>NW_024082056.1:0-356429 GCF_003009895.1 Hyaena hyaena | reverse complement strand
CGTATAGGAGGATTAGGAGGAACTTGACGGAGGACCAAGGGGGAGAAGAAGGGCGGAAATGGTGGGGGAAAGGGAGAGAGGCAAACCATGAGAGACTCTTGAATGCTGAGAAAAACTGAGGACTGATGGATGTGGGGGGGAGGGTGGGATGGGCATGGAGGAGGGCACTTTGGGGATGAGCACTGAGTGTTATGTAGAAACTAATTTGACAATAAACTATTTGTAAAAAAAAATAAAAAAAAATAAAATATATGTGAGGAGAAAAGAGAGCTACTTCATGATAAATGACCTATCAGGTCAGTGTAATAGTCATGATTTCTATACATCTTTTAAAAAATCTTTGAAGTATAGAAAGGAAGAAATGACAGAAATACAAAAATAAATAGACAAATCCACACTCAAAATATAAGCCAGGATATAGAGCATTTGAATATTGTCACTGACAAGCATCTTTAAAATATATATATAAACTGTATGCTCAACAGAAAAACAAATATTCTTGTCAAACACTTGATGCTTGATCCACTGACAAAACTTTTCCACGTAATTGGGCCACGAATGACATTGCAACTTTTTTGTGCCTAAATAGAAATCAGAGAGGACACATTTGTGAATCATGAGACAATAAAATTAGAAATGGAAAACTAAAACCAGTATACACACTCAGGATCTTGTTGTTGTTTTTTTTTTAATTTTTTAATGTTTTATTGATTTCTGAGAGAGAGACAGACAGACAGACAGTGTGAGCAGGGGAGGGTCAGAGAGAGAGAGGGAGACACAGAATCTGAAACAGGCTCCAGGCTCTGAGCTAGTCAGCACAGAGCCTGACGTGGGGCTCAAACCCACGAACTGTGAGATCATGACCTGAGCGAAGTCGGGCGCTTAACCGACTGAGCCACCCAGGCGCCCCAGGATCTTGTTTTTGAATCCACATTTTTATTTCTAAATAAGTATTGTGTTAAAGAAATAAACAAACTGTATAGAAGAAAGCAACAGTGAAAACATAACCTATGAAAATCCGGGGGGGGGGGGGACGTCCAGTTTTCTGATGGCCCTCACTGGTGCATACCAACCGGTTTAACCTTTTGGATGCCCCATGAACCCCTTCTATTTGGGGGATTAACCCCTTTGCTCTTGGAGTAGTCCAGGACTTAATCTCTCCTTATTCTGGAATTGGGCTCGGGCTTACAATTTAAGTTACATTGGATGTTATTTTCTTTATTCAACTTAAAGATGACTTCCATGATTTCTGTTGAGCATGCAGTTATGATTCTTATTGCTAATCTTTTGGATACAATATGACTGCATTTTCCAGCTGTTTTTAAAATTTTATCTTCATGTTGTCTTTTAGGCAGTTTTACTATGATCCCCTTTAGTGTGGTCTTCTAAATGTTTATCTTGTTCAGGGTCTTTTGTACTTGTGAATGCGTAGTTTGACATCTTTTAACAGTTTGGGAAGTTCTTCAGTCATTATTTCTTCAAATACTACTTGTACTTTATCTCTCTTTAATCTTTCTGTGATGCTAGTTATAGGAATGATTGGGTTTTTTCATCCTGTTTCATATGTATTGTAAGCTCTTTCTTGTTTTCCACGCTTTTGTTCTCCATGTTTCAGTCTATATATTTTCTTATCGCTGTCCTCAAGTTTGTCTAATGATCTCTTCAGCTGAGCTCTATCTATTAAACCCATCCATGGAGATTTAATTTCAGTTACTGTAGTTTTTTAGTTGTAAACGTTCTATTCTAGTATTCTTCATGTTTGCAATTCTCTGCCAATAATCTCAATCTTTTTATTTAATTTCTTAGATATACTAATCAAACATAAAGTAGTGGTTGGCAAACTACCATAAAAGGCAATATACTGAATATTTTCAGCTTTGAAGAACATATGCTTTCCATTGCAATTGTTGCAATAACTTAACTCTGCCATTCTAGCATGAAAATGACTACAAACATTATGTAAGGAAATGAGCATGGTTAATTTCTAATAAAGTTTATTCACAGAATCAGAAAGCAGCCTGGATTTGTTCCATAGACCATAGTTTATGGAGATAATATTTTAAAGCCTGTCTCTGATAACTTCTATATCATATGTGGGATCACCTATTAGTCTGTTTCTATTGTATGTTTTTTTTTATTGTATTTGGTTACTTATTGTCATTTTTAGACTTATTATTTTTGACACTGTATATAATAGTTTGTGGAGATAATTTGGGGTTAAACTAAATACCATCTTCCACAAGAAATGATTTACTCTTGCTTCTGGCAGGCAATTGATGGTAGACCAACATAATCCAATCAGGGATGGAAGTGATTAAAAGTTAGATTCTAGTTTTTGTGAGCATTGGCCTTTATTGTGGCTTATCCTCTTTACCTAAGGTGTAGTTTATCAGGGTTCCATTTGAAATCCTGCAGTGTTTTCTATGATTCCTCCTCTTGAGTGATCCCTGGACTCCAATGCTTCTCTTACAACCCAAAGATACTCTTGAAATGTCTGGTCAGCTTCTCAATTACTTAGCTGCCTCTTTCAAATTAGCAAATCAATAGCAAAGCAGATGCAAGTTTTAGACTCTTCTCTGTGGAATTTCTTTCTCTCTCAAATCTAGTTCCACAGTTATTGCTGCATTGGCATCTCTCCAATGTGTTCAAACACTTTGATTTTTTTGAAGTTTTATTTATTTAGGTGATCTTGACATCTCATGTGGGGCTCTAACTCACGACCCAGAGTCACGCATTCCTCTAGTTGAGCCAGCCAGATGCCCTCAAATACTTGTATGTATAAATACATGTGTATGTGTGTTTTATTTATCAGCTGCAGCAGGAGATTTGGATTGAAACACGCCAATAAGCCACTGCATTAAATCTAAACTTGAGACTAAGTTTTTGTTGAATTGGGAAGTCATCCAAATCCAGAATCAGGGTATTGTACACATTCCATTTGTGTGTGAAAGCAGAATGTTCAAGAGGTAATAATGAAGCCAACATTCAGAGAGACAGGAGACTGCAGCCTTGGAGAGCAGAGGAAGAAGCCCTGGTACCTGAACAGTTTCCAATTATCATCTCTTATGATGTCTACCTAAAATTTTAGACCTTAGTTCTACATTATCACTGTATCCTTAAAACAAAAACTCTTCTATCTTGTTAACTTGGGGAAGGATACTGTTCTTGCAGTCAAATTGTCACTAATATGTTTCCCCATAAATGTTGGATTTTGGCAGAGTGTCAGTCTTACCCCAAATTTTCTTTATCCAAATGTTCTTCCTGAGTATCTATTCCAATGGCTTAAATTACCACATATGCTTATGACTAAGTGTCTATATTCAGCCAAAATTTATGCCTCAGCTTCAACTGCCTATTGGTTTTCTCCACCTTGGATGCTCTACTGTTACCTTAAACTCCTATCTAAAGTCTCATCATTTTCTCTTTTCCTCTATCTATAATGAACAACTCACAGATGACTGAACATAACATGCTCTTTCAATAACCTCTGCCTTTGCTCATATTGCTTTCTCTACCTAGAATATGCTACCTTTCACTTTTCTTCATGTCCTACTGAAATCATTCAATATGCATCTTCCAGGTCACTTCCTCTGTGTTGACTTTTGTTATACCTAACCCTACCTCATAGAATTTACACCACCTCCATTCCATTTTATTTTCTATCAAGATATTTTTAGTACTTTATTACATTATATATTCATATTTACAGGAGGTACCCTGGAGCTGGGATATGGATATATCATGCATATGGAATTTAATGGCATATTCATGTTTTTATTTACATTCACTGAATTGCATGAGCCATATGTGGCTATTCAGACATATAGAGGCATGGTATGTTGAATGAGAACTTGAGAGGAGAGATAGGCAAAATTCAGGAAGAAAACTGATCCCAAATGGTAGAGTCTCACATGACTCAACAACAGATTCAGACTTTCAAAGGTGAGTAGTGGTTCTGGACACAGTTGAGGTCTTTTACTAGAACCTATCAGAAATAAACTGTGGCTTTTGCCCAAACATACCATGACCTGACATGTGGTATGTTCAAGCCTTGGAAAGAAATGGGTGTTTAAAATTTGAAAAACCAAATCACCTTGGACTCAAGAACTTATGCTATCATGCCTACTAAGAGTATTACTTTGAAGAAAGTTGGGTGAAGTTGCCTTTTGGTGCAAGAGTAGCAGACCTATGGAAGATAGGCATCAGCTTGACCAACATATTAACAGATGTTTAATACAATGTAAGGAATGGTAGTTGATACAGTAGGCCAAAACAAAACAAAACAAAACAAAACAAAACAAAACAAAGCAACAAAACATTGTGACCATAGTCTGGAGCAAATTATCAACTATGACCTAGCCTGAGAAGAATACTGGGATTTATAATTTAGGATAGAATGGTGGCAGATACACAAGCATTGGCCAGGACTGGCTTGGACACACAAATAGACCCTACCATGAATTTTTCTGAAATACTATAAAAGAGAAAGAATTTAACAGTGGTAAATTATGTCCTACCCTAAAATTAAACAGAGATGAAGCAGTAAGATAATGGATTGCATTGAGTTTGCTAACCTTACTTTGTACTCATGAGCTGATGAAACATCAGATATTTCAGGTTACAAATAGAATACCCCTCCTCTAAACAGTCATTTCCTTGAAAATATAGCTAATCTCTTATTCAACTGAGCATTAGCCATGCCTGCTATGGTTTCATATACATAAAAGGTGCTAACAATGACAATCAAAAATAAATGAACGGATGTGGGAATGTTGAATGTGTTCCATGATAGCTAAAACACAGGACTGATACAAGAAGTATATAGATAGTCCCTGACACAGAATGGTACAACTTATGATTTTCTGACTTTATGATTGTGCAAAAGCAATATGCACTCAGTAGAAATCGTACTTCGAATTTTGAATTTTGATCTTCTCCCAGGCTAGCAATATGCATTACAATACCCTCTTGTGCTGCTCCGCAGCAGCAGTGAGCCAGAGCTCCCAGACAGCCACATAATCACGAGGATAAACAAGTGATACACATAGAACCATTGTGTACCGATACAAGAATTCTGTTTTTCACTTTCAGCCCAGCATTCCATAAATTACAGGAGATAGTTGACACTTTATTGTAAAATAGGCTTTGTGTTAGATGGTTTTGCCCAACTGTTGGTTAATGTAAATGTTCTGAGCATGTTTAAGGTAGGCTAGGCTAAGCTATGATGTTCAGTAGGTAAAGTTTATTAAATACATTTTCAATTTATGATACTTTCAGTTTACAATGGGTTTGTCAGACATAAACCCCACTGTAAGTCAAAGTTTTCTTTTCACTATGTGTGGGAGTATAAACTCATCCTGGTCCCATATCATAGGCTTCTCAAAAGACATCACAGAAACATGAAAGGTCTGAAAACAATTTCAGAGTGAAGAATAGAATTTATAACGAGAACCACCAAGGACATGCCATCTCACACCCTTCTGTATGTTAGAGAAGGAGAGAAAACACAACACATGGATGGACTATATGCTCAGGCACTGGCAACTGTCAAAGAGACAACTTGAGCTATTTGCAAATTAAATCCTATAGTTACTGATGACAGTTGTTTGTCTTAGTTGGTTAAAAATACCATTTCAAAACCTAAAATGTCTTCATTGTGCCTCAGGGTGCCACATTGTTGATGACTGTGCTTTTCTCTTCTCCCTCCATAAATCATATCTCATTCTATAATTAAAAAAAAACTAAAACAGATTTCAATCAAACACATCAACTTTTATGAAGCTACTTCAAGGGCTTACAGTGATATTAAGTAACTTAGCTTGATTTTGCTATAAGAGTGTTACTTTAACCAGGAAGCATATTGCATGTCCCAAAGGAGGGTCAAGATACAGTAAATATGTTTCTTTCATCAGGCTGATTTTCCTGCTTCCAGATTCCCAGAGAGGATTAACATCAAGGCTGTTCATTCCAAAATGCTAGTATTTCATTTTTTTTTCTTAAAGTTTATTGTCAAGTTGGTTTCCATATAACACCCAGTGCTCATCCCCACAAGTGCCCTCCCCCATGCCCCTCACCCCATTTCCCCTCTCCCCCACTCCCATCAGCCCTCAGTTTGTTCTCAGTATTCAAGAGTCTCTCATGGTTTGCTCCCTCCCTTTCCCCAACTATTTTTCCCCTTCTTCTCCCTCATGGTCCTCTGTTAGCTTCCTCCTAATCCACCTATACATGCAAACATATGGTATCTGTCTTCTGCCTGACTTATTTTGCTCAACATAACACCCTCTAGTTCAATCCATGTTGCTACACATGGCCAGATTTCATTCTTTCACATTGCCTTGTAGTATTCCATTGTATAAATATACCACATCTTTTTGATCCATATCATCAGTTGATGGACACTTAGGCTCTTTCCATGTTTTAGCTATTGTGGAGAGTGCTGCTATGAACATTGGGGTACATGTGCCCCTATGCATCAGCACTACTGTATCCCTTGGGTAAATTCCTAGCAGTGCTACTGCTGGGTCATAGGGGAGTTCTATTGTTAGTTTTTTGAGGAACCTCCATACTGTTTACCAGAGGGGTTGCACCAGCTTATATTCCCACCAACAGCGTAGGAGGGTGACCATTTCTCCACATTCTCACCAGCATCTAGAGTCTCTTGATTTGTTCATTTAACCACTCTGACTGGCATGAGGTGGTATCTCAGTGTGGTTTTGATTTGTATTTCCCTGATGATGAGAGACGCTGAGCATCGTTTCATGTGTCTGTTGGCCATCTGGATGTCCTCTTTGGAGAAGTGTCTGTNCACCAGTTTACATTCCCACCAACAGTGTAGGAGGGTGCCCGTTTCTCCACGTCTTCCCCAGAATCTAGACTTTCCTGATTTGTTCATTTTAGCCACTCTGACCAGCGTGAGGTGGCATCTCAGTGTGGTTTTGATTTGTATTTCCCTGATGATGAGAGACGCTGAGCATCGTTTCATGTGTCTGTTGGCCATCTGGATGTCCTCTTTGGAGAAGTGTCTGTTCATGTCTTCTGCCCATCTCTTCACTGGATTATTTGTTTTTCAGGTGTGGAGTTTGATGAGTTCCTTATAGATTTTGGAGAAGTTGGCATTTAGGGTCACTTATTTTTGTACAGTTCACTCACAGCATATCCCTGCAGCTCTGCCTCCCAACCTCCAAGACAAACACATGAAGTTTTAATTAAAACTGCTATGTCTGTGCATCTGTTAAATTCCTGTACTAGGCTGTGAGCAAAGCAAAGGTGAGGATAATTTTATTGGACTTTCACCATGATGCTGAGCATAGTGACTGCTGAACTGTGAGTGTTCAAAAGATGTTGTTTTAAGTGTTATAAGTTAGGAAGCAGTTGAAGGAGTTTGGGATTTGAGCAACAAAGTCCTGGATTCTAATCCTAAACTTACCACTTTTTAATATTTGATTTTAGGTGTGTCATTAAAAATTGTTGGTCCTTTGGGGCACCTGGATGGCTTAGTCAGTAGAGCATCTGACTCTTGATATCAGGGTCATGAGTTCAAGCCCCGGGTTGGGCATGGAGCCCACTTAAAAAATTGTTGGGCTTCAGATTCTTCTTATTGAACTAAAGAAAGGCATTTCACCTTTCCCCAACTCAATTGCAAAATATATGTTATGAATGTAAAGCAACTACAATGCACTTTGGAAAATATATTTCAATTATTGATCATCTACTATCCTTATTATGAACTAGGAGGTAAGAAAGATCATATGAACTTGAATAGTCTAGAAATACTTCATTGACAGGGATCTGATTTTAGTATTGAATAAAGGAGCAAAAAATTATCAAGCTAAAATATCAGAAAAAATGTTTTCACTTCAGGAAAAGACCTTCACCAGTCAGCACAATCCAGGACTCTGGAAGGGCAAGCCAGCTGGTAGCATCTGGGGGCAGGAAGGTCTTGTTGGCAGTCTCTCATTGGGTGAGGCTCATGTTCTGAGGTTGGGAGGGGCTTCTGGCTTGGCTCTGTGGTTGGGCGGTGCTGCTGGTTATACTCTACTATTGGGTGGGGCTGCAGGCTGAGCTCCCTGACCAAGTAGTGCAACTGCTTAGACTGCATTCAGGTGCAGCTACACAGTTGACTCCATCATTGGAGGGGATCTCAAGCTGTGTTCCACAGTTGGATGGTCCTCCATCAGGTTTCATATTGAGTGTAGCCACAGGTTGTACCCACAGTTGGGTGAAACTGCAAGCTGGGCTCTGTGATTGTGTAGGCCACTAGCTATGCCACACAGTTGGACTAGATCACTGACTGGGCTCATTGTTCAGGTGAGGCCAGAGGCTATGCTCTGCATTTGGGCACTGGTGTTGGCTTGCCTGGGCAGGGCCATATTGTGGGATCTATGACTGGGCCAGACTACTGGGTCCCAAGCCAGAAAGAACTGGTGACCAACCATGCTCCTTAACTGGATAGGACTGCCAGCTTGGCTCCATGAGTGAACACAGCCATTGGCTGGGCTCTCTGGGCAGGTGCTTCTACCAGCTGGAACCCCATATGCCACGATCCCTGTGCTGGTTGCTTGAGTCCTGCCCCTTTCTTTGCTTTTAGCTGACCCTTGGCAGTCTAGTCCTGTTCATCGTCCCAGTGTTACCCACAAAAATGAGAGAAGCAGTCTCCCAGGACACTCCCCAGAATGCTAGAAAAAGTTGGATGCCTACTTCAGGGTCTCTTTTCCCTGCTGGAGAAAACATAGGTCCAGGGGAACCCTCTCAGTGTGTTGCTCTGTTAACCTAGAAGACATATGGTCAAAATGGCATTATGATAAACATTTCATTTTGCACCTACAAATTGATTTGTGGCAAATGACAGGTCAAAATATTAAATCTTCCAAAAAATAAAAAAAATATTGAATCTTCCCACCACTGAGCATGATTTATCTCCTAATTTATGTCATTTTCCTACAATTTGTCTCGGCCATGGTTTCTACTTTTCAGTACAGGGGTCTTGCATATCTTTCCCTTTATTTAGTTTTAAGTGTTTTAGGCTTTTGAGCCTATTAAATTTTTTATTTTTTATTATACATTATATTTTATAATGTTCCAACTGTTTGGAACATTTCTAATATTTCTTTTTTTCTTAAGTCATTTGTGCTGTTGTTACAAAAATACATTCACAGTTCTTTTATAAAAATAAGTGAATATTAAGCTTTGTGAGTAGTTAAATGTTTGACAATTGCTTTATTCATTTCTCATAGTTGACTTACGATTCAGTATAATTTTGCTAAAAATGTTGAAGGTATGCTGTATTATCTGCTGCAATCTATTTCTACACATAGAGGAATCATATGCTAGTCTAATTATTGTTTCTTTGTCATGAAACACCTCTTTCTCCTTAATAAATTTTTAGGATCTCTTCTTTGTACTTAGTTTACTGTAATTTCTCAGTATTGTGTTTAGGTTTTTTTTTTTCATGCATTCTTCTTGGCACTCAATGAAACTTTTCAATTTGAAGACACATCTTTCTTCAGGTCTAGTAAATTTTCTTGAGTTGTTTTTTTTTTTTTAGAATTTCTTCTTATTTTATTAATCTGTGACATCCTTATTATATATTTGATTTTAGGTATTTCCTGTTTTTATTCTCATTTCTTTGAATACTTTCATTTTTGTTTGGGAAATTACCTTGACTCTATCTTTTGTACCTTCTTTTTTAATATTTGGTATCATATATTTAATTTCAAAGTTTTTTGAAATTACTCCTTGATGCTTTCTTATCATATCATACTCTGTTTTTTAAAAAATGTTTATTTATTATTATTTATCTTGAGAGAGAGAGCATG
The DNA here is from genome assembly GCF_003009895.1 of Hyaena hyaena. Classification (NCBI taxonomy): domain Eukaryota; kingdom Metazoa; phylum Chordata; class Mammalia; order Carnivora; family Hyaenidae; genus Hyaena; species Hyaena hyaena. The sequence continues at coordinate 346,614 of NW_024082056.1, read as the reverse complement.
AGCAGGGGAGGGGCAGAGGGAGAGAGAGAGAATCCCAAACAGGCTCCATGCTGTCAGCACAGAGACCAATGTGGGGCACAATCCCATGAACTGTGAGATCATGACCTGAGTCAAAATCAAGAGTCAGATGCTCAACTGACTGAGCCACTAGGTGCCCCAAACCACATTTTTAACTTTGTGAGCAGTAGCTTCTTGAAACTTTTACAGTATTTATCATAATATTGTATGTGTGCATGTATTTCTTTTGACAACTTCATATATCTTCATTTTTTCTATGGTCAATAATTTCATTTATTTACTTTGGTTCTCTTTTGTGACAGTAGACTTTTTTTCAAACATCTAGTATTTCTTTGTTGTCAATTTGTATTCAGGAATGCAGGAATAAGTTTTCTTATATAAGTAGCTGGAATGGGTTTCCTTTGCATTTGTATAATCCAATTTTTCCCTAGAGGTTTCTCCAATGGAGAAGCTGACACGGTTCTTGGAATATCAGCAGATCATGTCAACCGACAGCATTCATTTTACTGTGTATGTATGTATGAACCTTGCAGGCGGAATCCTTCAAACACTAATCCCTCAAACACATCCCTTAAACACCAATGCTAAGACGAAGAAGGTTGTCGACTCTAGGCTATCAACAGCAACACTAGGAGTGCTAGCTTTCCACACGTGAAAATTATTTCTAGATTAAATCTCCAGTTATATTCTGAAGGTTTATACATGATGTACAAAGGAAATTGTGGCATAAGCTAATTCACACTGATTTTCTGTAGGTAAAACTTCAATTATTTACCATTACTTATGGCCTTTAGCTACTCATAATCTTTCCAATATTGAATCCAATTTTGGATCATCTCTGTGGTTTTGCCTACAAGCAATAAATGATCCCACCTCTACTTTTTTCTTATCCTTTGTTAGTTTCTTGGTTGAAAACTCATCCTGATTTATCAAAAAATATATGATATAAATGACTTAATTATGTTTTTAAGTTTTTAGAAATTCATTAAGATCTTGTCTCCAAAGATACCCCCACATCTAAAAATATCAAGGGAGCTGATACATGTTTTCATTATCTATGCTTTCTTTTTCCTCTAATTTCAATAAGTCTTCAACAGGGAAAAAAAAAGGTAAACATATGTCTTCATTCTACCATTATGTACCAGAGGCCTGTATAATTGTAAATGCCAAAATATGAGAAGGTACACAAGTCAAATTAAAGAGCAAAAATGAGTTGATAGGCTTGAGAAATATATACAGTTAGTTATGATCAACATTTGACAAATTTTGCCCATTGCCCTTACCCACCCCCATCTCTGGAAATCATGAATCTACTCTCTGTTTCTATGAGTCCAACTTTTTATAAGATTCCACACATGAGTGATATATTACAGTATTTGATATGTATGATATGATATGATAATACAGTATTTGACTGTTTTATTACACTTAGCAAAATGTTCTCCAGGTCACAGGTGGCAGGTATTTTGTCTTTGTAAAGGTTAAATAATATTCCAGTGTGTGTGTGTGTGTGTGTGTGTGTGACACACTTGTATGTCAAAAACCCACTGTCTTTGGAAAAGTGTCTATGCAGTTCCTTTGCCCATTTTTGAAGTGGGTTTTTTGTTTCTTTGCTATTGAATTGTATTTCTTGTATACTTTGAATATTCAACTCTTATCAAATATGTGGCTTGCAAATGTTTTCTCTAATTCCATAGGTTGCCTTTTCATTTTGTTGATTATTTGCTTTGTTGTACAGAAAGTTTTAAGTTTGATATAGTTCCTTCCACTTCCTTTTTTTTGCTTTTCTTCCCTTTGCTTGTGGTCTCAAATCCCCCCCCCCAAAAAAATATTGCCAAGACAAATGTCAGGGATTTTTCTCCTATGTCTTTTTTTTTCTAGGAATTTTATGATTTCAAGTTTTCTGCTTAAATCTTTAATCTATTTTTTGTTGATTTCTGTGTATGGTATAAGAGAGGTCAAAGGCCAATATTTTCTGTACTTACTATGAACTAGATAGTGTTCTAAGTTTCTTATTGTTGTTTTACCTGTAGTGACTCATTTAATTCTCATGACAACCCTATGAGGTAGCTACTATTATTATCACTATTTCACATATGGGTAAACTAAGTCACAGAGAGGTCAAATAGCTTGCCTAAAAAGGACTCACAGCTAGTAAATTGCAGTGATGGAACTTGAAAATTGTACTGTCTGGCTATACATGTTTGATTCTACAGATTCAGGATCTAACTAGTACAAAATGTATCCTAAATAAAATTAAATGGGCAAAGGATATCTACAAGTAATTCATAGAACTATATTAAAGGTATGTAAAACATAACTATATTAAAATGTGTCCAATCTTTTTAGTAATAAAATAATTTCAAATTAAAACAGCAATGATACACACTCTTTGCCTAATAAATTATCATAGATTAATAAATGGTAATAATATTAGTGGAGATGACCACTCATATTTCTTATAAAGTAAAAATTATTACAACATTTCTGAAAATAGTTTTTAGCAAATTTCTAGCCTCCAGATAGATGTACCTTCTGACCGTAATTATTTTCCTAGGAATCTTGCTTCACTTTGTAAAATGTGAAAACTTTTACATAAAAATATTAATGGCAGCACAATGTTAATAGTTGAAAATAATTCAAATTACCAAAATGTCATTCACTCATTTATTCATTAATAAATTCAATCACAACTATTTGTTCACAAGCTATAACATGGCAGACACTGTTTGAGACCCTGGGAATATGGTAATGGCACACATAAAATCACTTCTCTCAAAAAGTTTACATTGGGGCGCCTGGGTGGCTTAGTCGGTTAAGCGTCCGACTTTCGCTTAGGTCATGATCTCGCGGTTTGTGGGTTCGAGCCCCGCGTCGGGCTCTGTGCTGACTGCCAGCTCAGAACCTGGAGCCTGTTTCAGTCTGTGACACCCTCTCTCTCTGACCCTCCCCTGCTCACGCTGTCTCTCTCTCTCTCCTAGAAATAAATAAAAATATTTAAAAAAAAAAAGTTTACATTTTATTGGAGGAAGATAGGCAATAAACAAAGAAAAACGAAAACCTCAAGTACTGACAAGCATCATAATGAAGAAAAACATGACGAGTTGATGGAGAGAAACTGGGGACTACTTTAGATAGTTTAGATGATGGTGACTGAAGTGAAAATCCAAGACAGAAAAGTATTTCACATATCTGATAGAAAGATGGCAGATTCTGTGCAATCAACTAGACAGGGAAGAAGATTTACATAGGACCTTGTAGGCCCCGTAAGGAATTTGAATTTTATTTTAATGTGATAAGAAATTATTGAAAGATCTTGAAAAGAATATAACATAAACATGTTATATTTTAAAGGCTCACTGTGGCTGTTTTTTGGATGAAATATAAGAAACAAAATAAGAAACAGAAGAATTATTTTGAAAGTTCTTACCATAGTCTAGATGAAAGTTAATGTGGCCTTAGTCTGGGACATTAGTGTAGACTGAGGGAACTGGATTCCAGATGTATTTTGGAAGTAGAAGTCGGGAAGTGATTGGTTAACTTTGTTAAATGTGCTTATGGGTTGAGAAAGTTGAGCCAGAGCAGTGACTAATGGATATAGTAATACTGGAAGTCACTGGAGATCTTGACAACAGAAGCTTTAGTGGCTTTGTAGGGGTGAAAGGCTGATTGAGGAGAAAATGCTAGATGAGAAAGAATAATGGTTAAGTGCATTGTGGTACATTCATAGGCTGCAGATATTTAACTTGGTAAATATTTTCAGAGATGATTTGATATGGTGGATATTTTCAAAGAGTATTTAATATATTATGATCATGCTCAAAATTAAAGAAAAAAGCAGGATTCAAATTGTAAGTAGAACTTAATCTTGTGAGTAAAGAAGCATAATGGAACCATGATATTTAGGAAAATATAAACTCTAACACTAATATAACTTACCCATAAAATGTATGTGTGATTGTAAATAAATACCATACCTAGTTTGGGATAAAAATATTAGTTTTTGGCTAGATAGATAAAATAGATAAAATAATTTTTATGCCCCAGCCAATTATATGCAATGGATATTCAAGGCTGCTTAGAAATAATTTAAACTGTGACTATTAAATTTGTGAATGTCAAAAATATACATTATAGGGGTGCCTGGGTGGCTTAATCAGTTAATAGGCCAACTCTTGGTTTTGGCGCAGGTCATGATCTTACAGTTTGTGAGATCTCACAGATTGTGCTGACAGCATGGAGCCTGTGGTCAGAGAGATTCTCTCTGTCTCTCTCTCTTCCCCTGCATATGTTCACATACTCTCTTTCTCAAAAATAAGTAAATAAACATTTAAAAAGGGGCGCCTGGGTGGCTCAGTTGGTTAAGCGTCTGACTTCGGCTCAGGTCATGATTTCACGGTTTGTGGATTGGAGTCCCGCATCAGGCTCTGTGCTGACAGCTAGCTCAGAGCCTGGAGTCTTTTTCAGATTCTGTATCTCCCTCTCTCTCTGACCCTCTCCTGCTCACGCTGTCTCCTCTCTCTCTCTCTCTCAGAAATAAATAAAAAACATTAAAAAATAAACATTTAAAAAAGACATACATTATTATTTCTAAGTCATTCAAACCTTTTTTGGGATATTTTCTTTACAATTTTTTTCTATAATTCTTCTTGGTATATGTACCAATGAAAACATTCCATTGTCTGGATTTACCAAAGCTTATTTATCCAGTAGCATACCAAAAGACCTCTCAGTTGCTTCCAAGTTTTGGCAATCATGAGTTAAGCTGCTATAGACATCTGTGTGCAGATTTTTGTGTAGATATAAGTTTCAATTCTTGTGGGTAAATACTGAGGAGTGTGATTTCTGGATCATATGATAAATAAGACTAGTTTTGTAAAAGCTGCCAAATGTCTTCCATAGTGGCTGTACCATTTTGGATACTTACCAGCAATGAATGAGAGTTCCTGTTACTACACATCTTTGCTGGCATTTGGTGTCATTAGTGTTCTGGATTTGGCCATCCTAATAGGAGTATAGTACTATCTCATTGCTGTTTTAATTTGCATTTCCCTAATGACATATGATGTAGAGCATCTTTTCAAATGCTTGTCGTCTGCACATCTTTGATGAAGTGTCTGTTAAGGTCTTTGGCTCGTTTTTTAATCAGGTTGCATATTTTCGTACTGTTGATTTTTAAAAGTTCTTTCTGTTTTTTGGAGAAAAGTCCTTTATCAGATATATCTTTTGCAAATATTTTCTCCCAGTCCATGGATTGCCTTTTCATTCTCTTGACAGTGTCTTTTGCAGATCAGAATGTTTTTTAAAAAATTAATTTTATTTTTATTTATTTTGGAGAGAGAAAGAGAGAGAGCGCAAGCAGGGGAGGGGCAGAGAGAGAGGAAGACACAGAATCCAAAGCAGGTTTCAAGCTCTGAGCTGTCAGCAAAGAGACAGATGTGGTGCTTGAACCCACAAACCGTGAGATCATGACCTAGCTGAAGTCAGATGCTTAAGGAACTGAGCCACCCAGATGCCCCAAGAATGTTTACTTTTAATGAAGTCCAGCTTCTTAAAATTTATTTCAAAGATCATATCTTTGTTATTATATCTAAAAAGTCACTGCCAAGCCTAAGGACATCTAAAGTTGTCTTATGCCAATTTCTAGGAGTTTTATAGTTTTCCACTTTCCATTTATGTCTATGATGCATTTTGAGTTAATACTTGTAAAGGTAGTAAGGTCTGGGTCTAGATTCATTTTTGCACGTGGGTTGTTCCAGCACCATTTGTTGAAAAGACTGTTGTAATTTCTTTGTTTCTTTGTGAAAGATCAGTTGACTATATGGATGTGGGTCTACTTCTGAGCTTGCTATTTTGTTCCATTGAACTATTTGTCTATTCTTTCACCAATACAGTGTCTTTTTACTATAGTTTTATAGCAAATCTTGAAGTAAGGCAGTGTCATTCTTCCAACATCGTTCTTTTCCTTCAATAGACTGTCTATTCTGGTCTTTTGCTTCTCCATATCAACTTCAGAATCAGTTTGTTTATATCCACAAAGTAATTGCTGGCATTTTCATTGGAATTGCATTGAATAAATACATCAAATTGGGAAACACTGACATCCTGACAATACTGAGTCTTTCTATCCAGGAACATGGAATAGCTTTGCATTCATTTAGTTCTTCTTTGATTTGATCTATTTTATCAGAGTCTTGTAGTTTTCCTCATACAAATCTTCTATATTTTCATTAGATTTATATTTAAATATTTCATGTTTTCGGATGCTATGAAAATGGTATTATATATTTAATTTCAAATTCCATTTGCTCATTGCTGGAATTTAGGAAAACAATAAACTTTTGTATATTAACCTTACATCCTGCGACTCTATTATAATCACTCATCAGTTCCAGGAGTTTTTTATTGATTCTCTCAGATTTTGTACCTAGACAGTCTTGTCGTCTGTGAACAAAGACAGTTTTATTTCTTCCTACCAAATGTGTAACTTTTATTGCCTTTTCTTGTCTTACTGTATTAGCCATGGTTGAAAATGAGGGGCACCTGGATGGCTCAGTTGGTTAAGCGTCTGACTTCGGCTCAGGTCATGATTTCACAGTTTGTGAATTCGAGTCCCACATCAGGCTCTGTGCTGACCACTCGGAGTCTGGAGCCTGGAGCCTGCTTCAGATTCTGTGTCTCCTTCTCTCTCTGTCCCTCCCCTACTTGTGCTCTGTCTCTCAAAAATAAAAAAAAAAAAAATGTAAAAAAAAACTTTAAAAAAAGAAAAGAAAATGAGTGGTGAAAGGCAATATCCTTTTCTTGTTCCTGATCTTAGGGTTTTGAGTTTCATACCATTAGGTATGATCTTAGCTGAAGGATTCTGTAGATGTTTTTATCGATTTGATGAAGTTTCCCTCTATTCACACATAGTTTACTGAGAGTTTTTGTTGTGAATGGCTACTGGATTTTGTCAAATGCTTTTTCTGCATCTACAGATACAATCATAAAATTTTTCTTCCTTAGACTATTGATGTAATGGCTTACATTAATTAGTTTTGTGATGCAAAAGCAACATAGCATGCCTGAGATAAATCCCACTTGGTCATGATGATGATTTTTAATACATTGTTGGATTTGATTTGCTAATATTTTTTGATGATATTTGCATTTATATTCATGAGAGATACTGGTCTCTATTTTTCTTTTCTGTAATGTCTTTGGTTTTGGTATTAGGCTAATACTGCCCTTATAGAATGATTTAAGAAGTATCCCTCTGCTTCCATCTTCTGGAAAATACTAGCTACGATTGATATAATTTCTTCTGTAAATGTTTGATAGAATTCACCAGTGAACCCATCAAGGCCTGATGCTTTCTGCTTTGTAAAGTTATTATTGACTCAACCTATTTAAAAGATATAGCCCCATTAAGATTGTCTATTTCTTCTGTGTGAGTTTTGGCAAATTGTATCTTTCAAAAAATTGGTCCATTTCATCTAGGTTACCAATTTGTGGGCATAGACTTCCTCATAATATTCCTTTGTATCCTTTTAATGTCCATGCAATGTGTAGTGATATCCCTTTTTTAAAAAAATTTTTTGGGGCGCCTGGGTGGCTTAGTCGGTTAAGCGTCCGACTTTCACTTAGGTCATGATCTCACGGTTCGTGGGTTCGAGCCCCGCGTCAGGCTCTGTGATGGCTGCCAGCTCAGAGCCTGGAGCCTGTTTCAGTCTGTGACTCCCTCTCTCTCTGACCCTCCCCTGCTCACGCTGTCTCTCTCCATCTCTCTCCTAGAAATAAATAAAAAAACATTAAAAAAAATTAAAAAAAATTTATTTTGATTATTTTATTTAAATTCGAGTTAGTTAATATACAGTGCAGTCTTGGCTATAAGAGTAGAACTCAGTGGTGTATCTCTTACATATGACACTCAGTGCTCATCCCAAAAAGTGCACTCCTTAATGCCCATCACCCATTGAACTCATCCCCCAACCCAACCACCTCCTCCTCCAGCAATCCTCAGTTTGTTCTCTGTATTTAAGTCTCTTATGGTTTGCTCCTCTCTGCTTTTATCTTACTTTTCCTTCTTTTCCCACATGTTTATCTGTTGAGTTTCTCAAATTGTAGATATGCATGAAATCATATATTTGTCTTTCTCTGACTTATTTTGCTTACTATAATACACTCTAGTTCCATCCACATTGTTGCGAATAGCAAGATTTCATTCTTTTTGATCACTGATTAGTATTCCATTATACATATATATACATTAAAAATATTTTTTTAATGTTTATTCATTTTTGAGAGAGAATGAGACAGAACACAAGTCGGGGAGGGGCAGAGTCAGAGAGGGAGACACAGAATCCGAAACAGGCTCCAGGCTCTGAGTTGTCAGCACAGAGCCCAACGTGGAGCTTGACCTCGGGAATGGTGAGATCATGACCTAAGTCGAAGTCAGACACTTACCCGATTGAGCCACCCAGGCACCCCTATACATTATTATTATTATTATTACATATTTTTCCATTCATCTGTTGATGGATATTTGGACTCTTTCCATTATTTGGCTATTGTTAATAGTGCAGCTATACAAACAGGGGTGGATGTGCCCTCTTTGAATCAGCATTTGTGCATCCTTTGGATAAGTTCCTAGTACAGCAATTGCTGGGCCGTAGGGTAGTTCTATTTTAAATTTTTTGAGGAACCTCCATACTGTTTTTCAGAGTAAACTGGTTGCACCAGTTTGCACTCCCACCAACAGTGCAAAAGGGTTCCCCTTTCTCCACCTCCTCACCAACATCTGCTGTTTCCTGAGTTGTTAAGTTTAATCATTCTGACAGGTGTGAGGTGGTATCCCATTGTGGTTTTGATTTGTATTCTTCTGATGATAAGTGGTGCTGAGTATCTTTTCATGTATCTGTTAGCCATCTGGATGTCTTCTTTAGAAAAGTGTCTATTCATGTCTTCTGCCTATTTCTTTACTGGATTATTTGTTTTTTGGGTGTTGAGTTTGGTGTGGTCTTTGTAGATTTTGGATACTAACTAATCCTTTATCTAATATGTCATTTGCAAATATCTTCTCATTTCATCAGTTGCCTTTTAGTTTTGTTGACTGCTTCTTTTGCTGTTCAGAATCTTTCTATCTTGATGAGGTCCCAATAATTCATTTTATTTCCCTTGCCTCTGGAGACATGTCAAGTGAGAAGTTGCTGTGGCCTTGGTGATGTTAATAATTTGTATTCTCTTTTTTCTTATTTAGATTGGCTAGAGGCTGATCTATTTTATTGACCTTTTCAAAGAACTAGGTTTATATTTCATTGATTTTTCTCTATTGAATTCCTGTGAAATCAATTTCATTGAGTTCTGCTCTCATTTTTTATTATCTTTTCATTTTCTTTCTTTGAATTTAATTTGCTCCTCTTTCTGTAATTTTCTAAAGTAGAAACTCGATAATTGAATTTAGAGCTTTCTTCTTTTCTAATATATTCAAACAAGGCTATCTTTCCCTCTTTTCTAATATGTGCATTATTGAATGCATACATTGAATGGTTTACATTTCCTTCTAAGCATTAATTTCACTGCATCTTACACATTTGGGTAAGTTCTACTTCCATTTTCATTTAGTTCAAACTATTTTTTAAAATTCTCTTGAAATTTCTTCTTTGAATCATGTGTTATTTAGAAATGTTTTGTTTAATCTCCAAGTATGTTGAGATTTCCCAACTACCTTTCTGTATTGATTTTTTTCCCTTGATGTTTATTTTTGAGAGAGAGACAGACAGGGCATGAGTGGGGGAGGGACAGAGAGAAAGACACACACAGAATCTGAAGCAGGCTCCAGGCTCTGAGCTTTCAGCACAGAGCCTGAGGTGGGGCTCAGACTCATGAACTGTGAGATCATGACCTGAGCTGAAGTCAGATGCTTAAGTGACTGAGCCACCCAGGTGCCCCTATATTGATTTCATCAAGCAATCACCTGAGAGCAGACAAACGCTTGCTACTCTTTTTAAATATATTATATGTTAAGGTGTGTTTTATGGTCCAGAATGTGGTCGATTATGGTGAATATTCCTATGAGTTTGAGAAGAATATGTATTCTGCTGTTGTTAAATGAAGTAGTTGATAGATAACTATTATATCCAGTTGATTGGCAGTAGTGTCGAATTCAGCTATGTTCTGACAGAAATTCTGCCTGCTGTATCCTTCCATCTCTGATAGAGGATTATGAAATTTCCAATTATAAAAGTGGATGTATCTACTTCTCATAGTTCTATAAGTTTTTGCCTGGAGTATTTTGCTGCCCTTTTTTCAGGTGCATACATATTAAGGATTGTTATGTCTTCTTGAAGAAGTGACCCCTTTATCATTATGTAATGCCTTTCTTTATCCCTAATAAATTCCCTTGCTCTGAAGTTTGATCTGTCTGAAATTAATATAGGTACTCCTGCTTTCTTTTAATTAATGTTAGCATAGTATATCTTTCTCTACCCATTTACTATTAATCTACATGTGCTTTTATATTTCAAATGGGTTACTTTTAAAATATTTTTTGAAGTTTTTATTTCTTTATGTGAGAGAGACAGAGACAGCATGAATGAGGGAAGAGCAGAGAGAGAAGGAGAGAAAGAGAATCCCAAGCAAGCTTCGAGCTGCCAGTGCACAGCCTGACATGGGGCTCAAACCCATGAAACCATGAGATCATGATCTGAGCCAAAACCAAGAGTTAGATGCTCAACTGACTGAGCATAGAGTTGGGTCTTGTTTTTTTCTTTCCTGATAATATTTATCTTCTAATTGGTGCATTTAGACTCTTGAGGTTTAAAGTGAGGCAGTATGTGTGCCTTATAATAACAAATTATTATTAATTCCTCTTTCCCATTATTTGCATCATTTCTGTCATTCATTTTGTTTACACATAAATATATACCATAAGCATACATAATTTAATACATTGTTGCTGTTATTGTGAACAAACTGTTATTGGTTGAGTCAAGAACTTTTGACATTTCTTGTAAGGCAGGTGTACTGGTGACAAGTTCTTTCAGTTTTGGTTTGTTTCAGAATGATTTCTCTTTCCATCTGAAGGATAATTTCACAGGGCACATAATTCTTGGTTAGTGTTATTTCTTCTCTCTCAACACTTTCAATATTTTACTCCAATCTCTTACTTGCATAGTTTATGAGAAAAAGTCATATATAATTCTTATCTTTGCTCTTCCATAAGGTTTTTTCCCCCCTTAGGCTTTTTAAGATTGTAACTTTTGATTTCCTAAAGTTTGAATATGATATACTTTGATATAGTTAAAAAAGCATTTTTCTTGCTTGGTGTTCTCTGAGCTTCCTGGATCTATGATTGGATATCTGACATTAATTTCAGGAAATTCTCAGTCATTATTGTTGTGAATATTTCTTTTCTCTCTGTTCCTTTCTCTCTTCTCCTTATGGTGTTCTCATTACATATGTTATACCTTTTTTAGTTGTCCCACAATCCTTAGATACTCCATTCTGTGTCTTTCAGCCTTTTTTCATCTTAATTTTCAGTTTGGGAGTTTCTTTTCTTTTTTTTTTTACATTTTATTTATTTCTGAGAGAGAGAGAGAGACAGCGTGAGCAGGGGAGGGTCAGAGAGAGAGGGAGATACAGAACAGAATCTGAAACAGGCTCCAGGCTCTGAGCTGGCTGTCAGCACAGAGCCCGACGTGGGGCTCGAACCCACGAACTGGGAGATCATGACCTGAGCCGAAGTCAGACGCTTAACCTACTGAGCCACCCAGTCACCCCAGTTTGGGAGCTTTCTATTGAGATATCCTCACACTCCAAGATTCTTTCCTCAGCTATGTCCAGCCTACTAATAAGCCCAGCAAAGTCTTTCTCCATTTCTGCTATAGTCATTTTTGTCTCCATTATTTTTTTTTGACTCTTAGAATTTCCAGCTTTCTGCTTACATTGTCCATTTGTCTTGCATGTTGTGTATGTATTCATTATAGCCCTTAGCATATAAATCGTAGTTGCTTTGAATCCCCAGTCTGAAATTCTAACATCCCTGCCATATCTGATTTCAGTCCCAATCTTGTTCTGTCCTTTCAAACTGTGTTTTGTGCCTTACTAACTGGATATAATGTACTAGGTAAAAGGAACTGCTGTATATAAGCCTTTAGTAATGTAGTTGTAAGATGTGGGGGGGGGCAGGGAAGCATTCTATAGTCCTATGATTAGGTCTCAAACTTTTAGTGAGCTTGCTCCTCTATACTGTGAATTTGGCTTGTGCTTTTCAGTCTTCTCTCTTTCCCTTAGTTGAGACAGATCAGCTAGAGGGTGTTGGAGTTGAGTATGTCCCTTCCTCCACAGGCTAGAACTGGCTGGAGTTGGATATTACCCTTCCCATCAGATCAATTAGGTTAGGTTAAACTTCCAGCAAGTTAAGTTCCAGTTAAGTCGTTTCTCCTGAAGGCAGAACCTGTTTGGAAGAACAGAATGCTGTGTTGTGGTTTAAAATGGTCCCTTTCCCCGTCTCCGTGAAAGAGACATGAGGATCTGTCACTGATATTCACTGTTAGAATCCAGTCAAGCTCTTGGAGATATAGTTCACAACTGTACTCCTCTCCCAATGTCCCAATGTCTCTGGAATTTTTATTACTCAGACTGGTCTACACTGGGCCTCCAGCAATTTTTCAGTTGTAAAAAACAGTTCAGGTTTTCCTACCCTAGCACTTATCCCAACAGGGGTCTCTGCTTGTGGGTTTTACACTAGTAAGTTGTAATTCTCTGGGTTCACTTGTCTGTCATTTCAATTTTTGGTGCCTTGGCTTGTGCTATGACCTAACTTCTCTTATGGATCTAGGAAGAGTTGATTTTTCAATTTGTTCAGCTTTTTACTTGTTAGGACGGAGTGGCTACTTCCAAGCTCCTTGTGTGTCAACCTTGAAACCAGATATCTTATTGATTTTTCTTGTATTTTTATTTTGGTATTGAATAACAAACATAGAAGAGTTCACTTGCTTATCCCTCTATTCATTTTACAATCATGGAAATAAATTTTTAGAGTGAAGAATAAAGAAAGGATTAGAATAATAAAGCAGCAAGGAAAGAAATATAAAGACAGGATGAATGAATGAACAAAAGTTAATGAAACAATGTGTCCCTTCAATGTATACTCATAGTCATGTACACAGGATGTATATGTGGGGAAAATGCGAGAAATTGGTCATTTATTTTCATTAAAGAAGACTATATCATAAAAAACTCTTAAATTCTTTTAATAATTATTTTGGAAAAGATGGATCATGTGCCAAATATCTTTTTAAAACTGAGGTTAAAGTATCAGGCAGCCTTGTACACGATAGTAATGGGACAGAAACTAGGAAGTTTCTGTTGTTGTTTCAATTCTGTACTAGGGCTAAACAGATAAAAATGTAAACGAACATTCACGGCAGTCCTATCACAAATGTGAACAATAAGCAGTTCATCTAGATTGAGAAATAAATTTTCCAGATGAAGTTTTTCAAATAGGAAAAGATACTTTGACTCACTAAATATTTATTGGCTGATTGGCCTCTAGCTCTAAGCCTGCCCCCTTGCTAACTTGGAAACTTCAAACAAGTTAGTTTATCTCTCTTGGAATAATTTTCTTCAACTTTAAAGTAAGGGGATTAGTTTTTATCCCTTTCCTTTTAATATTTATTGAGAATCAACCATGTGGCAAGTAGTGCTCTTAGAAGCTATTGTACAGATCATTTCATTTAATCTTCTCTATAACTCAATGTTGTCAGAATTTTCATCCTCAGTTTACAAGTAAGGCAACAGATATTTTGTAGTTAAGTACTCTAACCTCTCCAAATTTTTATTTAAAAGCCTATTAGGGAAGAACTCGACAACTTGCTTTGAGTAAATAAATTTAAGAGGATGTCAGGGTTTATGTCCAAACCAGTTCTATCACACTACCAGAGTCGTTGGTTTCTAGTATTAAAGCATGCTGCTCTAGGAGGTAGCTGACTTATCAATTTTACCATTTCAAAAAGGCAAACAATATTGATAAAAATGTCACCTAGATCTAATAGTCAATGATTTTAACCTCATTGCTGCTTAAACTTCCAATTTTCTAGTATAAAATCTTTCTAGGCAAAGGTCACTGGAGCAAAGGGTAGAATGTCCACTCAGTGAAAATCTTTAATAATTCATTTTGAAATTTAAAAAATGGTTGGAAAATCAGGATGTTTATGGAAGGTGACCCTTTGGAGAACTGAGATACTTTTTTTTTTTTTTTTTTACAGAGGATCTGAAATTCACTAGGTGCTAAAAAGAGGGGTTGGGGAGGAGTATGAAGGAACATGTTTAAACCATGTTGAAAACAAGTTCCGCTGTAGCAACACAGTAGCCAGGTGAAAGAAGAAAATTCAAACTCAGTTTCAGCTTTGTCTGAATGACTAAAGGCAATGTGAATTATAGAAGCAAGTCAGTCTCAGCAGGATAATTTTTGCCATAACTATTAAGGCTAGAGTCTGTCAGGTAAAAAAAAAAATGGAAAGAAAGTTTCTTATATCATTAGGATACAAATAATGTATTAATTGGAATAGTAGCTATCATGTCTTAATTACATATTTGTGGTGTAGGGGTCATCCACACAAAAATTATTCATGAGAACATACATTGTAGAATGCAGAAGTCCATTTGTAACGTAATTTCAGGTGATTATAAATCTTCACTATTTTCCTCCAAAGAGATTAGTGCTTTCACAGTTTCCTTATGTTGAAATTACACCAAAAAAAATTTTTTTAATGTTTTATTTATTTTTGAGAGAGAGATAGAGACAGCATGAGCAGGGGAAGGTCAGAGAGAGAAGGACCCTCCAGGCTCTGAGCTAGCTGTCAGCACAGAGCCCGATGCGGGGCTCGAAACCACGAACCGAGGTGAGATCATGACCTGAGCTGAAGTCGGTCGCTCAACTGACTGAGCTACCCGGGCGCCCTGAAATTACATTTTTTAAAAAAAAAAAAATTATGTTTATTTTTCAGAGAGAGAGAGAGTCTGAGCATGAGTAGGGAAAGAGGAGAGAGAGAGAGAGACAGACAGAAAGACAGAGCGACAGAATCCGAAGCAGGCTCTAGGCTCTGGGCTGTCAGCACAGAGCCGGATGCAGGGCTCACACCCACAAACTGCAAGATCATGACCTGAGCTGAAGCCAGATGCTTAACCGACTGAGCCACCCCGGCGTCCTGAAATTACATTTTATCTACCTGCAAATAATATTTCTTCCTGAATTAGAGTTTTGATTGTGGGAGAACAATTATAGCTGCAAAACAGCAAATATTCAAGAGCAAGGTAAAGCTCATATTGCTGTAGACTGGTGTTTCTCAACTTTGTCTGCACAATGGAATTACCTAGAACGTTGTAAAAAATTCCAGTGCTCAGAATGTACATAAGACAAATTAATTCAGAATCTCTGGGGGAGGGAGTCAGTCATCACTACTTTTTAAAGCTCCCTACCTGTGTCTCGTATGTAGCCAAGGTCAAGAGCAACTGCTATGATAGTTATGATCAGCTGTATTTATTTCCTCTAAGGCCTACGTCCCATCAGTATAACATAGCAGTCACTTAAGAGAGGTATCTTCACCATGCCTGAGAGCTGTTATCTCAGTTGCAAGAGGCAGTTTTAATAAATAAATCGGGATATATTTTTTTGAAGGCCTGTAGGTTTCCTATTAATTTCTACATTCTGAGTTGGACATAAAGGAATTTGGGAGTATTTCCACCTTGTAATCTGAGTTAAGAAGCGAGACTTGTACACATGGTAACAGTGACGAATAAATTGAGGCAGTTTCTGGGGATTTCACAATCAGGTAGCACTTATCTATATAAGGACACAATAAAACCAGGAGGTTCTTCTGGCGTGTGGCAGCTGGAGCCTTCACATACCAGGTGAAATTTGAATTAGATCTTACTTGGTGGGTAAATGTGGAATATTTAGTAAAGTAATAGTCAGGACAGCAAAAGTTTTCCTAGGCAATTTGTATATACAATCTAAGAGGTTGGCTTGGTGCACCTCTATTGCCAGAAGCATCTATAGTCCTTGAGATTTTAGGTTTTTCAAATTCGCTTCTGTGCCGCAGACATTATGGACTACGCTTCATGCCTCCAGATGACTGTTGATAGGTTTTATGGTGCTGTTATCTACATTATATTATTTTTTTATAAAGTGTTTATTTATTTATTTTGAGAGCGAGAAGGAGAGAGTGGGCCTGAGAATATGCATGTGAGCAGGGGAGGGCAGAGAGAGAAGAGAGAGAATCCCAAGCTGGCTCCACACTGTCAGCACAGAGCCCAAAGCAGGGCTTGAACCCACATACTGTGAGATCATGACCCACGCCAAAATTAAGAGTTGGATGCTTAACCAACTGAGCTACTCAGGTGCCCCAGATTCTATTATTATATTGGTGACTGAGTAAGCAGTTCAATGCTACCTTGTCCAGTTGGGTTGGGTCTTCCATAGGGGATAAATTACCCTCACATTGTCAAAAAGCAGTGGTGACTTTGGTTTTAAGAGTTAGGCTTCCCCCAAACATGGAAAGAGCCTAAGTGCCCATCAACTGATGAATGGATCAAGAAGATGTGGCATATTTATACAATGGAATACTACATGGCAATGAGAAAGAATGAAATCTGGCCATGTGTAGCAACATGAATGGACCTTGAGGGTGTTATGCTGAGCGAAATAAGTCAGGCAGAGAAGGACAAATACCATATGTTTGCACGTATAGGAGGATTAGGAGGAATTTTATGGAGGATCAAGGGGGAGAAGAAGGGTGGAAATTGTGGTGGATAGGGAGAGAGGCAAACCATGAGAGACTCTTGAATGCCGAGAACAAACTGAGGGCAGATGGGGTGGGGGGAGAGGGAGGAGGGTGATGGGCTTGGAGGAGGGCACTTGTGGGGATGAGCACTGGGTGTTATATGGAAACCAACTTGACAATAAACTATTTAAAAAAAAAAGAGTTAGGCTTCCTTCTCAAGAAAATAAAAATGCTCTGCTCACCAATTTGTTCTCTACATTTCAGGAGCTTCTATATGCCTTTTTCTTTTCTTCAGTAAATCTCAATAAAGCTACCATTTACCAATTCTTCGTAAAAATGACTTATATTAGAATAATGTAATGAACACGTAAACACTCTGTGGCTTATGAATATCAATAACTTATACAATGATATTCTTGGGACTCGTATTCTTAAGCTATAAACAAGAGACCAAGTCACAATTCTGACATAATTGATGATGTCCTGGGAATTAAATTCTTAGAAAAAAATTGAATAAGTGGGAGTCAATAAATAGGGCATGCACTTTTACGTAAGGGACCGTCTATCCAAAAACACGATAAGCTTCCCTCCCAGTGTCTGTTCCCACCACCACATATCCTCAGTATTTGTTCTGATTAAGGATGAGAATTCCAGCATGGAAAGGCAGCATAGATGCCTACAAATTGTTGTTCCAAATGATACTCAAGGGCCCTGAAAGAATTGTGATAGATGATTTATGACCAGTCAGTAGCTGGAGATTTGGAAAAAAATCAAGCTCATTTTGTACTGCCCCTCTCTTTCCTGTGTTCTTCCTTCTTCTATAATGCTGCCTCAAGCTGTGTATACTCAAAAACCAAGTGATGACACCAGTATCATTAGCACTTGTCATCAGTCAGGCTAGAGAACAAAGTTAGTCCTGGACTCTTTTGATAACAGCGCAGTGATTTTGAAAAACATAAGGTAGAGCATAGGAAAAGAGTTCACATAATTAACCGTGATGGGAAATGTAATCGTTGTCAAAACGGAAAGGAGGAAAATCTGAAGGTAGACAGGCAGACATGCATAAAAGTTATAGAAAAGAAGAACAGATGATATTCATGAAGAAGAGATATTTATTTTTATTTCCATATACTTCACCTCTAAAATCAAGACAGATGTATTGCTACTAAACCTAAGTATAGCACTAATAAAATGAAGAATAGAAATGATTTTTGGGGGGTGCTGTCAAAGGGGTAACTGGAACAGGTCAGAGGTTGTTGTAGGAGTACCTTTCAGAATAATCTGAAAAAAAAGTTCTTTTACATAGGGCTTCAGCTTTTAGTTGGCTTCCTTGGAAATCCTAGCCATTTTATGTTAACAGATTAGCCATTCAAAAAAAACAATGAGGATATCAATGAAAATAGCAGAGTGGAAACTGCATGCCTCCATATTCTCCCAAAGTAACTGGTAGGCAGGCAAAAACTGCCAGAATAAACTTTTGAAGACCTTTGGAATCTAGTCAAAAACTTATAATAGCCAAGGGAAGACACAGTGAAAAAAGAAGCTGTTGATCCGTGATAAGAGAGTTTTGTAGCCTTGCCCACCTACCATTCCCAATACTCCAGATCATCAGCAGTTATGAGGATGACAGCCCTCACACCACAGGGAGTAAAAGGAAACTATCTTAAAGAATTATAATTATGAGTCTCAGCCTGTCTGGAGGCTCGGATAAAGACCGGGGCAAAAGATTCCTATTACTTCCCTTGACTTGGGACAGTTATCCAAGTGATTCTTGTTAAAATAATTTAAAGATATCAGTATTGGCTGAAGCAGACTGGAGCAAGAGGCAACTGGGACAAATAATAGACAGACCCACAGGCCTGGCTTGAAGAAATAGTTGGGAAAGGAGATTCGTGTAGGAATAGAGGCTTTTTAAAAGTTCCCATGCACAAGGGGGAATTGAAAAAGCCACGCACATGCTCAGGGCAGATGAATGATCAGAAAAGGCTTGAGAAACCCTAGACTTCACCCCTGGTTGACCTTCATGTTGCATACAAGTCGGAAGTGTAAGGCAGAGTTGTAAAGAGACTATCTTAAGGCAAAGCTGTAAATGAACTGCCTAAGTGTTGCAGAAGTGCACCAACCTAAAGCAAAGACTGGGAGAGTATTTTTCTTTTCTTTTCTTCTTTCGTTTTTTAGCTGCAGGCATATAGGTTGACTGTCAAAATACCAGCTGATCACTAAATTAACAGAAGAAAGACGTTAGTGGCCATACATGACAAAGAATATAGTTTAGAAAACTCACTAAACAAGAAAAAAAAAGCCCATAAAGGGCAGCAGCAATATAAAAAAAAGCCCAGTAAGGGGAAAGAAGGAGGCCCCTAAGTTTGCCTCACCCCACGGATACAACTAGATAACACTCATATCGGTGTAAACAACCCAAAAAATGACCCAGAACAAACCCCACAACTAAAAGTATAAAGAGACCATATGGAGGAAGGTAGGAAGGGGCACAGATGTGGTCTCGGAGCAAAAATGGACTGTGACTGTGCATAGTCAGGAGGGAGCCAGGGGTGTGGAAAAGGGTGAGAAACAGACGATCACACTGGGAAGTCTGCACAGGGAAGACAAATCCCCATAAAATCTGGCTCTGAAAGTGAGAGGGACTGAATTTTGTGAGTTCTTACAACCAGCAGGACTTAAAGCCTGAAATTTAAAAACTCAAGGGATTTTGCTCTGGGAGAGGCTAGAAGGCATTAAGAAGCTGAGCTCCTGCCCTTAAAGAGACAGCACCACAAACAGCCAGCAGAGGTACAATGCAGATCCAGCAGATGGAAAAACACCTGGCGCACAGGAGAGGGAGAGATAGACTAATCCCAGAGCTTGTCTCATAGGGGCAGGATCACAGGAAGATGCCTCAGGAACAAAGGAGCTAGAATGCACCATTTCCCTACCCCAACCGTCAGCATAAACATACAGCCACCTGCAGAAAACAGTGCAGACCAACACACGCTATCTGACTTGCTTACATCAAGCCCTGCCGCCCTCCCCTGCGTTTCAGCAGATCCACCCTCCCCAATCACACTTGCCTCAGTCATGGCACTATGGGTCCCCTCCCCCAGGAGACCAGCACAGACCTCTCCAGAGCCTAACCTCCTGACTCATGCCTTTTGTGGGGCCTCAATTCTGGCAGCAGTGGCAGCAGGTCTAGATTCAAAGCGGACCAGCACACACCTTGTGAAAAGGTGCCCACCCAGCCAGGGACCAAACACTGCTCACAACAGGCAAAGTGACTATCTGCAGACAACTGAATGAAGGAAAAAGAGGCCAGGACTCAATAGCAGAGCACATACAACACACATAGAAGACACTCCCTGAAGTGCCAGGTCTTGGAGAATAGGACACACTGTACGACAGGACACTATAGAGCCTATAGTATTCTTCGTAAAGACACTACTTTCAAGAGTAGGAGACATAGCTATCCTCCCTAACACAGAGAAACAGACAGAGTGTTAGATAAAATGAGGGGAGAGAAGAATAGGTCCCAAACGAAAGGACAGGACAAAATCACAGCAAGAGACCTAAGTGAAACGGATATGAGTAATATGCCTGGAGAACATCAGTGAGGCCTTAACAAAGCGAGAGAAAACATAAAAAAGAACCAATCATAGATGAAGAACACAATATATAAAATTAGTAATACATTAGATGGAATAAATAGCAGGCTAGAGGAATGAATTAGTGACTTGGAGGACAGAGTAATGGAAAGTAATCAAACCAAGACAATGAGAGAAAAAATTATGCAAATGGAGAATAGTCTTAGGGAACTCAGTGACGCTGTCAAGTGTATTAATATTTGAATTGTAGGGATTCCAGAAGACGAGAGAGAAAGGGGGGAGAAAATTTATCTGAAGAAATAATAGTAGAAAATACCCTAATCTGAAGAAACTAATATCCAGATCCAGGCGGTACAGAGATTGCCCCCCAAAATCAAGACAAGGGCGTCCACACCAAAACACATAATAATTACAAAGGCAAAAATAGTGATAAGGAAAGACTTTTAAAAGGAGCAAACGAGGGGCACCTGGGTGGCTTAGTCGGTTAAGCGTCCGACTTTCGCTTAGGTCATGATCTCGCGGTTCGTGGGTTCGAGCCCCGCGTCGGGCTCTGTGCTGACTGCCAGCTCAGAGCCTGGAGCCTATTTCAGAGTCTGTGTCTCTCTCTCTCTCTGACCCTCCCCTGCTCACGCTGTCTCTCTCTCTCCTAGAAATAAATAAAAATATTTTTTAAAAAAAAGGAGCAAATGAAAGACAGTTACATACAAGGGAAATCCCATAAGGCTATCAGCATATTTTTCAGCAGAATCTTTTCAGGCCATAAGGGAACGGCATGATATATTCAAAGTGTTGAAAGGGAAAAATCTACAGCCACGAATACTCTATCCAGCAAAGCTGTCAATCAGAATCAAAGGAGACATAAAGAAATAAAGAAAACAAAAACTGGAGTTCATGAGTACTAAACTAGCCCTACAAGAAAGATCAAAGAGGACTCTTAAAATGGAAAGGAAAGACCATAAGTGACAGCATGAAAAGTAAAAAACACAAAAGCAGTAAAAATAGTATTTTTGTAAAAATCAGTCAAGGGATTCATAAAACAAAAGGATGTAAATTTTGACACCATATCCCTAAAAGATGGGTGGTGGGAGGTATAAAGAACGGGTTCAAACTTAAGCACCTTCAATTTAATATAAACTGCTATATGCAGAAGAAAAGCCAGTAATGGATATACAAAGAAGTAAGGGAAAAGGAAGGAATCCAAGTATGGCACTAAAGAAAGCCAACAAACCACAAAAGAGACCAAGAGAAGAAAGGGTCAGAGAAAAACCTATAAAAACAACTACAAAACAAGTAAAAAAAGGGAAATAAACACATAGTCATCAATAATTACTGTGCATGTCAGGGCGCCTGCGTGGTTCAGTCAGTTAAGCAGCTGACTTTGGCTCAGGTCATGATCCTGTGGTTTGTCAGTTCAAGCCGCACATTGGCCTCTATGCTGACAGCTCTGAGCCTGGAGCCCACGTTGGATTCTGTGTCTCACTCTCTCTCTGCCCCTCCCCCTCTCGCACTCTGTCTCTCTCTAAAATAAATAAATATTAAGAATTTTAAAAAAGTAATGACTATGCATGTAAAGGGACTAAACACTCTTATCAAAAGACAGGGTGACTAATCAAAAAAAAAAAAAAAAAAAACAAGATGCATCTATATGCTGCCTACAAGAGACTCATGTCAGACTAAAGATACCTACAGATTGAAAATGAGGGTGTGGAAAAACATTTATCATGGAAATGGATGCCAAAAGAAACCCAGGATAACAAAACTTATATAGGACAAAAAAGACTTTAAAACAGACAAAGACACAATAAAATAATAAAGGAGACCATTTAAGAAGATATAATAATTATAAATATTTATGTACCCAACATGGGAGAAAACAATACATAAAACAATAACAAACATAAAGAAACTAATCAGTAGTAATATAATAATAGTAGAGAACATTTACATCCTACTTACGCTGACAGATCATGCAAACAGAAAACCAATAAGGAAACCGTGGCTTTAAATGACACATTGGATCAGATGGATGTAACACATATATTCAGAAAATTCCACCCTAAAACAGCAGAATACACATTCTTTTCAAGTACACATGGAGCATTCTCCAGAAAAGATCACATATGAGGCCTCAAAACAAGCCTCAACAGATTAAAGAAGATTAAAGTCATACTATTCATCTTATCTGACCACAATGCTATGAAACTAGAAGTCAATCATAGGAAAGAATCAGGAAAGACCATAAATACATGGATGATAAATAACATGCTACCAAACAATGAAAGGGTCAACCTGGAAATAAAAGAAGAAATTTAAAAAACATGGAAGCAAATGAAAATGAAAACATGACAGTCCAAAACCTTTGGGATACAGTAAAAGCAGTTCTAAGAGGGAAGTTTATAGAAATACAGGACTACCTCAGAAAGCAAGAAAAATCTCAAACAACTAAATTATACTTAAAAGAGCTAGAAAAGAAGACCAAACAAAACCCCAAACCAGCAGAAGAAAGGAAATAATAAAGATTAGAGCATACATATATGATATAGAAGCTAAAACAAACAAACAAACAAAAAAACAAAAAGAGCAGATCAATGAAACCAGGAGCTGCTTCTTTGATGAGATCAAAAAATTGATAAACCTCAAGCCAGACTCATCAGAAAAAAAAGAAACAACCCAAAGAAATACAATCACAATTGAGAGAGCAGAAATAACCAACACCACAGAAATACAATTATAAGAGAACATTATGAAAAACTATATGCCAACAAACTAGACAACCAAGAACAAATGGATTAATTCCTAGAAACATATAAACTATGAAAACTAAAACATGAAGAAATAGAAAACCAGCAAAAAATTGAATTAGTAATCAAAAAATTCCTAACAAGCCAAAGTCCAAGACCAGATGACTTCACAGGCAAATTCCAGCAAACATTTAAAGAATTCATACCTATTCTTCTCAAACTATTCCAAAAAGAAAAGAAAAGAAAAAAAAAAGAAATAGAAAAGGAAGGACAAACTTTCAAATTCATTACCTGATACCAAAACCAGATAAAGATACCATAAAAAAGAGTACAGGCCAATATCCCTGATGAACATAGATGCAAAAATCCCCAACAAAATAATAGCAAACTGAGTCCAACAATACATTAAAAATATCATTCACCTTGATCAAGTGAGACTTATTCCTGGACTTCAAGGATAGTTCAACATTCACAAATCAATCAATGTGATACATCACATCAATAAGAGAAAGGAGAGGAAACATATGATCATTTCAATAGATGCAAAAAAATCACCTGACAAAGTACAACATCCATTCATGATAGAGACCCTCCACAAAGGAGGTTCAGAAGGAACGTATCTCAACATAATAAGGGCCATATATGAATAATAAAGGTAATATATGAAAAACCCACAGCTAACATCATACTCAATGGGGAAAATCTAAGAGCTTTCCCCTAAAGTCATGAACAAGACAAGGATGTCCACTCTAACTACTATTATTTAACATTGTACTGGAAGTCCCAGCCACAGGAATAAGACAAAAAATAAGAAATAAAAGGCATCCAAATTGGTAAGGAAGAAGTAAAACTTTCACTGTTTGTAGCTGACATGATACTCTTTGTAGAAAACCCTGAAGACTCCACCAAAAACTAGAACTGATAAACAAATTCAGTAAAGTCACAGGATATATAATTAATATACAGAAATCCATAGCATTTCTATATACCAAAATGAAGCAGCAGAAAGAGAAATTAAGGAAAAAATCCCATTTACCATTCCACCAAAAATAAAAAGATACCTAAGAACAAGACTAACCAAAGAGAAGAAAGACTTATATTCTGAAAACTATGAAACACTGATGAAAGAAATTGAAGATGACACAAAGAAATGGAAAGACATTCCAGGCTCATGGATTGGAAGAACAAAGAAATCTACACATTTAATGCAACCCTTATCAAAATACCAACAGCATTTTCACAGAACTAGGACAAACAATCCTAAAATTTGTATAGAACCACAAAAGAGCCTGAATAGTCAAAGCAATCTTAAAAAAGAAAAGCAAACTTAGAGGCATCACAATTCCAGATTTCCAGTTATATGACAAAGCTGTAGTAATCCAAATAGTATGGTACTGGCACAAAAATACAGACACTGAGGTCAATGTAACAGAATAGAGAATCCAGAAATAAAGCCACAATTATATGGTCAATTAATCTTTGATAAAGGAGGCAAAAATATCCAATGGGAAAAAGACAGTCTCTCCAACAAATGGTTTTGGGAAAACTGGACCACAACATGGAAAACGATGAAACTGGACCACTGTCCTACACCATACACAAAAATAAATTCAAAATGGATTAAAGACCTAAATGTGAGATCTAAAACCACAAAAGTACTAGAAAAGATCACAAGCAGTAATTTTTCTGATGTGGGCTATAGCAACTTTTTTTCTAGGTAGATCCCTAGATCCATGAGGCAAAGGAAACAAAAGCAGAAATAAACTATTGGGGCTACATCAAAATAAAAAGCTACTGTACAGTGAAGGAAACAATCAACCAAACTAAATGGCAACCTGCAGAATAGGAGAAGATATTTACAAATGATATATTCAACAATGGGTTAGTATCCAAAATATATAAATAACTGATATGCAATATCAGTTTAAAAATGGGCAGACGACATAAACAGATATTTCTCCAAATAAGACATACAGATGAACAACGGACACATGAAAAGATGTCCATGATAACTTACTATCAGGGAAATGCAAATCAAAAGGTCCGAGATATCACCTCACGCCTGTCAGAATGGCTAAAATCAACAAAACAAGAAACAAGTGTTGGCAAAGATGTGGAGAATAAAGAACGCTTTTGCACTGTCAACGGGAATGCCACCTAGTGTAGCAACTCTGTAATAGAGTATGGAGGTTCCTCAAAAAGTTAAAAATAGAACTACCCTAGGATCCAGCAATCACACTAGTAGGTATTTACCCAAATGATACAAAAACACTAATTCAAAGGAATACATGCACCCCTATGTTTATTGCAGCATTACTTATAATACCCAAGATTGGAAACAGCTCAAGTGTCCTTTGATTGATGAATGGATAAAGAAGATGTGTAATAAATATGCAATGAAATACTATTCATTCGTAAAAAAAGAATGAAATCTTGCCATTTGCAATGATATAGATGGATCTAGAGGGTCTAATACCAAGCAAAATAAGTCAGTCAGAGAAAGATAAATACCACATGATTTCACTCATATGTGGAATTTAAGAAACCAAATAAAGGAGGAAAAGAGAGAGAGAGAAACCAAGAAAGAGTCTTTTTTTTAGAGTCTTAACTATAGAGAACAAATTGATGGTTTCCAGGGGGTAGGTGGGAGGGCAATGGGTTAAACAGATAATATGGATTAAGGAGTGCACTCATCATGATTTAATGAAATGATTTAATAATTAAAATGAAATGATTTAATGATTAAAATGAAAACTTAAAAAAATAAACTACCAAATAATCTAGCAATGTCACTACACATCCAAAGGAATTAAAATCAGGATCTTGAAGCTGTATCTGTACTTCTATATTCATTGCGGCATTTTTCACAATAGCCAAGACATGGAAGCAATCTAAATGCCCACTGGAGGGATGAATGGACAAAGAAAAGTGATACAAATACTATCTAGTCTTAAGGAGGAAATCCTGCCATGTGTGACAATATGGATAAACCTGGAAGATATTCTGCTAAGTGAAATAAGCCACATACAAAACTACAATACTATGTGAGACCACTTACATGAGCAATCTAAAATACCCATACTCAGGGGTGCCTGGGTGGCTCAACTGGTTGAGCATCTGACTCTTGGTTTCAGCTCAGGTCATGATCCCAGGGTTGTGCAATCGAGCCCTGCATGGAGCCTGCTTGAGATTCTTTCTTTCTCTCTCCCTCTGCCCCTCTTCCCCACTCATGCTCTCTCTCTCATTCTCTCTCTCTCTCTCAAATAAATATTTAAATACCCATACTCATAGAAGCAAAAAAGTAGAATGATGGCTTCCAGGTTGTGAGAGGAAGGGGAAATGAAGAGGTATTAGTCACCGGGTACAAAATTTCAGTTATGTAAGATGACTAAGTCCTAGAGATCCACCACAAAGCATAATGCCTATAGTTAATATGTATTGTGTACTTAAAGAATTGTTAAGATGGTAGATCTTATACTCAGTGTTCTAATCACAAATATAATAATAATAAATAAGGAGGGTAGGAGGCAACTTTTGGAGGCGATAGATATGTTTATGGTATAGATTGTGATGTTGGTTTCATGGATGTGTATTTATGTCCAAACTTATCAAGTTGTGTACATTAAATATGTACAAGTTTGTGTAAGTCAATCATACCACAATAAAGTGATTTTAAAAAATAGATTGAGCTCCATGGGCATGCAACATATTAAAAAACAAACAAACTCAGAATGACATTGAAAATGTATCAATATTGAAGCAGTTTGGAGGCCTAAGAAAACCAGAATCTGATGCAAACATATAGAAGTAATTCTATTTTCTTGTTTTTCATACTCAATGTTCAGAGAGAAAGCATGGTTAAATGATATTTTACAGGTAGGGAATTGTACCAGGAAATCCAGGTTCCAGCCAAAGCACTGTCACGAATTAGTTGTGTGACTTGGAGAAAGCAATTTAACCTCTTTATCACTTAGTTTACCCATTTAGCTAGGGAGTATAATAATGAATGTCTTTTGTAGTTAAGTCTGTTGTAAAAATAATGGATATTATAAGTGTGAACGCTTATCACAACACATTAAAACTTTAAACAAATGCAGATCCCTTTAATATTAATAAGATGACACAATTTTAAATTCTTTTGCTCTGTGGAATCAGATGTCCACGGTTGTTCACACCCCATAACAGTGGTGTTTCCTGTATACTTGACGGTCATAGACAGAATCCAGCAGTCATGTGGAATAGAAAACTCTTACCTCCTTTATGGTGGTTTATTTTCAGTTCAGAGCACCTAAAGCTTGACAGCATATAGCCTCTGAATTGCAAAGGACTGAGCCGAGTGTAAAAGTCCCGCACTACCTCAGGAGGAGGTTACTGCTATATTTGGTCACTTTTCTCATTCACTATCAAGCACTCTCACATTTCAGGAAGGTAAATAGGAAGGGATTTTGCCAAGGAATTCTTCAACTTTGTAGTATTGGAATCACTATTCAAGTACATACTGATCTGATACAATCTCAGCAGGCAACAATATTCAGAAAGTGTGGGCTCTATTCACAGTCATCATTTAGTTTAGATGAATCACATTGAACAACAAACAAAACAAAACAAAACAACAACAAAAAGCCTCCAAAAACAAAAACAGGGTATGTGGCAGTTTCTTCGCATGTTTCTCATCTTTACCACCATGTATATTTTAGTGTCCTGTGGATAGGGACAAACCATTGCCATTGTTTTGTGCACAAATATTGATGGGCTATTTTAATGTCCCATCGACAGACAAAAAAATGACTTTGAAACTTATCTTTAGTTCAACAAACACTTGAGGGCTTCACACTTCCAGACACCATACTAGGCACTTGAGATGCAAAGAAAAATAGTAGTTTCTTATCTTTGAGGAAATTTCCATTTAGTAAATCCATCTCATTGTCAGTGATGAATATAATGATAAAGTGTTTTCCTTACTTATAATACAGAAAATCACCTTTAGTGAGTTCCTGTTAGCCAAAGTAAGCATTATAACTGACTCCAATTATTTTCCTTTCCATAAGTCTGCTCTGCCACCCAGGTTTCACCCTTGGCAAATGGAAGATTCAAATTCTGTCAGTTCTTTCTTCATGTAAGTTTTAGTACTTGCACTTTCATTTAGTTGTTTTTGAATGGGGCTTTTGGACATCAAATGCAGAGAGTAGGAACAATCATAGGTTTCAGACCATGGCACATGATCACCATTGTTAGCCCTTTCTTTGGTTTTATAACAGTTCAATTTTTCCCTTTCTTCCTGCCTTCCTTGATTTCATCTTCCAGGCTTCTCTTTCTCCCTATAGGCACTTACTTTAAGCCACTCTTCCTCTGTAACTGGTTCATATTTGCATGCTCTACACTTCAATGTTATTTATAATAAAAATCACTGTTTCATATTTTCTAAACCAATAGTATATTTTAATGATCAATTATTTGCTATTTGGCCTTTAGTTCAGTACTTCTGACTGTTGCATAGTATTCAGTAGTGTATATGATACTGTTGGGTATTAAGTTTGATATGCAAATATTTCCTCCCCATCTGGGACTTGTTTTTATTTCTCTTATATGCATATTTTCTAGAACAAAAGTTTATAACTTTGATGAATTCCAATTTATCAATTTGTCTTTTATGGATTATGGGTTAGATTTCATGTCTAGGAAATCTTTACCTAACCCAAGACCACAAAGATTTTCTTCTAAGACTTTTCTAAAAGTGTTATAATTTTTATATTTGGGTCTATATCCATTAATGGTTAATTCTTGTATAGGATATGTGTTATGGATAGAAGTTCATACATGTGTGTTCATGAACATATATGCATATGAGTCTATGTCTTTCAATTTTGTTCCAATGTCAATATTTAGTTAAATATCATACTATAATGGTTACTGTAGCTTTATAATAGGTACTTAAATAATCTAGTATTAGTTCTCAAACTTTGTTCTTTTCCACTTATTCGGCGGGGTGGGGACTACTCTAGTTCCTTCATATTTCTGTATACATTTTATTTATTTTTATTTTATTAAAAATTTTTTTGAGGTGGCTGAATGCATTTTATTTTTTTTTATTTTTTTCATAAATAGTTTATGTCAAGTCGGTTTTGTGCCAATACCATACTGTCTTGATGATTACAGCTTTGTAGTAGAGGCTAAAGTCTGGGATGGTGATGCCTCCCGTTTTGGTTTTCTTCTTCAATATTACTTTGGCTATTTGGGGTCTTTTGTGGTTCCATACAAATTTTAGGATAGTTTGTTCTAGTTTTGAGAAGAATGCTGTTGCAATTTTGATTGGGATTGCATTGAATGTGTAGATTGCTTTGGGTAGTAATGACATTTTAACAATATTTATTCTTCTGATCCATAAGCATGGAATGTTTTTCCATTTCTTTGTGTCTTCTTCAATTTCCTTCATAAGTTTTCTATAGTTTTCATCATACCAATCTCCTATATCTTTGGTTAGGTTTATTCCTAGGTATTTTATGTTTTTTTGTGCAATTGTGAATGGGATCACCTTCTTGATTTCTCTTTCTGTTCCTTCAAGCAGGAAACAACCTCCTTCACCTCAACCGAAGCAATTTCTTACTTGACACATCCCCAAAGGCAAGGGAATCAAGAGCAAAAATGAACTATTGGGAGCTAATCAAGATAAAAAGCTTCTACATGGCAAAGGAAACAATCAACAAAACTAATAGGCAACTGGCAAAATGGGAAAAGATAGTTGCAAATGACATATCAGGTAAAGGACTAGTATCCAAAATCTATAAGGAACTCACCAAACTCCACACCCAAAAAACAAATAATCCAGTGAAGAAATGGGCAGAAGACATGAACAGACACTTCTCCGAAGAGGACATCCAGATGGCCAACAGACACATAAAACAATGCTCAGCATTCCTCCTCATCAGGGAAACACAAATCAAAACCACACTGAGATACCACCTCACACCAGTCAGAGTGGCTAAAATGAACAAATCAGGAGACTCTAGATGCTGGTGAGGATGTGGAGAAGAAACAGGCACCCTCCTACACTGTTGGTGGGAATGTAAACTAGTGCAGTCCCTCTGGAAAACAGTGTGGAGGTTCCTCAAAAAATTAACAAAAGAACTCCCCTAGGACCCAGCAATAGCACTGCTAGGAATTTACCCAAGGGATACAGGAGTGCTGATGCAAAGGGGCACACGTACCCCAATGTTCATAGCAGCACTCTCAACAATAGCCAAAACATGGAAAGAGCCTAAGTGGCCATCAAGGGACGAATGGATCAAGAAGATGTGGTTTATCTATACATTTTATTTTTTAATATTTTTTAAAGCTTATCTGAAAGAAAGAGAGAGGGGCAGAGAGAGAGGAGAAAGAGAATCCCAAGCAGGCTCTACGCTGTCAACATAGAGTCTGATGCAGGGCTCAAACCCACAAACTGCAGATCATGACCTGACCTGAAATCAAGAGTTGGACCCTCAACCGACTAAGCCACCTAGGCGCCTTTATCTACATTTTAGAATTAGCTTGTCAATTTTTACGATAGAAACCTGTTGATATTTTGTTGGGGACTGTGTGAAATCTATAGACGAATTTGGACAGAATTAACATCTTAACAATATTAAGTCTTCCAAACCATAAATAAAGTGTATTTCCATTTATTTAGGCAATTTTTACTCAATGATGCTTATTTTTTGTTTGTTTGTTTTTTGCTTTTCAGTGTACAAGTACACATCTTTTGTCAGATTCATTTATAAATATTTAATTTTGATGCAATTGTAAAGGTTCTATATTTGTAATTTCAATAGCCACTTGTTCTTTGCAATTATATGGAAAAACAAATGATTTTTGTATTTGGCCTTTTATCCTTCAACCCTGCTAAGCTCACCTACTTATCCTAATAGCTCTTCTGTAAATTCAATTAGATTTTCTACGTAGATGATCATGTCATCTGAGAATAGATTTTGATTTTTCTTCGAAGCTGGATGACTTTTAGTTCTTTTTCTTGCTTGATTGCACTGACTAGGACCTCCAGTACAATGTTAGATAGAAGTGGTAACACCAGATATCCTTGCCTTATTCCTGATCTTTGGGTGAAAACATTCTGTCTTTCATCATTAAGTATGATGTTAGATGAAAGTTTTTCATAAAGGACCTTTAATAGGATGAGGAAGTTCCCTTCTATTCCTAGTTTGCTGTAGGTTTTTTTTTCCCTGGAATGACTGTTTATATTCTGTCCAGTGATTTTTCTCCATCTATTGAGAATGAGCCTATGGTTTTTATTTTTTTATTAATGTATGTAATTATCTTGATTTATATTTAAATGTTAAACGAACCCTACATGCTTGGAATAAACTCCTATTTGTTCAGGATGTATTACCCTTTTTATATATTACTGTGTAGATATTTTCATTGACAGTTTTATTCCTTTAGC
The DNA here is from genome assembly GCF_003009895.1 of Hyaena hyaena. Taxonomy (NCBI): domain Eukaryota; kingdom Metazoa; phylum Chordata; class Mammalia; order Carnivora; family Hyaenidae; genus Hyaena; species Hyaena hyaena. Next base: position 315,059 of record NW_024082056.1, on the reverse strand, counting down.
TCTTTGGATATGTCATTTTACTGCCTTCTGGCATTCATTGTTTCTAATGAAAAGTCAGGGTAAGTCATAAAATCCAGCAACTTTGTTCTCAGAGAGAGTTTTGGTAGAACTACTGAGCCAGCTGAGCTATGGGCAGGGAGGGTATAGGAGCAGGCACAGGCAAGAATGCTGCATAATCCACTCACTGCTATTACTCAAGATTTGGTGTTTTTTCTTAAGTAAACACATCTAAATTTGTTTTATGCTTCTGTTGATTTATAGAGCTCTGAAATGGTTGCTTCTCATGATTGTGTCCAGTTTAAGTTTTCTGGGGGAGAACTTGACAAAGTTTTATCTACTGTATGGGAAATACTGCCTCCCTGTTGACTATTTTTCTTCCTTGCAATGATGACAGGGAAGCTAATTGTCTGCCTAGGTATATGTGGGATAGAAAATAGGGGCAGGCATTAAAAAAAACAAAGCTCAGCAAAAACTCTCTTTCCTACCTTGTCTTCTACTATGGTTCCTTAATGAGCTACTTCTCTCCCCATCTCTCTCAACCTAAGACACAGTCAACTTCTACCATGCTACAGAATCTTCACAGGTGGAATTAATTTAACACATTCATCAAACCACGTCTAGTATTTTGGGATCTTGATTTTTGTTTCGGAGTTTCTATGTCATTTCATGGTAGGAAGCCTGCAACTAATGGTAGTTTACCATTCTGTCACAGATCTGATTCTTTGCTTTTTCCTTAGCAGTCTTATTGCCTCTAGCTGAATACAACCTTCATTATCATCTTTCCAGACTATTATATCTATATCCTACTCAATTTTCATGCTTTCTATTTCTGCTACTTCAATCTATATTAAATACTGCCAAGAAATTACTCATACTAAAATCCTTCCTTGCAGATGTCATTGTTGAGAAAAGTTTTGAAAGGAAGATGCTCAAATTTTTGGTGGATTATTTTAGGTCCATTATAAGTGATCACTACAGGAAAACTTACCTGGGCTAATTATTTCCCCCTGTTTTGTTCTACGATGTGGCATTATTACAGCCACTTAATATCTTCATTTCCATATCAAGGAATACAAGAATCAGGAAGAATTTTGTTAGGTAAGATTTATGTACCTTGTTTTCCAAATTTTGCCAAGGAATGGGATATACATGGCATTGCTAAGGGGATGATTAGCAAGACTGTAGATCAAAATATCCTCTCTCAGAGCTTTTGCCAAACACTAATATGAGACCCCTGAGGATAAATATATCCTAATTAGGAGAAAAGACTTGCTCCTAACACTGTTCCGGAAAACAGTTTTTCCTCATTCTTTACACCCTGATTTCTGCTTATTGCATAAAACACACTTCATGCTTTTCTAACCTAGGGACTTTGCAGATTCTCCCTTGGCCTGGAATGAACTTCATCCTTCTTTATAGTGCAGAGAGTTGACAGCGATACTCTCTCATTTGTCTTCAGTGCAACGCAGTTACTGGATAATGACCAATAAAAAAAAACTGCAGGCTAGAGAAAATAGTAATAATGCAAACATAATTGAAACACACAAAAAGACAACTTTCCCATTACTAGTAGAACTTCTTCACAAGCCAATTAGGTGGTAAAAAGTAATGAAGATCTAATCAGCTCTTAGAAGTTGGCCAAATTGTTCAAAATTGTCAACAAGACTTTTTACAAAATGAATGTATATACACTACTGTTAATGATAACCTTTTCCTAAATGTAATGATGTAGATGTCCTACATATTTATTATTTAATGTTAATAGGAAGATAACACATTTAGAGACATTAAAAATAAGTAAACAAAACATAAATACTTAACTCTGTAGTATTTTCAGCTAACTTGAAAGTCATGTGATATTTAATCTAGTAATTCATAATATATTTCAAACAAACCAAAGTAAATTCTTTCAAATACTTAAAGAAATAGCCAAAATGGTGGCAATATTGGCCAAAAATAATTGAGAGACACTATAGTTAAATGATATTAATAGTGAAACAATGTCTGTTTTTCTTCAAGTTTATTTATTTATTTTGAGAGAAACAGAGACAGCGGGAGCTGAGGGGGGAGAGAGAAAGAGAGAGAGAGAATTCCAACAGGCTCCAAGCTGTCAGTTCAGAGCCTGATGCAGTGTTCAAATTCATGAAACTGTGAGACCATGGCTTAGGCCTAAATGAAGAGACTGATGCTTAACCAACAGCCAACCAGGTGCCCTAACAGTGAAACAAAGTTTTAACTAAAAGTAACTCTAAAGTCTTTGTTTAAATTCTGGTTAGTTAACAAACAGTGTAATACTAGTTTCATGCGTACAACACAGTGACCCAACACCTCCATACAACACCTGGTGCAAATCACAAGTGCACTCCTTAATCCTATCACCTATTTAATCACCCCCCACCCCCCCACCCCCATGTGCCTCTGGCAACCACTAGTTTGTTCTCTATAGTTAAGAGTCTCTCGATCTCACGGCCGTGAGATCATGACCTGAGCTGAAATCAAAAGTGAGACACAACTGACTAAGCCACCCAGGTGCCCCAAGAGGCTGTTTCTTGGTTTTTCTCTCTCTCTCTTTTTTTGTCTCTTTGCTCATTTGTTTTGTTTCTTAAATTCCACATATGAGTGAAATCATATAGTGTTTGTCTTTCTCTGACTGACTTATTTCACTTTGCATAATACTCTCTGGCTCCATGCACATCATTGCAAATACCAAGATTTCATTCTTCTCTATGATTAAATAATACTCCATTACATATATAATGCATATACATACACATATATGTATATATACGTATATGTCACATTTCTACATCTTCTTTATCCGTTCGTTAGTTGATAGACACTAGGGTTATTTCCATAATTTGGCTATTGTAGACAATGCTATTATAAAGATCGGGGTGCATGTATCCCTTTGAATTAGTAGTTTTATATCCTTTGGGTAAATACCTAGTAGTACAATTGCTGGATCATAGGGTAGTTCTATTTTTAACTTTTTGAGCAACCTCTATACTATTTTCCAGAGTGGCTGCACCAGTTTGCATTCCCACCACCAGTGCAAGAGGGTTCCCTTTTCTCTATAGCCTCGCCAACACCTGTTGTGTTGTTGATTTTAGCCATTCTGAAAGGTTATTAGAAGACTCAAAGTTCTTTTGTAAACCACTATTTGCTAACGTATTTGAAAAATATATTAACTTCTATTGGTAGATTTACATTATTAAAATTGATTTAAAACAGAAATTATAAAATATAATTAAAAATAAAATATCTTTTATAACAGTATCACAGAATATAAAGTATCTGAAAAAATACAACAAAAGGTGTGCAGGATTTCTAAAGGAAACATTATTAAATACTGTTAAGATAGGGGACATGCTCCAGAAAGAGGGCTATCACCATAGATAACTACATTATGCTATCAACTAGGTATGTTAGACAGGGAGGACCCGGCAAGACCTATGTGAGCAAAGTCCTCTGTGTCCCATTGTTTCTCAGTGGCCAAGCAAACACTTGTTTACCAAACATTTATTCTTTTTCATCCTCCTGTGAATTGCACTCCTTCTCTTTGAAGTCCGAGACCCCTTTCCCCCTTTTCTTTAGTTCAGAATGACAAATATACCTCACTTTGCCTATCTTTAGAATTTTCATGTCTGTGAAATTAAATTTTATTTTCTCCAGTTAATCCATCTTATGTCAATATGGTCTTTAGTCTAGCTAGAAAGACCTTGAAGGGAACAGATAATACTTGCTCCTTGACAACTCTAAAATTTATAAGAAAACTATTATAATTAAGAGTGTGTGATATTTGGTATAAGTGAGGAACAACAGAATAGGGTAGAGAACTTGAAAATAGACTCATTTTATAAATTGTAACATATAACAGGTAAAAAGGATAAATCTCACAGAATTTAATACAGTACAACAATCTATTTATAAAATTTAAAACTGAAATTACATAATATTCCATATGGGTGTCTATAGCACTTTTATGGAACACATACACACAGGCAGCCTTTGCTTTGCAAGGATCTGATATGCTTGCATTTGGTTACCCATGGCTTAAATAACACCAGCCCCCAAGTGACAGAGTTTAAATTCAATACCAATAGGGAGATCCAACATGGCGAAGAAGTAGGGGGACCTGGAGTTCCCTCATCCCTCAAACACAGCAGTCCAGAGGTCAGAGGATTTTGAATTCCAAGAGTCCAAGCTTCAGAGTGACAGAGACATTTCCAGAGGCCCACGGGGACAATCTACTGGGCCATAGGTATGTGACTGAGAACTGGGAGAGATAAAACAGGTGGCGTAGGCACAGAGAAGAGGGATCCCCTTCTGCAGAGAGACAAAAGGAAGAGAAAGAGAGGCTGGGGAAGTATAGAAATGTATTTGGACAAGAGGAAAACCATGGACCAGGATGGAGAAAGATCCATTCTCTAACTGTAGGGCTTTCCCTGGACTGGGGCTAGCTGCCCTGTTCATGCACCTGGGGAGAAGAGGAGCCAGCCCCGGCTCGGTAACTAGTTCAGAGGTGCAGTCTGCAGTGGGAGAAAACAACGCCCTCACTCAAGTGCTGTGGGTATATAGCCATTCAAAGGACAAAGGACCCTGCCCGTGCCCACCAGCCAGAGGCCATTTATTGGCGGGGGCAAGCGACACATCCCTAGAATAGGGGTGCATGGAGTGGGACTCTTTAGGACACCTGGGTTTGAATCCTAGACGAGCCCCAGGGAGGCATAGGAGACTGTGCAGTGGGGTAAAAAACAAAGCCTGCTTGTAGCCCACAGCACTGTGAGGATTGCCTGAACAGAGTGGTTTGGGACACTTGGCCTGGGGAGGAGAGACTAGGGTGTTGCCACTTTTCTCCCCATCACCAACAGGTGGGGCTTCAGGGAACTACAGTGGGGCCCACACCACTCTGCACCTGGTAACTGTGTATCTACTGGAGCGGGACTGACGCTGATGAACCAGACCAGTGCTGCCACCAGTTCTAAGGCACCCAGTAGTTTTGCATTTTCTGATTTAATTCTTGGATAAGTCTTATGATATATATGTATTTTTTTTTCTTCCTTCTCTCCTTATTTCTTCCCTCCTCTAGTCTGGTTATTCTGGTTGTTGGTTTGTTTAAGCAGCATATTTAATCTATTCTCTTTATACCTGTTCTATATCTCCTTTATTTTCCTCTCTCTCTCTCTCTGGATTAAGCTGTATAGTTTCTCTGTGTGGTCAATTTTCTTTTCTTTTTCCCCACCCCTGTCATTTCTTTTTTTGTATGGGATAAGGCCTCTCCCACCACTACTAACCCCTCCTATTTTCTTTTTAAGTTTTTTTTTCCAGGGCTATTCCAACAAACAAATCAAAACACATCTGTTGGAGGGTCCAAAACATCACTACGAGTAGGGAGATAAAGCAACCAGAGTCACAACAACAGAGAGCATGTAACACACTCCAAAAACACCTCCTGAAGGGCCATGCCCTGGACAGTGTGTGACCCCTCTTTAATATAGTAGTGCTCGCAGGTGCAGGACACATAACAAGCTTTTAACACACATAAGGGACAGAAAATTAGCCAAAATGATGAAACAGAAGAATTCTCCTCAAAAGAAATACCTGGAAGAAATGACAGCTAAAGAACTGCTCAAAATAGACATAAACAATAAATCTGATACAGAATTTAGAATAACAGTCATGGACGAATGGATCAAGAAGATGTGGTTTATCTATACCATGGAATACTACATGGCAATGAGAAAGAATGAAATCTGGCCATGTGTAGCAACATGGATGGACCTTGAGGGTGTTATGCTGAGCGAAATAAGTCAGGCAGAGAAGGACAAATATCATATGTTTGCACGTATAGGAGGATTAGGAGGAACTTAACAGAGGACCAAGGGGGAGAAGAAGGGGGGAAATGGTGGGGGAAAGGGAGAGAGGCAAACCATGAGAGACTCTTGAATGCTGAGAAACAAACTGAGGGATGTAGGGGGGGGGGGGGATGGGCATGGAGGAGGGCACTTGTGGGGATGAGCACTGGGTGTTATGTGGAAACTAATTTGACATTAAACTATTTGTAGTATAATAGTCATAAGATTAATCACTGGGTTTAAAAGAAGCATAGAAGACAGCAGAAAATCTATGGCTGCAGACATTAAGGAGCTTAAAAATAGACATGATGAATTAAAAAATTATGTAAATGAGGTGAAAAATAAACTAGAGGCGGTGACAGTGAGGATTGAAGAGGTAGAGGGGAGAATAAGTGAAATAGAAGATAAAACTATGGAAAAAGATGAAGCTGAGAAAAAGAAAGATAAAAAAATTTGGGACCACAAGGAGAGAATTAGAGAACTAAGTGATTCACTGAAACGGCATAATAGCCATATTGTAGGAGTTCCATAAGAAGAAGAGAGAGGGAAAGGGAAAGAAGGAGTACTTGAACAAATCATAGCTGAGAATTTCCCCAATCTGGGGAAGGAAACAGACATTGGAATCCAGGAGGCACAGGGAACTCCTTTCAGATGTAACAGGAATTGATCTTCTGCATGACGTATCATAGTCAAACTGGCAAAATACTAAGATAAACAGAGAATTCTGAAAGCAGCTAGGGTCAAATGGGCCTTAACCTACAAGGAGAGACACACAAGGTTAGTAGCAAGACCTATCTACTGAAAGTACAGATGTGGAGAAACTACAGATGCTGGCAAGGATGTGGAGAAACGGGAACCCTCTTGCACTGTTTGTGGGAATGCTAACTGCTGCAGCTGCTCTGGAAAACAGTGTGGAGGTTCTTCAAAAAATTAAAAATAGAACTACCCTATGACCCAGCAATAGCACTACTAGGAGTTTATCCAAAGGATACAGGAGTGCTGATTCATAGGGGCACATGCACCCCAATGTTTGTAACAGTGCTTTCAAGAATAGCCAAATTATGGAAAGAGCCTAAATGTCCATCAACTGATTAATAAAGAAGATGTGGTTTATCTATACATTGGAATACTACATGGCAATGAGAAAGAATGAAGTCCTGCCATTTGCAGCAACATGGATAGAACTAGAGGTTATAAATCAGTCAGAGAAAGACAGATATTTTATGTTTTCACTCATATGTGGAGCTTGAGTATCTTAACAGAAGACCATGGGGGAAGGGAAGGGGAAAAATAGTTACAAACAGAGAGAGGGAGGGAGGCAAACTATAAGAGACTCTTAAATACAGAGAACAAACTGAGGGTTGATGGGGGGAAGTTGGGGAGAGGAAATGAATGATAGGCATTGAGGAATTGAGGAGGGCTCTTGTTGGGATGAGCATTGGGTGTTGTATGTAAGTGATGAACCACAGGAATCTCTCCCCAAAACCAAGAGCACACTGTACACGCTGTATGTTGGCCAATTTGACAATAAATTATATTAAGAAAATAAAATAAAACAAAAAATAAATTAGTTACCAGTGTATATTAACTACAAATAATTACATAAAGTACAAACTTTGGTGCTAGCTCTTCATCACACAAAGTTCTGTGTAAATAACAGAAGCACATTATGATCAGTGATCAATCATGTCACATCTTTCAAAGACTTGTGTTGATTGGTCAGTTCACATGTGTTATTCAGTTCATGCACAGATAGCAAAATGTGTAGTTGTGTTACCTCCTGTCTCCCAATCCAAAATCCATGTAACATTTTATACAAATGGATAACCAAAAGAGAAAATCAGCCCAACAGAGCTAGCAGCAAAGAAATAGCAAACAAAGAAACAAAAGGGATAAAATGGAATGATAAAAATGAAATTGAATGTGATTAGAAGATTTGAAAGTGGTGACAGCAAAGACAAAAAGGAAGACATTCTAACCGAAAGAAAGAGCAAGAAACAGGCATGCAATTTGGCAGAAACTACTCTTATTCCATATAATAGCTGAAGAGATTTCTCATGTATTCTCATGCTTCACAGAAACTAGAAAAGTGTGGAATACATGGCAGATATTTAGCTTAATAGTTAATGAAAACACTGTATTGCAAAAGTTCTCATAGATCCTGTCTGCTCAATTCACACCATTCTTGAGAGTTTCATTCAACTTTCTACAAATATTTATTAAGCTCTTCCTATGCCAGGTACCACTAAAGGAATTATGTTCTGCCCAAAGATACAAAACAAAAAACAAGAAAAAAAAAGTCTTTGGTCTCATGGAGCTCATATTCTAGTGGGAATACACAAATAATAAATGAGCTGAGTGAATGATATAGTATCCCATAGGTGATAAGTGCCATGGGAAAAAAATATAAGAAAGAAGAATACAGTGTTGAAGGATGGAGTGAAATTTCAAATGGATGGTTAGGGCTCATATTACTGAAGTGACCTTTTAATGAAGGTGACGGAAAGGTTCACGCAGATATCTAGGAGAAGATTCCAGGCAGAGGGAAAGGCAACTGCAAAAGTGTGGAAATGGGAATGTTTGTGGCATATTCTAGGAACAGCAAGGAGTACAATTCATCTGGGGCAGAGAATAGGTTGGGGTTGTGTGACAGTGATGGTTACCAAGTAGGTCAGAGAATTCAGGTTGTTTAAAACTTTGCAATTCACATTGTGAGGATTTTGACTTTTACTCTGAGTGAGATAGGAAGTCAGTGGTTAGATTTAAGCAAAGGGTAATAAGATCTAAATAACATTTTAGCCCAACTGCTAACTGCTCTAAGTTCTACATTAAGAACAATCCTGGTGGCAGGGCGGCATTGCAAAGTGGAGTCAGGGGAACAAATTAATAGCCTATTGCAATAATCTAAGTGATACATGACGGTGACTTGGTAGCAGTGATGGGGATTGAGAAGTGTTCAAATTGTAGATATAATTTTAAGATAGAACATAGGGGATTTCTTGACAGCATGTGGGGTATTAAGAAAAAGTGATGCAAACATAACTTCAAGGATTGTACTCTGTGTAGCTGGAAGGATGGAGTTAACTGAGATAGGGAAAGACTGTAAAGAACAAATTTGGAGTAGGGGAAGATCAAGGACTCAGTTTTGAGATCTTTCTAAAACACAAATCTAATCATTTCACTTCACAGCAAAAACCCTTATTTGATTCTGGAATAAAATTCAAATACCTCAGGATAGTGTACAAAGTTCAGAATGATGTAAATCTAGTCTACGTTTTTAGGCTCTATCAATTACTATTAGCTTATTAAATCATTTGCAACTTCCCAGTGGCATGGCGTTTTACACACTATTTGCTCTCATTGGAGTTGATGTTCTCCCTTTTCTCATTAGCAACCTCCCAAACATTCTTTAGGGTGTACATACAATATAATACCCTCTTGTGAAACCTTCCCCACTTCCCTCAGGCAAAGCTAATCAATTTCTCTTCCCTGCCCTCATACATTCTGGTTCTATGTCTATCATAACACATGTTTCATTATTTGGGTCTCTCATTAAACAGAACCATGACTATTCACATCTGTATCCTCTAGCTCTTAGCATGAAAATGTAAGACAGCTGCCAAAAAATATTTGTTTAATGTTGAATGAGGATATAAACAAATGGTAAAGTACTCATGGAGATTATATGGAATCATGTCTGGCCCCCAAATTTTAATATGTTATGAAGTCAGGCAGGAGATGTAGTTGAAATAGATTATCCAGACTTGAACAATGCATTTTAAAGGTATATGAAAAAGATAAGAAGAGTCTGCAGTAGCATTTCCCTCTTGGAAAATTTCTCATTCTGGGGATATAACTTGTACCTATTAGGGATAGTAATTAATATACAAGAAGTACAGGTCCCAGATTTTGCTTTGAAGATAGATTTCCCCTCAAACTCCCCAAATTATGAATCAAAATGTTGATCAAGTAAAGAATAAATATCATTTTGCCTTCAGCTTTCCACAAGATGTTAATGAATTAGCCCTCATCTTTTCAAGTGAATGAATTGTTTCCATGAAATCTAAAGGTCTGTGTGTTTGGATTCATGCCAGAGACATTCTGCAAGCTGATAGCTCATTGTGACAAAGATGCTAACATTTGTTGATGCCAGATATATTCAAGCTAAGATGCTTAAATATGCCAAGGCTTGAATCTGTGTGTCACATTTAATGGCTCAGTATAAATTTCTATATGTTTCTTACTTGTAGCTTATTTAGAAATTTTTATGGGCTGAATTGTGTTCCCTCCAAATTCAAATCTTGAAGTTCTAACCCCTAGTACCTCAGAATGTGACTGTATTTGGAAAAAGAGACATTAAAGAGGTAATTGAGGATAAATGACATCATTAGAGAGGGCCCTAATTCAATATGATTGGTCTCCTTATAAGAAGGGAAAATTAGGACATAGACACACACAAAGCAAAGACCATGTGAAACAAAGGGAAAAGATGGCCGTCTACAAACCAAGAAGAGAGACCTCTGGATGAAACCCAGAGTGCTGACACATCAATCGTGGACTGTAGCCTCCAGAATTGTGAGATAATAAATTTGTATTATATACCCAGTATATAGTACTTCATTATGGCAGCCATAGCAAAGTAATGCAAGGAGATGGATTCTAACTCATGTCTAAATGGGTGATATGTAGATAGTTAAATGTTTTCATTACATTTTGATACAGACAGACATTTTAGAGATATGGGAGTAACTCACATGTCTATTGTTTGGGAGGATTAGACCTCAGCTGCTTTTGCTGTTTCAGTTTCCAATTGCACACACTTCCATGATAATTAAATGGAACTGAGCATTTAAGACAGTGAATGGCAAACATGTACATCAGAATCACTTGGAAGGATGTTAAAATTATCAGCTCTAAGGCACAGTTCTAAGTCTGTAATGGGACATAGACTTCTACATTTTAACAAACTTCCCAGTTAGCTGCTGGTGGTCCAACGAGCACGACCACAGTTAGAGAAACACTGACCTAAGATTTTACTGAAGTCAAAAAAATAAACATGTTGAAAAGCATGTCATTATTTATGCAGCTGTCCCAAGCAACAATGAAATATGGAGTCTGTTCATAGAGAAAGCCAACTGTTAGTACTTCTTCCCAGATTTTAGCAACATCACACTGGTAGCTTGAAAATGGTCACAGTGGCTGTATTTACACAATGGAAATAGGAAAATGCTATAATTCAGGGCTTTTTTTCTCCTCACAGAACTGGCAGCCAGCACAATACTGGCAACAGGCATTGGCTGTCTTTTGAGTTCCCTGGTTTTTACCCCGAAACTCTAAGTGCCCAAGGTCATTTAAGTTATTTGGCCTCCTCCCTAAATTGGTAGAAGGGATAGAGAATGCACTAGATCCCTTGCAAGAGAGTAATGCATAAATTATCAGTATGCATTTTGTGAGGCTATGGAGAGACTTACTGGAGCCACCTGGTTAGTAGCAGCAAGGTAAATAGCCTGGGGTCAACATATCTAATGAAAGAGAGAAAGGAAAAACTAAGCCAAGATTTTAAGCCAGTGAAGCCAGTACAAGGAAACTTTTAAGACAGTGGGAGCCAGTACAGTTTCCATGAAATAAATCATGTGATGCTGCTAAAGATTTTTATCTAGCAGAAAAAGGAATGACTTAAAGAGGGGTAGTTAAACAGTAAGTGACTATGTTACTTATACTTAGTAAGTATGGTACCCCACTCTGGGAGCGACCCATAGAGATCCCTCAAGGTCCAGACTTTTCTCCTTAGTTGTTGAAGATAGACTCAATAAAGACTTGGTTATCTTCTGAGTGACAATGGACAATGATTTTAATAAAAACAAAATGAAACACCAACAGCAAAAACAGAACAAAAATAAATAGCATTACTTTATATTAAAGAACATTTTACTTTTTCTAAGAAATATATTTCTGTATAGAAAGTTCTTAGATGATAACCTAATAGTGGAAATTTTAGTCACCATAAGGTGATGGGGGAGGGGCATATTTGAATGGCATTGTCTATTTCTAGGATTGGTCAAATAATCTCATTGGAAATTTAATACCTTTAAAGAGAACTTTGCAAAAATATTTGAGAAGACTACTAATCTGCTATGCTCAATAATGAAAAACTAACTGTATTAAATGTAGATTGCCAGCTATAAAGGCTCCAAACTACTTTCTCTAACATAAATAAAATTTTAATTTTGTCCTAATTATGAAAGTAATTTATAATCATTATAGAAAAATTGGGAAATATAGCAAAGTGCGCAGAAGGAAATTATAATTCCTTTTAATACAACAATCTAGGTTTAACTGACATGTGCATTTTGGTGTTTAGCTTTCTAGTCTTTTTTATTTTCTGTGAATTCTTGTGCAGTAATTTTGCATACGTTACTAAACTAGAATCATACAATGAAAACTATTATATAGTCTTTTCTTCACCTACATAAATATTTCCCCATTGTATAAAATAATTGTGGATGATATTCCATCATCTCAATATGCCATTCTTTACTTGTTTATTTAATTATTAATCAACTTTGAATATCATGACATCACACTATACCATGCTTTGCCTATTATTGTTTGTGTCATGTAGCAATTACTACATCACCTCCCCCCACCCCAACAGACAAATTTCCCAATGATTTTAGAACCAGCCTCACTGTCACGATCTCCAATACTATTCTTGCTTCAATTTTGGTAAATTTGATACACAAAATGTTCTTCTATGAAGTTCTTCAGTTCCATGACCTTCTCTTCTTCAGTGATCTTGTGTTTCGCTCTCTATCCAACACTCACTGCCACAAGCATATCATTGACTTATTATCAAGAACTGTAACCTTTTTATAACCTTAACTTAATTAATTCCATGTTCCAACCACCATATTCTATCTTTCCAGTTTCCTTTTCCTTACCTCAGCAAGCCTTTAACATTTCAGGACTTCCAATTCCCTCTTTATCTTAATTGTCTCTTTTCACTCATTACTCAGATTAAATTTCATATTCACTTATTACAAGCACTCCTTATTAATATACTTTAAACACTTTTGCTTAGAAAAATCATGGCTGACTCATGTGCAGTTTTTTTGCCACTGGTTACTGCTGAAGGAAAACATACAACAGGTTGATCACATAACTTAACTGGACCTTCAAGGCTGTCCAGGAAGCATATCTTACTTTCCCAATCCAATGATCCTCAAACATTTTGGTGTCAAGACATCCCTTTACATTCTGAAACATTAAAGACCCTACACAGGTTTGGTTTTTGTGGATTATATCTATCTGAATATTTAAAATTAAAATGGAGAAATACTTAGAATATTAATTCATTCATTTATAACATTATATGCTAACAGAAATAATAAATAATATAGTTATTAAAAATCACTATATTTTCCAAAACAAAAAAAAATAGTGAGAAAAGGGGTATTTCTTTAAATTTTTATAATCTCTATAATATCTAGTTTATGCAAAGACAGCTGGACTTGTATCTTTTTCTACTTTCCAACATGTTGTGACTTACTTGGGTTGGGAAAGGGAGGAGAACTTTAACTACCTTTTTAGATAATTATAGATATTTTTGCTTGATATTATATTGAAACTCAATAAGTGATACTCTCTTAAAGCTTAATTGCAATGTCAAATCAGATTCCATACCAGTGAACTTTGGTACTACGTTACATTAGAATCCATTGGCCTCTCTTGCACTTTGAATGGGTCCTTTACTCACGCATGATGTTATAAAATCATTTGTAAAACAATGGTTCATTGAATTATGCAGCTCTTTTGAATGCTGACACATTTCATTATACAACATCAAATAAGTCACATTGTGAACTTGTGGTTTCCCATTTTATTCTGTTACTACTATTATTTATTTTAATATTCAGACTGTCCCCAATTTGGCCGAAGGAAACCCATTAAATCGAATTTTTATGTCCTTTGGACATAAACTCATTATTCTTTGAGCACTTTCCTACTTTCTAGAACAAGAAGTAGATCTTGGTCCATCTTGTACCTTCTCTTTTCTAGCTATGGATCAGCTATTTCTCAAATAAGTCCTGAGTTTGTTTAATAAAAAAATATTACATAGAAAGATCTGGGAACTCAATGTGCTCATTGCTATTAGTGGTTTCTGACCACAGGCTCAGTGGCCTCAGTGTTCAGAGATGTGGAATATATAGATATACATATATGAAACATGCATACACATACATACCTATACAGAAACAAACATATAATTTATATCTCTGTACATGGAAAACTCTAAATTCAAGTTGCTATCTCCAATTCCAACCCAACATCAGAGAGTTCATTCAAATTCTCTTACTCTCCATATTCGTAAGTCTTTCCTCCAATGGTGAGAAGCTTGGCTTCCATTATCCTTAAAATATTTACTTATTTGATGTATTGCACTGTAGGTAACCAATCTCTCTTTCCCTCTTCCACCATCGGCCTGGCCAGCTATCATTCTTACCTTGTATGGTTGTCTCCTAAAGCCAGACAGCTGCCCGCTTTCATTTTTCCTCATAGTGCATGGGCTTTGTCCTGAATTAAAACACTTTCCCCATGTGAACACTTTTCTAACCATGTGTGGCCACTTCCTCTCATAGACACCCTGCTTATTCTGCTAGGCCACATACTATGCCACCTCAGTGTATAGACACCGTCCCTAGCTCTTTCTGATTCTAGCATCCCACATCAGGCTCCTCCTCCTCCTTATGAAAACCCTTCTAAACCTCATTAGACTCTAAATTTCCATGGATGCATCCCCACCTCCTGCCCTCCTCTGCCATTTCCCTCATAAATGCTGTCCTTCTTTCACTTGTCCTCTTGCACTCAATGCCAACTTATTCCTCAATAGGGATGCCTTCTTCTTTTCCTTCAGGTTCTGATGCCCAGCACTGATTCCCCATAAGACCCCTCAACACAAACTATCAACACCTATGCCTATCTTGCTATGCCCCACCTGGGAGGTTTAGGACTGAACTGTTAATGGAATGGAAGGGAAGGAAGTATAGGGAAAAGAAAGGAAAAGAAACAAAGAGAAGAGAAAGGAAGGGAAGGGAAGGGAAGGAAAAGAGGAAGGAAAATAACTCCAGTATTACTCAATGAGTTGGTAATTAAAATTTTGATTACTCTTGGGGCGCCTGGGTGCCTCAGTCGGTTGAGAGTCTGACTTCGGCTCAGGTCATGATCTCACAGTTTGTGGGTTTGAGCCCCACATCAGGCTCTGTGCTGACAGCTAGCTCAGAGCCTGGAGCCTGTTTCAGATTCTGTATCTCCCTCTCTCTCTGACTCTCCCCTGCTCATGCTGTCTCTCTTTCAGAAATAAAACATTAAAAAAATTTAAAAACTTTTTTGATTACTCTTTGATCCAAAAATTATTTATTCATTTTATTTAGTAGACTGTGTTGTAGACATGGACTCAGATTTTATAGTGTTATTTAGAGATAGGCAGAGACTACAATTTCTGGTTTTTGAAATTTATGATCAATATAAAATGTTCCTTATGTACTTGAAAGGAATGTTTATGCTCTTGGGTAAAATTTTACATATATGATGTGAATAATTAACTTTTCAATACCTCTATATTTAAAATTTTTTAAGTTATGTTTTAATTTTAAACTGTGTATTTAAATCATCTTCTATTATTGTTTTTTTTGTCACTTCATCTTTGGATTTTTAAAACAGTGTTCATTATATGTATTTCGATCCCTCATTAATAAACAACAACCTTCTGTCTTATTTAATGCTTCTTATAATAAACTCTACTTTCTTTGGAATTAACATTATGATGCTTGGTTCTACTTTGTTTAGTTGTTGCAAATTTTAACAATTCTGAATCACTTCATTTTAGCTTTTGTTCTTGTAAAGTACATTTTTAAAATCCCTATTTGAATCTCTATATTTTAACAGAGAGGTTCAATTATTTACACTCACTGTCACAAACTATATTTTCAAATTTCCTTTTAGCCATTTTGTTTTTGAATTTAGTTAAATACATTTTCTGTTCTTTCTTTGTTTTCTCTGCCAATATGCTGACAAAGGATTTGTTGTTTTTCTCATTGCCTGTTTAATTATGTGAAAGATTTATATTCTGCTTTAATTGAGCATAAGGTGGTTGAGTTCAATTATTCTATTTGTTCTTTTAGGAGAACTATAAGTTCAAGTTAAGTTTGCAAAACCTTAATTATCAACATCAAGAATAAAACAGTATCTATATACTCTTATCTCATAGGAAAAGAAAATTAGCATTTCCATTTTCCCACTTTTCATCTATTATTGTTAAATTATTTTTACAATGTCTTTCAAGAATTTTGGTCATGTAAATTTAGTTTACTAATCATACTTATAGCTATTGTTTTGACACAGTTCTTCAGCTTTGCATTTTTCTTACTACCAAAGTTTTCATAATGATTCTTGTTACCAGCTTTACTGAGATATAATTGACATGTAACACTGCATAAGTTTAAAGTACACAATGTGATGATTTGATACCCATATATGTTGCAAAATGTTTACCACAATAAGATTAGTTAACACATTCTTCATCTCACATAATTATGAGATGAAGTGTGTTGTTGTTGTGGTGAGAATGTTAAAGCTATACTCCCATAGCAACTCCAAGGACACAATACATTATTGTTACTATAGTCACCATGCTGTACATTACATCCCCGGAACCTACTCATTTTATAACTGAAAATGTGTAGCTTTTGACTAACATCTCCCCATTTCCCCCCACCTTTCAGCCTCTGAAAACCACCATTTTATTTCCTGTTTTTACCAATTTGATGTTTTTAGATTCCACATAGAAGTAAGATCATACATATTTGGCTTTCTCTGTCTGATTTTTTTCACTTGGTGTAATGCTCCCAAGGTCCATTGATGTTTGTCACAAAACAGGATTTCCTTCTTTTTTTTATGGCTGAATAATAATCCATTATGTATGTTTGTACCTCTCTCTCTCTCTCTCTCTCTGTCTCCTTCTCTACACACACACACACACACACACACACATTTTCTTTATTTACTCATCTTTTGGTGGGCATTCAGATTGTTTCCATGTCTTGGCTAACATGAGTAATGCTGTAATGAACATGAGAGTGTAGAAATCCCTTTAAGATAGCAATTTTAACTTCTTCAGATATATACTCAGAAGTGGATTGGCTGGAATATATGGTAGTTCTATTTTTAAACTTTTTGAAGAACCTCCATACTGTTTTCCACAGTAGCTCTACCAGCTTACATTGCCACCAACAGTAGACCAGGGTTCCCTTTTCTCCACATCTTTGCCAGCATTTGTTATCTCTTGTCATTTTGGTAACAGCCATTCTAAAAGGTATGAGGTGATATCTTGTGGTTTTGGTTTGCATTTTCCTGGTGATTAGTTATACCAGGCACCTTTTCATGTATTTGTGGGCCACTTTTATGTCTTCGGAATAATGTCTATTCAGTTCCTCTGCCTTTTTTGAATCAGAATTTTTAAAAGAGCTGTATGTGTTCCTTACATATTTTGGATATTAACTATCTGATACTGGGTTTGCAAAAATGTCTTCCTATTCAATAGACTGTCTTTTCATTTTGTTGATTGTTTCTTTTCTGCGCAGGAGCTTTATAGTTTGATGCACTTCTACTTGTTGATTTTTGCTTTTGTTACTCATGCTTTTGGTGTCATATCCAAAAAAATGATTGCCAAGACCAAGGTCAAGGAGCTTTTTCCCTATGTTTCCTTCTAGAGTTTTAGGATTGCAATCCTTACGTTTACATCCTAATTCAAATTAATTTTGGTGAGTGGTATAAAATAAGGCTCCAATTTCATCAATTTCATTCTTTAGTTTGTGCATATCTAGTTTTCCCAATGCCATTTACTTAAGAGACTATACTTTTCCTAGAAGTATTTTTAGCTCCCTTGTCAAATATTAGTTAATCATATATATGGGGATATATTGCAGGCTCTCAATTCTGTTCCATTGGTCTATGTTTGTTTTTATGCCAGTGCCCATACTGTTTTGATTATTATAGTTTGGTCATGCAATTTGAAATCAGGAAATGTGATGTCTCCAGCTTTATTCTTTCTCAAGATTGCTTTGGGTATTTGAGGTCTTTTGTGGTTCCATAAGTATTTTAGGATGCTTTTTTCTATTTCAGTGCAAAATGCCATTCTAATTTTACAGAGATTGCATTTAATCTACATAGATGGCTTTGGGAAGTATGGACATTTTAACAACATTACCTTTCCAATACATGAACACTGGATATCTTTCCATTTCTATGTGCCTTCTTCATTTTATTTCCTCAATGTCTTATGGTTTTCAGTGTATAGATTTTTCAATTTCTCGGTTAAATTTATTCTTATTTTATCATTTTTGATGCTACTGTAAATGCGATTGTTTCCGTATTTCTTTTTTTCAGATGGCTTACTGTTACTATATTTAAATGAAACTCATTTTTGTATGTTTATTTGGTATCCAGTAACCTTACTTAATTAATTTATTATCAGAATTTTTGGTAGAGTCTTTAGGGTTTTCTAAATGCAAGATCATGCCATCAGAAAACAAAAAACAATTTTACTTCTTCCTTTTATTTTGGATGACTTTTATTTCTTCTTCTTGCCTAATTGCTCTGGCCAGGACTTCCAGTACGACAGTGAGTAGGAGTGGTGAGAATGAGTCCCTTTGTCTTGTTCCTGATATTAAAGGGAAAAATTTCAACCTTTCACCATTGAGTATATTAGTTATTGGTCTGTCATATGTGGTATTTATTATGTTGAGTTATTTTCATTCTATACCCAATTTGTTATGAGTTTTTATCATGAAGGGATGTTAAATTTTGTCAAATGCTTGGGGCGCCTGGGTGGCTCAGTTGGTTGAGCATCCAACTTCGGCTCAGGTCATGATCTCATGGTTCGTGGGTTCAAGCCCCGTGTCGGGCTCTGTGCTGACTGCCAGCTCAGAGCCTGGAGCCTGTTTCAGATTCTGTATCTCCCTCTCTTTCTTACCCTCCCCTGGTCATGCTGTCTCTCTCTCTCTCTCTCAGAAATAAGTAAAAAACATTAATAAAAAATAAATTTTGTCAAATGCTTTATTTTATATATCATCTCTTGGTCTCTAGGGTATATCTTTTCTTTCAGGGAAGGGTTACATTGGAGAGTATATTTCATGTATGAAAGTAGTAGAAATATGAACTTTACTCACTTGATGGGGTGTATAATCCTTTAGCTATAAACTTATTTTCTCAAAATGGTACCTCTTGCTTCATTCTATTGTTACATTTACTATCTCCAAAAATGATTGTCATCAACCTAATTTCCTTCATTATAAGTAATTTGATTCCTCCTTTGCCTGAATATTTATATGTTTTTCCTTCATCCAACATTTTTTACATAAATATAGGTGGGCATCATTATTAATTTTGCTTGATATTTAATGAGTACAACCAATTTATACAGGCAGATATTTCTCAATCCAGTATCATTAAAAATTTTTTTTATCCTCTATCCTAAATTTTTCCTTCCTATCTTTTTCTTCCTATAAGTTGTATCTCTTTCCCCCATCTTCTATATTTACTGTTGTTTTAACATTTTCATTTCTTTTCCTTTGAGTTCTGAGAGAGGCTTATATTTGTCCTCTATCTCACTGATTCTTTCTTCTGTAATGCTGATACTACTAATTTCAATAGTATATCAAAATCTGCTGACACATAATTACTGGTTTCTTATCTCCCTTGTGGTTTCTGCAGCCAAATTTTATAACTTTTATATTGGTCTTTAAAAAGACAATATCATATTTAACCACAATGGTATACTTGGAGTCCAATTTTTTCTGATGTTTTATTGATAGCAAGAAACTGACATTGCCAAAAGCATGTGTTTTTTTGTTTGTTTGTTTTGTTTTTTTTTTTTTACATTGCATTTCCCCCCTCGGAAATTCTCTGTGTTTGTTGAATACTATGCCATTTACCTTGTTTTATGTTCCAGAATCATGCAATTGTCTTCATGCTTTGTCAGTTAACCAGGCCTGTACACCTTCTTCCTTATTAAATAAATGATTAATCAAAAATATTTTGATTTTCCATAATGTTCATCTAATGCTAGTTTAATACTTATCTCAGATCTTATTCCAAAGGACCTGTGATATAACTTCATCTCAATATCAAAATGATCAGAGGGGACAGAAGTAGCTATGATTGAATGTGCAGAGTAACTGCACACTTCATCACTGTGCTTTTTTTCTACAATTGAGGCAACTTCTCTATGGGTCATGTTTACACACCTAGGCTTTCTTTTGGTCAAGTCTTTATTCTATATACATGGTATAAAGCATATCTGATCTCTTTCCTGGTGTTAATATAGGCCACATCAGGAAAGAAACTTACCATGTGTGTGAGAAGCCCTGATGGGTTTTAGTTTCATTCTAAACTAAAATTGCTGCTTTCAAACAGTATTGGGGTAAAAGGGGACTCAAAATGGAATGCCTGCAGAATTTTCTCCGAAAAATGTTCAGGTTTTAGTGAGGTTATTCTACAGTAGGCTCTACATTAATTTCTCTCACATCACTTTCATAGCAAAGGCAAATGTGAGGTGGTCCTAAGTAGATGATCTGCAAACCTTGAATCTATAGTTTCCATAAACAATCCATGACATTGCAAAATTATAAGTGAATAAAAGTTTCACTTAAAATGCAAGACAGATGAATGCATTTTAATTTCACAGAGTAAGAAAAGTTCATCAGTATGATTTGAGATTCTACATTTCAACTCATCTTTAAGAAAATATCACTTGTTGAATTTTAGTGTAGTATCAAATAATATCATAATTATCTGAAAAGGTTAATAAATTATTCTTCCCTTTTGCCAGCTATATATCTGCACAAGAACACATTTTCTTCAAATACTTCAACCAAGACAAAACATTGTAATAGATCAAATGAAGAAGCAGATAGGAGAATTCAGCTGTCTTCTTTCCATCCAGACATAAAAGAGATTTGCAAAAATGTTAGGCAGTGCCACACTTCTCATTATATTTTGCTCTTTTGGAAAAGTTATTTCTTATACTATGTTAATTATATAACACGAATTCATTATTTTTTGAATTAAGAAAGAAGCATTTTTAAAATGTCCCAGTTTTGATCAAATATGGCAAATAGCAATAGATAGAACTCATATAAACAAAAGCTTTTGGGAGTCCTCAATCACTGGAAGAGTGCAAAGGGAACTTGAAGCCAAAACGTGTGGGAAATGTTGCCCTAGCAGGAAGTAGGAGGGACAGATTGCTTCAATAAAATCAGAGACTGAACTGACCCAGGGCTGGTTTGCAGGGTTTATGACGTTTTGTCTACCCACAGTTTGGCCCTACTCCTTGGATGTAGCTTTCCAGGCATCCCAACTGACAATTCTTTCCTCCTTAGTGTGTCTTGACTTGGAATTTTCTTCTTTCTAGCACAGGCAGTCTTCAAAATCTTTGCTTTGCTTTCTCACAGCTTTCTGCTAACCTTCTACTCCTACCCCAACACCTTAATTAACAAATGTTTCAAAGGGAAAACTGCTGCTGATCGTCGGTCTCAGGTATTATGACCTCAAGAGTCTTGGCTTCTCAAGTCCTGGTATTCCTTGTCAGTCCTGGTTTCGGATATTTTCCTTCCCAGAACTATAAGATCTGGCTTCCCTGCCTCTTAGCCGCCACCTCTCCTCTGTTACTCAGTCTCCTTCCCTGTGCAATGATTTGGTAAATGGCCAGAAAGGAAAAGCAGTGTGTACAAAGTTTTGTTCAACACACCAAAATCTCCTTCTTTGCATCTGGCTCCTCGAGTCTTTTTTTGCCCCAGGAACTCTCTAGCATATTCAAACAAATAGTGCTTGTTTGCTTCTTTTCCAGATTTTGTACTCAGCAAGAGTCTATTCCTTATTGAGAAGTGCTTGACCAAGTCTCTTGCCTATTTTTCTGGCAACCTGTTTGTATTTTTCTTATTCTAAGAGTTATTTCTATAGGTTTGGTATTAATATATGTATTTCAAATCTTGTCTTTCACTCTGGGGCTTTCTGTTTCATCTCATAATGGAATCATTTGATGAATGTTAAGTTTTAATTTTAACATAATCAAATTCACTTGCAACATTTAACTTTACCTGATTTAATTTAACATATTTTTGAGATAGTCAAAAAAAAAAAAAAAAAAAGAAAGTAAATGAAAGAAAAAAAAAAGGAAAGGAAAAAGGAAAAGCCGCAGGGCTAAGCTCCATAGGAAAAAAAAAGTGTCAGCATTTCAGTTTTCACTTCTATATTTATGTTGCTAAATACAGATCTTGGAAGGGAGAGATAACCATTTTCATTTGTGGATCTGTTTAAAGGTATCTCATTATCCTTTTCTCTTACTACACATTTTTCAAAAAATAATTTTTTTGAGTGCTAAAGTTGTCTTTTATATTGCTTTGCAACCTCCCACAATGCTGGCCACAAAAGAAGTCATCAAAACATTTGTTAGGTAATTCCGTTCCTCTTCCTTTGGAATCCTCCAATATATAAGGAAGCTTAAGACCAGATAAGGCACCCCTAATACACACAAAGAACATTCAAGAGTGGAAATAAGTTTCAATTTGTGTGTCACCTTCAAATGACTGAGGGCTGATGATCTGTAGTACTGTGCTAAGGATTCTTATTTGAGTTCAGCAGAAAAGAATAGCACGATCCATTAATGGTGCTGTCAGAGTGCTGGAAGGATCTGTTTTCCAACACAATTTTTTTCTTTTACATTTCTACAGAACTTAGTTAAGATTTTTCATCACGAGTAAAGAGATGTTCGAAAGCCAAATTGCCTCCAATTTCTGTTTCTTCTGATTCCTACCTGGATTCCTAAATGCAAAGTCTCATTGTGTTTTATCTTAACGGCTAAGAAGTGGAAGACTTAATTGAACCTCACAGTGAAATCACTTCTCTCCCGGATCAAGAGTCTCTCCTGAAATCAAATATGAGCATTTTCATTGCTGTCCTTTCACGTATTCATTTAGCAAATATTTCAGTGTCATATGTCAAAAGTCAGGCAAACTTCTAGGTAATGGGGATATGGTGTCGAAAAAAAATTGTGCCTTTGGGGAATATATTTTAGTGGGGGAAGAAAGACAATTTACAAGATAACAAGTAAAAAATAGTATTTTAGATAGTGGGATGTGCTAAGCAGGAAAAATTAAGCCTATTTTCTGATAAGGATAATTGAATTGTCAAAGGGTTTTCAAATTTTAGATAGACTAACCACAGTAGTCCTCATGAGAGAATGATTTTAGAGTAAAAGTCTGGAGGCAATATGGGTAGTAGTCATGCACATATTTGGGGGAGGAACATTCGAATACAGAGGATAGCAAGTGTAATGGCTACCAGATGAGAGTGTGCCTGGTGTATTTGGGCCCAAGAAGGATCCCAATGTGACTGAAAATGAGTAAGAAGAAAGTATTTAAAAAAAAAAAAAACACAATCACTGAAGCTAATGGAGCCAGATTACATAAGGCTTTTATAAATCTTAGTAAGGACTTTGGCTTTTACTCTGGGTGACATGAGTTAGATGGAAGTCCATTGGACAGTTCTGAGCAGAGAAGCAACATGATCTCACCCATGTTTTAACAAGATTACGTTGTTTGTTGGCTTGAGAACAGATGGCAAGAGGCCAAAGTCAGAACCAGGAAGACCAGTTAGGAGGCTACTATACTAACAAAAGCAAATGACAATGGTTGCTAGAATCAAGTTCATGGCTGTGTCAGTGGCAAGAAGTTATTTAATTCTAGATCTGTTTTGAAGATGGAATTGACAGGCTTTGCTGGCAGTTTGGATGCATAGAGTGAGAGAAAGAGAAAAGAACACTAGTGTTTTGATCTGGAAAAAAAAAAGCAACAAATGGAATTACCATGGACACATACAACCTAAATTTCTGGACTGTTATATCAAAAGCACGACTATGTGTTACCTAGAGCCTGGAAAGACTGCAGAAGTAGCTGGTTTGGGATTGAGGGGGGAATAACGGAGGGTCAATTTCAGGCTGTTTGAAGTTTCTATTAGACACCCATGAGCCGATGTCAGGTAGGAGCAGAGATCAGATGCAAAATTCAGATCTGTCTTACCACTTCTGCTTTCAGATAAATCTCCACTAAATCTTCTTTTCACAACACATTAAGAATTGAGTCTTGGGGGCGCCTGGGTGGCTTAGTTGGTTGAGCGTCCGACTTTCGCTTAGGTCATGATCTCGCGGTTCGTGGGTTCGAGCCCCGCGTCGGGCTCTGTGCTGACTGCCAGCTCAGAGCCTGGAGCCTGTTTCAGCCTGTGACTCCCTCTCTCTCTGACCCTCCCCTGCTCACGCTGTCTCTCTCTCTCTCTCCTAAAAATAAATAAAACATTAAAAAAAATTTTTTTAAAAAAGAATTGAGTCTTGGGTGGTCTCAGTATGAACACACACACATGCTTTGCATCACAATTCCCAATGAATACTGATAAATAAAGAAATGTGTATTTGTGTGTGCTTCCGAAATGTATGGACTACTACATCGAAAGCACAGATATTTGCTACTTAGAGGCAGATTAATTGGTAACATATTAAGGACAGTAGCTTAAAGAACTGGTGCAGAAATGGAGCAATGGCCCAATGTATAAATGGAAATCATAGAAAAAGTAAGACTAAGGAAGGTGATATCCATGAAATCCCATCATCAGATATTCTGGTTTCCAAGACTTAACCTATAACCCATTTATGTGGGGATTAGCACATCACTGTCTTGATATAATTCAAGCCTCCATGAATAAAGGTTAAAAAAAAAAAGCAACAGAGGATAAAGGCCAAACCTGATAGCCACCCTAATTAATATTGCTGCCTTTTCTCTTCATGCAGCGTTCTTTGGAGTTTCCTAAGAAACCCTTAATCTCAGGTGATTTCTTAGAACAATTCCTACAGAACTATGGCCAGTCTCATTTCCCAAATGTATTAGCTCTCAGGACCTCCATATATATTGGCATCCAAATTCACATTCCTGTCTAAGACCTCTTGATAATACAAGTAGCATCGATATTTTCTTGAAGCAGAAAAACCTCACAAATATGAATCATTAGAACAATACAAGGCAGAATGTAATCAAATGTTAATTTTGGTACCAATAATAAAAGCTGTGGGAGGTAGAGAAAAAGTGAAGAAATTACTGTGGGTCAACATCATAATGTTCTTAGGCAATGCAAAGGTTGTGGCAGATGCTAGCAAAGACAGGTACTGACGGATGGGAGAGGTCACTTTATAAATCTTTATGATGATTTTAACAGACTGGAATCAGAAACTGGATTAAAGCCCAGCCACTCTTCATTTGGTATGGAGGGAAAAGGTGACAAATTTAGGTTTCCCCTACTTGAAATATTTCCTAACGTTCATATCTTATGTGTATGTCCAAATGTCAAATCCTGTCTTGTTTTCTGTTTTTTGAAATTTATTTTTGTTATTTGAAAGTTATATTCAAACAAAAGTCAACCATTCAACTGCTCAGCCCAAGCTGAGATATCCCAGAACAAACCAGCTCAAATCATGTCTTTTCTCACAATTTTAATCTATTCTCTTTCATTCAAGGTGGTTACAACTGCTGCTTGCCACGTCTTTATAAGATCAAGGACTTCGATTGTGAAAATATGTATTAAAAGCCATATCCTCCAAATTATTAGGTTCTTGGTTCAAATAATTTCAAATGGACTTTTTGTGAAAAGAGTTAAAAATCCTGCAGGATGTAAAGCAGTTCTTTGCTGTGTGGATCGGTTGCACACATTCAGAACTTCTAGATTTCCTAACCTCCTCCCTCCCCCAAATACAGTGTGCAATCTTTATCATTGTAATAACCAAAATACACTCCCTACACACTTCCCAAACATCCACTGAATGGTATTATGGCCCTTGTTAAGAACCACTATTGGAGGGGTGCCTGGGTGGCTCAGTTGGTTAGGCATCTGACTTTGGCTCAGGTCATGATCTCATGGTTTGTGAGTTCGAGCTCCGCATCGGGCTCCACACTGTCAGCATGGGATTGTCTTAGGATTGTCTCTCTGCCCTTTCTCTGTGCACTCTCTCTCAAAACAACCAACCAAACAAACAAAAAGAACCATTATTGGAGAACTGCTTTCTGTTCTTCACCTCTACCTGCAGTCACAAAACTTGTAGGAAAACAGGCTTGTTTCACTACTTTGAAAGGGAGCCAGAACTCTTTTGTAATCATTATCAGATATGTAGAACCATCATGTTTAAAAACATTTTAAAGACTTCAATAGCATATGGCCCTTGGTGTCAGTTAACAATTTCTAATTTTAGAATTCTTAATCTTTTTATATTTAAGCATAATTTCCTTTAGAATTCTTTATTCTTTTGTATTAAGCACAGTTACCTTTTGAGGGAATTAACACATCTTTCACCAATACTTGTGACTTCATGCTTGTCATTTCCTGCTCTGTGAGGGGAGTGAGCAATAATAACTATGATATGTAATTGCAAAATAAAATAGCAAATATGTATAATTGAGTGGCACAAATATTTGGGAATTTTCTTAAGTGTTCATTTATTTTTGAGAGCAAGAGACAGAGCGCACGTTGGGGAGGGGCAGAGAGAGAGGGAGACACAGAATCCGAAGCAGGCTCCAGGCTCTGAGCTGTCAGCACAGAGCTAAACATGGGGCTCGAACCCACAAACCGTGAGCTCATGACTTGAGCCAAAGTCAGACACTTGACCGACCGAGCCACCCAGGTGCCCCAAAGTTTGGGAATTTTTATGTAAGGAGTAACTTGCTGAGCTGACAACTAAAAAGGCAAAAGAAACCAAAGAGAAGAATTTCTGTTTTTATATTTCCACACAAATAGGAAATATTTCTGAAATACTAGAAAACCTGGTAAAGAAAAGCAAGTTGTAAACAAAGTGTCAAGGACCTTCTTATTGGTAAATTCTAAGACTACTAATCCCCTAGGCAAAAGCAAAGTAACAATACTAAAAATGCTGTGATTTTTCTTTGTAAACTGTGCAGAGAAGACATAGGCAATGTCTTCGTGCAGGAGCTCACATACAGTATGGCCCAGGACACAATTATTGGCAAAGGTGAAAGCTTTCAAGAGTTCTAGGTTCTCTGTCATAGATAGATTAATCAGAGTTTAAAAAGATGGCTGAAGATGCAAAATTTAAAGGAATTTAAACAGAAAAAAAGATTCACTAGCTGCCCCGATAGTATAAACTGCTGTCCTGACAGTTTCGACATATACATTTGGATGTGCTAAATTAGACTCAGATGAGCAGTATCTATCTATCTACTATCTTCAGTATCCTACAGTTTGTCAAAGACATAGTGAATGACGAACATACTCCATAGTGTGGACAGGTGCTAATTAAACTCTGAAATGGCTCCTATTGGCAAAAATGCATCCAGGCAAAAAAAGTATGTCAAAAAATCCCATCAATTTCTTGATTGGATTTGATATAAGGAAAGGGGTTTAGCTTACATGGTTCTTGTGTCTTCATAGACAAGAGAAAATAGTCAGTTTAACAGCAATACCTAGGCTATGACCATCACTCCAAGATTTTCATTTTTTACTACATTCATTTATTCAGTGAATATTTACTAAGCATGTACTTTATATTAGACACTGTCTCAATTTGGGCTATATCAGTAAAGAATACAAAGGTTTCTCTCCATGTTGAGTTTAAATTAAAGCAGAGGGAGAGATACAATTATAAAAATAGTTTAAAAATCATCTAATTATGGCTTTCTTGTGAGAATATAAGAAATGTTGAAAAGGTAAAATTTTAAAAAGGAATAGAGTTCTAGTATTTTTTTGGTGGAGTCTTTCGGGTTTTCTTTGTAGAGTATCGTGTCATCTGCAAATGGTAAAAGTTTTACTTCTTCCTTACCAATTTGGGTGCCTTTTATTTCTTTTTGTTGTCTGATTGCTGTGGCTAGGACTTCCAAAACTGTGTGGAATAAAAGTGGTGAGAGTGGACAATCCTGTCTTGTTCCTGACCCTAGGGGAAAGGCTCTCAGTTTTTTCACATACAGGATGATATTAGCTGTGAATTTTACATATATGACCCATACTATGTTGAGGTATGTTCTCTCTAAACCTACTTTGTTGAAGGCTTTTATCATGAATGGATGTTGTACTTTGTCAAATGATTTTCCTGCATCTATTGAAAGGATCATATGCTCCTTATCATTCTTTCTTTTATTAATGTGGTGTATCACTCTGACGGATTTGTAAATATTGAACCACTTTTGCAACTCAGGAATAAATTCCACATGATCATGGAAGATCAGAAGTGGTGGGAAGGAGGAAGTATCTTTCAATATTAACTATTTGTAAGGAGAACAAGTGAGGGGGATGAGAGAACGATAATTTTGGAGATTCCTAGCATGCTCTGAGATAGGATTCATGCGAAAAGGACCTTTGTCCCAAATTTGAGGATTTAGATGTTTTTCCACTGAGGCATAGCACAGATATACAAATGGTCATACCATTTTAATCTCTTCTCTAAAGCAATTGTTGTACAATGTGCTTCTCTAGACAGGCCTGCTTCTGGGCCGAGTACCCAAAGTCAGAATCTTTTTCAGTGCTTTATTTGTTCCTATTACTGGGGATGCCATGACCAAACTCAGGAATTCATTACCTGGTATTTACTTTTACTAATTTATAAGATCTACTCCCACATAAAACAAAGAGTCACACATGCAGTCAGACAAACTGAAAACTGAAAAGTAACATATATATGGGGGGTGGGGAGGGAGAAAGTCTTCCACGTAATAAAGTTAAGAAAATTTCTAACAGTGTCACTATAAAAATTAGTGATGGAAGGAGTGACATTTTATTTTCACAAATGGACTGTATAAATATGGGTCATAAGAGACTTGGGATGTATGCCATCCAAGTCAAAATTACCTGAGTTTATCCTTATATGGAAATGAAACTAGAAAATGTAGTCATCAAAGTGACTGTCTGAGGAAATGAATTCATTAATAAGCACTTCTGAAAAGGCAGAGCAAAGACCCTCCAAAACTTGCTCCTCAATAAGAATAAAGAAAATACTGGCAAAAATTGTCCATGTCAATTTTTCCAGAACTCTGTAAATTAAGCAAAGGCTTATAATAATCAAAGGAACTTTTATTCAAGAAAATTGGCTAAATCTCAGTAAGAAGACCTTTGTGGCATTTGAACTTGCCTATTCCCATCCCTCAGTCTGTAACAGTTCTGAAAACAAATAGGCTTGCAACTCTCAAAGCTATGAAAATCATAATTGTAGGAGCCATTGAAGAGGGCAGAACGGGTTTAGAGCTCCCCCAAAGGCCTATTCTCAGAGAACTGTCACTATTTGATCTGTCTTGAAGATCGCTGAAAAGCTCCATTCTCAAGGCTTGAGTATATTTGACATGACTCAGCTCTGACCCTGTGAACAGCCCTAATGCATTTGCTAAAAACAATCAGTTGCATTTGTTTGACAACATAGGTGCTTGAGATGTGATACCACTTGGTCTAACGAAAAGCTGACCACAAACGTAAATGGAGCGACTAGGGAATTAGATTTATAACAGAGACTTTGGAAAGCTTCAAAAGATGTCAGACTTTAGAAGCTCATGCACATGAGAAGGGCTATGCATCAGCCCAAGAAACATCTGAGAATGTTGTAATCTCCCACCCCTGGCTGACCTTCAGGCTCTACACTAGCAGGCAGTAAAAGCTAAAGGAGTGTCATAAGCTGTCTTCCTGAGCAGACCATGTACAATGTGCCCCAACACACCCACAGAGCCCATTGGCAAAGACTGGGAAACCTACTGTCCAAGACACTTAAGGAAATCTCTTTCCAGTCATTAGCTAACCTCCTAAGAAACTTCACATCACAAAGAACAAAGGCTGTGCAGAATTAGTCAAGTGAAGTCAGTAAATAATCAACAACAGTGACGATAACAAAAATTAGTAACAAAGAACCATGTAAGGAATTTAATTTTCATAGTTGTTATATGATATTACTTGAAATTTTCATTGAAAAATTTTGAGATACACAAAGAAATAGGAAAGTATGGTTCATATGCAGGATAAAGGCAATAAATAGAAACTGTCCCTGAGGAAGCCCACTAGGCAAAGACATTAAATCAACTATTACATATACTTTCAAATAATGAAATGCAACCAGTTTAAAGAATTACAAGAAAGTATGAAAAATATGTCTCACCTATTAGACAATATCAATAAAGAGATACACATTATAAGAATCAAATGGAAATTCTGAAATTGAAAACAAAAATCACTAAAATTATAAATTCATGAGAGAGGCTGCATAGCAGACTTAAGCAGGCAGAAGAATCAATGAACTTGAACATATGTCAACTAAGTTTATCCAGTCTGGGGAGCAGGAAAAAAAAAGAAAAACAAAGAACAAAGTTTTAGAAATGTATGCGATGCAAATAAGCATATTAACATATATATAATGGGAATCCTTGAGATGATAGAGAAAGGGGCATGTTATAGGATGAATTTTATTAACACGAAAAGATATATTGAAGTCCTAGTCCCCAATTCCTCAGAATGTGACCTTATATAATCTGTATAGATGCAATCAAATTAAAATGAGGTCATTAGGCTGGGCCCTAATCCTATATGATTGGTGTCCTTATAAAACGGGGAAATTTGGACACAGAAGCATAGAGAAGATAATGTGAAGAGACAGAGAGGGAATGTCATACGAAGACAGAGGCAGAGATTGGAATTACGGTGCCACAAGTTAAGACATATTTGTGGCTATTAGAAGCTGGAAGAGGCATGGAAAGATCCTACTCCTGCACGTTTTATAGTGAGTATCACCCTGCTGCCACATTGATTTCAGACTTTTAGCCTCCAGAACTGTGAAGAACTATATGTCTGTTGCTCTAAGCCACCCAACTTGTGCCACTCTGTTACTATAGTCCCGGGAAATGAATACAGAGCACAAAGAATATTTGAAGAAAGTTCTGAAACCTCTCAAATGTGATAAGGGACATGAATCTACATATCAAAGAATCTCTATAAACTCCAAAGAGGAAACCTCAAAAGAGATCCACATCCAGACACATCATAATTAAAATGTCAAAAGCCAAAATAAAAAAAACACAATATTGAAAGCTGCAAAAAGAAATGATTCATCATATATAGGAGATCCTCAGTAAAATTAACAACCGCCTTTTATTAAAACCATAGAGGCCAGAAGACAGTGGGATGGCATATTCAAACCACTGACAGAGGAAAAAAAAATCAACTGAGAATTCTATATCCTAGTAAGTATCATTCAAAAATGAAGAAAAACATGATAGTCTCAGATCAACAATGACTGACAGAATTTGTTTTTAGCAGACCAGCCCTACAAGAATTATTTAAGGGAGTCCTTCAAAATGAAAAGAAACGAAACTAGAAATAACTTAAATCCCCTGAAAGAAATAAAGACCAATGGCAAAGGTAATTACATGAGTGAATATAAAATGTATTATTATTTGCCATTCTTTTTTTCTCCTACCCGATTAAAAAAAACAATTACATAAAGCAAAAATCATAAAACTGTTCTGATAGACTTAGAAAAAGATGTCATTGGAATGACTATAATAGCACAAAGTTGGAGGAAGAAGAGTTGGTATGTTGCAGCAAACTTTTGTATACAATTGAAATAAAATTGGTATTAATATTAATACGTTAATTGTTAATATTAATATGTTAATTGCAATTCTTAGGGCAACCACTAAAAATGACTTGAAAAACAACAGAGTAAAAGAAAGAAAAAGGGCATGAAAATGGCATAGGAGAAAATATATTTAACACCAAAAAGATAGTAATGGAGTAATAGAATAATTAAAAAAAAAAACATAGGACATATATAAAAGAAATAACAAAGCTAGCACAGTAGTTGCTGATTAAATCTTCTCTCCCTTTTCTCATAGACAAGCACATTTACATATATATAAACATATACATATATACATATATATGTATATTGAGAGTACCATTGTTTGATTTATCAAAAAAGAAAGGTATAGGAAGGAACAATACATAAAGCTAAGTTAGAAGGTTAAAATCAGAACATTATATTCTGATTGGTGAATTGGTGATACTAGTGGCAAATAGAAATTTCACTTGAGATTGTGTTGCATTTTTCCTTTATCAGAGAGAATTTTAATTTGACCTGATTTGAGCCACATTAAAGTACCAAATCAATCGCATCTCTTTAAAGGAGTCTCCATAGGAACAGCTTCTGAGTTCTAGAGAATTTGTGATTTATTTAAAATGTACTTTAAATCTCAAAATTCAGCTGCAAGGCACAGTCAGAGTGCACTCAGTTTAATTTGGAGTGTGGATAAATTTTCTTTTTTTTTTTTTTTTTTTTACAAATAGTTTATTGTCAAATTAGTTTCTACATAACACTCAGTGCTCATCCCCAAAGTGCCCTCCTCCATGCCCATCCCCCCTCCCCCCCACATCCATCAGTCCTCAGTTTTTGTCAGCATTCAAGAGTCTCTCATGGTTTGCCTCTCTCCCTTTCCCCCACCATTTCCGCCCTTCTTCTCCCCCTTGTTCCTCCGTCAAGTTCCTCCTAATCCTCCTATACGTGCAAACATATGGTATTTGTCCTTCTCTGCCTGACTTATTTCGCTCAGCATAACACCCTCAAGGTCCATCCATGTTGCTACACATGGCCAGATTTCATTGTTTCTCAATGTTCATAGCAGCACTCTCCACAATAGCTAAAACATGGAAAGAGCCTAAGTGTCCATCAACAGATGAATGGATCAAGAAGATGTGGTTTATCTATACCATGGAATACTACATGGATAAATTTTCTTTAGAGCCATTATGGATTCTCAGATTACTACCCATTCTAACGGATCTCCCATTTCAGTGCAAAGCATTGTCCTTCATGGCTAATGAAGTGGAAAGCTGAGAAGTATCTGTGGCAGAATAGCATTTCCTAATTTGTTATCTCAGGGGGGAAAGTCATTATTTTTCTAATCCTAAAAATGTTTCTCCATGAAGTGACAGCAATCAGAGATATTTTTGGCTAATGCAATAAGCAAGCAAACTAATCCATAAAACTAGGCTATAGTGTGAGCATGTAGGTCAATCTTTCCAGTTGATTTTGATTAACATTGTCATCAAAGACATGAAATCATACTTTCCATCAAAGTCATGGTTATTCTGTGCCTCTCAAATTCTACTTCATGAAAGAGACCATTTGTGTGATTTAATTGTGGATATAGAGAAAACCAAAAGGGACACTTGTGAAATATTACAATAATTAGCTAGATTTTGCTCTAGAATAGAACACTCTGAGTCATCATAAGAATCAGTTGACATGACTTAAAGGTTTTCAGAACCTTAATTTTTTTGTATGGCTAAGAATAACTGATTTACTACTCTACTCCTGAACCAGTTGGTTTTAATATTTTGCCCTGTCTTCTCCAGGAACCTTAGGATCCTTAAACAAGCAGGTCACTTGATTAGTTTTCTGAGGCTCTGCTTATAAGCTAACTCCTATGTACCAACATCAAGTTGAATATTACATGTTTCCAGAACATAGGCAAAAGTTATGTATTTTGCTTAATGATAATGGTGCTAATAACAATGTCATGAAAATAATTCAGACTATTTGATCTTTGGGTCTGCACATGTATGGCCTCATTGATAAAGTTCTATATGATCAGGCTGTCTCTCTCAAAATAAGTACAGAAGCTTTTTTTTTCTAATGTTTTATTTATTTCTGAGAGAGAGGCAGCGTGAGCAGGGGAAAGTTAGAGAGAGAGAGAGAGAGGAAGACAAAGAATCCGAAGCAGTCTCCAGGCCCTGAGCTAGCTGTCAGCACAGAGCCTGACATGAGGCTCGAACCCATGAACTGTAAGATCATGACCTGAGCTGAAGTCGGACACTTAACCGACTGAGCCACCCAGGCGCCCTGTACATAAGCTTTTTTAAAAAGGAGGATATGATAAGGTTATTTCTTAGAGAATAAGACTTTCTGGGGAGAAGAGAGTATATTCCCAAGAAGAACTACCATGACCTATAGCCTGGGGTTTTATTGTAGTAAGAGGGTGGGGCTGGCGTTGAGGGTTACTGCACACGGACAGAGGTTTGTATAGTTTGAATCTTCCACTGGCAAAAAAAGAGGAAACACCTATGCTTTTTTTTTTTTTTTTTTTTAACCAGCTTGACAAGTTATAAAATAAAAAAGAAGAGGGAGGAGTACAGATTAAAAACTGTGTGTGGTTACATTCTGCAATGGAGTCTTTTCTACTTTGGTCATATTTACAGTCATGAGTTTCTTCCTACAAAGAGTCTCAAATGAATACTGTCAGATTTAGGGCCTTCTCCAAAGCCCCTCCTCCACTGCAACAGTTGCTTTAAATTATGTACTTATTTTAATAGAATTTATTCTTTAGAGAAGTTTTAGATTTCTGGCAAAATAGAGCAGAAGGTACTGAGGATTCTCAAACATCTCCCTTCACCACATATGCATAACCTCCCTTATTATCAACATACCTCAACAGAGCAGTTAAGTTTGTAAGAACTGATGAACTTATATTGATCTATCATTATCACCCAGAATCCATATTTTACTTTAGGGTTCACTCTCGGTGTTGTACATTCTAGGGGTGTGGACAAGTGTATAATGGCATATGTTCTCCAGTATAGTGTCTAATAGAGCAGTTTCACTGCCCTAAAAATCCTCTGCTATCTATTCATCCCTCACTCCCTGCCTTACCATTAGCAACCACTGATTTTTTTTTACTGTCTCCATAGTTTTCCTTTACCAGAATGTCACATAGTTGCAATCATATAGTATGCAGTTTTTTCACATTGACTTTATTTCACTTATTAAAATGTATTTAAGATTTGTCCATGTTTTTATGGCTGAATAGCTCATTTATTTGTAGTGTTGAGTAATATTTCTTTGTCTAGATATATCACATTTTATTCATCCATTACCCTTCTAAAGGACATCCACGTTGCTTCCAAGTTTTGGCAATTACGAATAAACCTGCTGTAACTACCCCTGTCTGGACATATTTTCAACTCCTTTGGTTAAATGCACAGGAGCATAAGTACTAGATCATATACTAAGAATATGTTTAAGTTTCTAAGAAACTACCAAACTGTCTTCCAAAGTGTACCATTTTTAACTCCTGTCAACAATTAATGAGAGTTCCTGTTGCTTCTAATGTTCACAAGCATTTGGTGTTGTCAGTTTTCTGGCATATTAGCCATTCTGATAGGTGTGTAGTGACATCTCATTGTTGTTTTAATTTGCATTTTCCCTTATGGCATATGATTCAGAGCAACTTTTCATGTGGTTATTTCCCACTTGTGTATCTTCTTCGATGAACTATCTGTTAAGGCCTTTGGACCATCATTCAGGTTGCTTTGTTTTCTTACTGTTGAGTTTTAAGACTTGCTCTGTTTTTGGTAACAGTTTTTTATCAGATATATCATTGCAAGTATTTCCCCCCATAAGCGCACTAACTTTTCATTTTCCTATCTCTTGTAGTGCATAATTTTTTAATGTTAATTAAGTGCAGTTTATCAAATATTTCTTTCATGGATCCTTCCTTTGGATCCATCTAAAAAGTCATCAATAGGGGCGCCTGGGTGGCTCAGCTGATCATCAAGCTTTGGCTCGGGTCAGGATCTCACGATTCTTGGGTTTGGGCCCTGTGTTGGGCTCTGTGCTGACAGCTCAGAGCCTGGAGCCTGCTTTGGGTTCTATGTCTTCCTCTCTCTCTCTCTCCCTCCCATGCTTGCACTCTGTCTCTTGTCTCTCTCTCAAAAATAAATAAACATAAAAATATTTTTAAAAATTACTTTCAAAGGAGAATACTATAAGGGAACACTTTAAATAAATAAAGAAAAAGTCATCAAGAAACCCAAGGTCATCTAGATTTATTTGTTAGGAATTAAATAATTTTAGGTTTTATATCTCTCTGTATAATTCATTTTGAGTTCATTTTTGTGAAAGGTTTAAGATCTGTATCCAGATCTTCTTCCTTACTTCCTTCCTCTCCTTTTTTCTCTCCTTTCTCTCTCTCTCTCTCTGGCATGGATGACCCATTGCTTCAGCAACATTTGTTCAAACAACTTTCTTTGCTCCATTGTACTGCTTTGACTTCTTTGTCAAAGATTGGTTGTTTATATTAATTCGAGCCTATTTCTGAGCATTCTATTCTGTTCCAGTGACCTATTTGTCTATTCTCTCACCAATACTAGACTTGTCTTGAATAGAGTAGTTTTAAAGCAAGTCTTGGCAGATTATTTGTTCTAGTTCTGTGAAAAATGCTGTTGGTATTTTGATAGTGATTGCACCAAATCTGTGGATTGCTTTAGATAGTATGGACATTTTAACAATATTTGTTCCTATACCTTTCATTTGTTTGCATCGTCTTCAATTTCTTCCATTAATGCTTTATGCTTTTCAGAGTACAGCTCTTTCACTGCTTTGGTAAGTTTATTCCTAGATATTTTATTATTTTTGGTGCAGTTGTAAATGGGATTTTGTCTTAATTTCTCTTTCTGCTGCTTTATTATTGGTGTATAGAAATGCTATGGATTTATACATTGATTTTGTATCCTATGACTCTACTCAATTCCTTTATCACCTCTAGTAGTTTTTTTGGTGGATTCTTTAGGGTGTTCTATATATACTATCATGTCATCTGCAAATAGTGAAGGTTTTACTTCTTCCTTACCAATCTGGATGCCTTTTATTCCTTTTTCTTGTGTGATTGCCATTGCTAGAAATTCCAATACTGTGTTGAATAGAAGTGGTAAGAGTGGACATCTTCGTCTTGTTCCTGATCTTAGAAAAAGCTCTCAGTTTGTAACCATTGAGTATGATGTTAGCTGTGGGTTTTCCATATATGGCCTTTGTTATATTGAGGTATGTTCCCTCTATGCTTCCTTTGTTAAGGGATTTTACCATGAATGGATGCTGTACTTTGTCAAATGCTTTTTATGTAACCAATGAAATGATCACATGGTTTTTATCTTTCTCTTGTTGATGTCTTATATCATGTTGATTGATTTGTGAATATCGAACCAAATCTTGCATCCTGGAAATAAATCCTACTTGATTATCATGAATGATTTTTTTTAATGTATTGTTGGATTCAGTTTGCTAATATTTTGTTGAGGATTTTTGTATCTATGTCTAATCAGAAATCTATACTTTCTTGTAGTGTCCTTATCTGGTTTTGGCATCTCGTTAATGCTAACCTCATAGAATGAATTTGGAAGCTTTCCTTCTTCTTCTAGTTTTTAGAAAAAAGTTAGGGAAGAATAGGTATTAACTCTTCCCTTTTTTTCACTACCAGTAAGTTTTTATTTATTAATTGTATTTTCCCAGGGTAAAGAGAGAAGGTAAAAGGGTCAGCATGTGTGTTACAAAACAATAGCAAGTGGGAAAGGAAGTACCTAGCACAGAAAAATCAACCATCTAATAAACACTCCCCAGAGATGGAGTCACTAAAGCCCTTGGAGGCTCAGTCTCTTACAGTTAAGAAGTGAGGGTAAAGGATCAAGGTAAAAACAGATAGGTACAAGCTTTCCTACACTCCCCCATTCTCCATAAATTCATGATATCACAAAAAGCTTTGGTTTATAGCAAAAAACATAAACATGGAGTTGCATTCATATGTATCCTATTAAACAATCTTGTAGCCACTTTGACATAAGTTTCTTGCACATGCATAAAACTTCCTGTGTGACTCAGATATACATTCATCTTCCCTTTCTTGGTCTCCTGACTCTACTTTATACATGGAAGGCTCTCTCATTGTGTGTGCCTCCCTCTACCCTAAGATTTGAGATTAAAGTAGGTTTGATCCATCCAAATACAAGTGTATTAGTATGAATCACATCAAGGGACGGTCTTGACACAGGAGATTTGGGAACAAGGAATGGAGTGTTCTTAATGTCTTCAGGATTTTTGCACGTATCACTTAGGAGTCATGGAGATACCCCACAAATTAAATGTGTACATGGGGAAGCTTTATTGGGGAGCAGTGATAGAAGAGAGGGAACAGTAGGAGTCAAGTTTTTAGGACAGAAGATCTAGGCCAAAATAAGAAATAGGGGAAGGGAAACACAAAAGAAAGGATTGCTCAAGACCCCCATACTTCAAGAGGGGACACCAAAAACATAGGTTCCAGATGTTTTTCCTGGTGTAGAATGTTTTGTCAAACACGCTGTGGCTATTTCTCTCAATTCAAAAAGTTTTTAAATGATAAAACCCCAAAAGGTCATGGAGAAGACCAATACATTATATTTATGCAAACCAGGCCATCTAGCAATCGCCTAATCAGCTATTCACAAAGTTCTACAAAGCCCAGACAAATACAATAGCCAGAGGGGACAGTGATTGGGAAAGATAAGAACTCAGGATTAGACACACATCACCCAGTGCATCCTATTGCTTTTCCCGTTTCAACACAGTGAGGTAGGTTTGTGGTGCTCTCACAGCATGTAAATGAAATCTTCTTTTGTCTGTTATCAACCGTGGCACTTAATGACTACTGCAGCAAGGCAGGACACTGACTCTGGGCACCACAAGGAAGTCAATACTTAATGTCTCTCTGTAAGCCACAAAGAAAACCCAGAATTTATAGAGGTTAAGAAATTTAGCCTTTGAGGGGCATCTGGGTGGCTCGGACAGTTAAGTGTCCGAGTTCCACTCTGGTCATGATGTCATGGTTGGTGAGTTCGAGCCCCACATCGGGCTCTGTGCTGACAGCTCAGCGCCTGGAGCCTGCTTTGGATTCTGTGTCTCCCTCCCTCTCTGCTGCTCCTCCACTCACACTGTCTCTCTGTCTCTGTCTCTCTCAAAAATAAACATTAAAAATAATTTTAAGAAAAGAAATTTAGCCTTTGCTTCATACACTTATCCCAGGGCTGCTTACGATGGGTACAGAGGTATTGTTCTTAAACTTATCCTTACCAACCCATTTTTTTAAACACACACACACACACACACACACACAGTAACCTAACCCAACCCAGTGAACTTGGTGTTATGCAGGCTTGTCTTAACCATGTGGGATCCCTGGTGTGAGAGTCTCTTTCTATCTCATCTCTGGGCCCACAGTACCCCTCCCTCCTGCATATTGTCCTGGAGATCCATTTAGCTGCCCACCATGTCTCCACCCTTCCTACCATCTCCAACAGGACCTCTTCTCTACATTTAGCTGCGGAGAGTTTTCTCTGCCAGTCTTCAGGTCTTTGTTTTGAGGGGGGGTTATTTACATTGATGTGGGTGTCATCTAGTATTCATGAGGCAAGGTGAGCCTCGGGTCCTCCTACTCCACTATCCTCCCCAGAACTCCTCTTTCTTTCTTTTTAGGTCTAGGTGGTAAGTCAAACACTGATGCATCGGTATACATCCTCTCTTTATGCCTCCTCTACAGAGGAAGAAGTGCCCTTCCTAGCTGAGGTCCAGGAATCTACTTCACAGTGTAAAATTTTCATGTTCTAATTATTTTTCTGGGATATATAAAACAACTGATTTTCAACTATTGGTTTTAAATTAAGAAATTTTGCTAAACCTTCTTGTTAACACAAATATTTTCTGTCTAGATTCTTTTATAGTTTCTATAGATACAATTATCAACGGCAAATAATGACAGTGTAGTTTCTGTAGATACAATTATCAATGGCAAATAATGACAGTGTTACATACCTCTTTTACCAATCCTTGCCATTTTATTTTTCTTGCCTTATTCTGCTGGCTACGACTAGCAGTAAAATGTAAAGTAGAAAAGGTGATTATTTGAACTCTACAGAAATATAGCTAAAATAAAGGGGTTTTGTGTGTGTGGAGAAATTATGTATCATCTTAAGTCATAGGAAAAAAAAACATATACTTATTCTTCTTGGCAAACCTAGCTTCATGTGACAGCTGTTACTGTCTGACCAGTGATAATAAAATCTGTCGAATATCCCTTCTTCTGCCATCTATTTTTGTGCTCCTATGGATATGTTAGGGAAGGAGAAAGCAGCTTTGCAGTAGTACATATGTTCACTAAACTGTCGCCAATCAATTTGGATAGTCTCTCGTGTAAATTTTCACCTTAGGCAAACAAGTTTTCCCCCACTAAGCAAGATCTGCTTTTTGTAGAAATAACCCAGTATGCTCAAAGTTCACAGGAGTCTAGTAGACATTTCCAATTCACAGGAGTCTAGTAGACATTTCTAATTCTTTAAACAGCACAAAATTAGTTTTCTTTTATATGGGGAAATATTACATAAGTAAAATTACATGTTGTAAAGAGGTTATTGATTAGCTAGTTTTTAGCCTGATAATTAAGTGCTTAACAAAAATACAAAATGTACTCAACTGCTAAGCCTTTTATTCCTCTGAATGATAAAACATAGTTTTGTTTTTCCTAACTAGGGTAATTTTCAAAAAGAATTAAAAAACATTTTTTTAATGTTTTTATTTATTTCTGAGAGAGAGAGAGATAACGTGAGCAGGAGAGGGTCAGAGAGAGAGGGAGATACAGAATCGGAGGCAGGCTCCAGGCTCTGAGCTAGCTGTCAGCACAGAGCCCAACGCGGGGCTCGAACCCACGAACTGTGAGATCATGACCTGAGCTGAAGTTGAACGCTCAACCGACTGAGCCACCCAGGCGCCCCAAGAATTTTTAAAAGTTGACGAAGTAGTTGGGAATAAGCAAAAATAACATTTAAGTTTCGAGGGGAATATGGGGAATAAAGTTTTATGTCTTAAAACTGTTTTTTTGCTTTTCTTTGCCTTCCTCTTTTGACGGCTACCTTGTTTACCCCAATGGTGATCCTTCTCTAACAAGGGAACCTTTAAGTGGTAACATGTTTACTATTGCAGAGATAGCGAATCACTTGCACCGGAAAGTGTGCTACCCACTCCTGTACCCCTTGTCAGATACGAACGGATCATGATAGCCTTTCTTGATGAAGAAGGACATAGCTGGAGATTATTTTCAGCTGATACTCCAAGTAGCCAGTCAACTGAAAATGGCATTGGAGATGGAACCTATGTATGATATGATAGCATAAAACACACCATAACTCTCGGAGTCGAGGTACCTTTTTTCCCATAAGGACTTGCTGTTTCTTCCATAAAAGTCTGGCCTGTTGCCTCTAGACCATTATGTCTAAAAAGCACAGACTATTAATTTTGAACCGTCAGAATCCTAAGATCAGTACATTGAAGTTCTATTAATGGTCATGTACTTAACTGAATTACTATAGTGTTTTGGAAAAGGTGAAATATAGAAGCTTCCTAAATTTTGAGGGAGAAGCTAGTGTGATTCTGGTGTATATTGGTTTTTATCACACTGCTTTCCTAGATTGTTCAACAACTCTCAGTGAAAGATTTCCAGGGTATATTAGAATAATAGTCAAAAGAATTTTCTATATGTTCATCTTCCATGCAGCTGGAAGCAGGTGTCTCCCTGTCTGATTCAATGCTAAGTGGGACAGAAGAAGTGATTGGAAAAATCTTTAGTCTTGGACCTCAAAGAAATTTCTAATGGCTGCGATGAGAAATATAGAAAGCCATAATTATTTCTGAATACTTTGCCTTTAAGATGATGTTTGGGTAAATAATTAGCTTGTAATGGCCTTGATAATTTCTGACATCTGTTACCTCAAATCTGCTGATTTTACTTTTAAAAATAGCAAAGAATATTCTTGAAACATTACAAAATTGAAAGCAGAGATATTCCAAGTACTGACTTGGAAGGAAACTTGTATATCTTTCCCTGGATTTTAAAATGCAATGATTTATCATAA
Organism: Hyaena hyaena; assembly: GCF_003009895.1. Taxonomy (NCBI): domain Eukaryota; kingdom Metazoa; phylum Chordata; class Mammalia; order Carnivora; family Hyaenidae; genus Hyaena; species Hyaena hyaena. Next base: position 273,369 of record NW_024082056.1, on the reverse strand, counting down.
TCAGAAAAAGGAGCTAAAATGGAATATGCAGCGGTTAGCAATCATCTATAAAGTATCCTTGTTTTTTCATTGTATTTCATATTTGGGAGAAAAAAACATAACATAGTGCCTGCCAGGGATTATGGAAACAAAAGCTATAACATCCAGAGAGTTTCAGTATTATAAGAACTTAGCTACCAAGTTAATTAATTAATAATTAAACCTACGCTTTTCATTCAAAGAAAGGAAATGGGAAAGTTTTTACTTTTTAAATTAAAAGTTTTAAAGATAATTTTAAAATGCATTATACGGAACCAAGACATACCTATTGTCTCTCTGATCAGTGAGGGAGAAGTCAGGGGATGGCACATCTAAGCGAAACAACTGATCCTTGCCTTCGGAACACAGACTGACACTTACTTTGTTCAACGTCTTTTTAAATTCTCCATACTTCACTGAGTAAAGCTTCCAGGGAAAACCTACACAGGTAGCATGATGAAGTTTAGAGACTGGTTACCTACAGTTCTGAAACAAGGAATGGCAGTTATTCCACTTAGTTACGTCAAAACACGTGAACTAAATGGCAAAAATATAATGCATTAAGTTAGTACTGAACCAACTGTCATTCCTTGTGAATGTTGTAAGTAACGCTTAATGAATCACACTTTGGAATATTCTTAGTTTTTATCATATACCCATCAAAAGTCATAAAGTAAAACACAGTACTACTTGGATTCAATGTGCAATTTACACTAGCAAAGTACTCTTTACATTACAAAGTACTCTTTTTTGTCCCTTCAGGGTTATACTTGCAGTGATATATTAAGGTTGTTCTGAATCAGACATATAAGGATAGATTACCCTAAAACCAATAACTTTTAAACCATTATAATTGCCCACTACAATTGCGTTTTGAATACAAAAAGGCAACTTTATGAATGTTTGGAACGCTAAACGAATTGCATCAATCAGCTACATCAGGTTTTTATGGAGAGCTTTCAAAAAATGGCAGTGTGGCAATAGCATAAACAGAGAGGGCAAAAAGACAAGTATAGTGCATCCATCACACAGATTTTTATTTTGAGGATTTTTGTTTGGCAAGAATAATGGCCACTAGTGAGTTAAATTAACTTAAAGACGACACGTAAGAGTCTTAAATTAATGTTTCTTTCAAGATTATTTTGCTTCCAGACTCATACAAGTAAGTGTTCTTATGCACTTTTTTGTGACGTTTGTTACCACAGAAATACTGAACGATTTTCAGGGGACCCATTTTTGGAAGGTGTTTCACTGCTCCTCCAGAAAGTGTCCTCCGCCAGGTAAGCTGGATGCTCACGTGACAGAATGCAAGTCAGATGATTAAGCTCTCTTAAAGAGAGACATTTAAATATAACCTTTTCCCTGAAAATTAGGACCAATGGTGATGTCGACAATGATAATATAATGGAGTCAAATGACATCCCTGATATTTTTACTAAATATTTTTTTTCTGTAAATCTAACATTTGAAGTGAGCTCTAAGAAATTTGACATGTTTGCCTTCTTACTATCTCATGGTTTAGTTTTTTCTCACTAGTTATCTCAATCCTATGTTTACACTCCACTTTTTTCATTGCGGTGTGTTGAGCTATTTTCAGTTCTGCCGCGTCTAACACGCCCTTAAAGCCTGAAAGCGTCTCATTTCAGCCACTTCCAAAATACAGTGGTCTTTATCTCTGTCTATGTTTTATCAGAGACAAGAGTATTGACCTTTAGTCATTAAGTTGAATTTTTTTTTTTATCCAGTTCATTAAAAAGAGAGAATCTTATTTCTGGCTTCCCACACAGTGGCTGAACTTATAAGAATATTTCTTTATTTGTTATATTTTCGATTTTTAAATTTGTGATATTTTCAATTTTTCCCAGCTTTACTAAAGGACATTCCAGAACCTTCATGATTTCTGTTTTCCTGATATAAACTGCTTCTAGTGCAGCTGTCCTTATAAAACCTACTCTTTTGCATTCCAGTCAAAATTTTAAGGGGCACCTGGGTGATGCAGTCGGTTATGCATCTGACTTGATTTCGGCTCAGGTCATGATATCATGGTTGGTGGGTTCCAGCCCCTCATCAGGCTCTGCACTGAGAGTGTGGAGGGTGCTTCGGATTCTCTCTCTCCCTCTCTCTCTGCCCCTCCCCTGCTCATGCTCTCTCTCTCTCTCAAACTAAATAAACTTAAAAACAATGTTAAAAGCTTTAAAATAAATTTTTACCTGACATAATAAAGTACGTTAGTGTAAATATATGGTGTGGGCTTTTTTTATGTATATATTTTCCCCTTTACCATGGTACTCATACTCTAAATTTGTGTTAAAGTAGCATTCATTTAGTTGGATGTACAGCCACAAGGTATTTTGTTTTCCTATCCTATTTTCAGAAAGTTTACCTCCCAGGGCATTCACACATTTAGAAATATATTAAATGTTTATCAAGAATATCCAGAAATTTCACAGCCATACTGGCAACATGCTATGAGAGTTTTGCATTTTTAATCACATAATATGAATAATACCCTGGCCAGAAAAAATATGATCCAGGTTTAGGAAAAGTTCCCAAATTTACTTAAATAGCACCTTGGCACATTAGAAGGATCAGAAGATTTGGAGTTAGATAAACTTGCATCTTGGTTTTACCTCCTATAGCTAAGTACCAAGCACTAACAAATCAAAGAATTTTCTGAACCTTTATTTTCTTGTTTATAAAACAGGAATAATAGTGCTGACAGAAATATTGTGACGGTTCAACTAGGGAGAAGTAATTCACGTAGAGTGCTTAGTACACCATTGACACTAAATAAACGTTTCTTTCTATTTGCATCTTTCCATTCAATTAAATAAACACTTATTAATCCTCATTACATTCCAGACATTATGTTAGTAGCTAAGAATGTATTACATTTATATTCCCTAGAACAAATTTTGGTACAAAACACATCATTAACTACATTGAAGAGAGCTGAAATGCTTGGGCTAATAGATGGTAGCTATGCTATGTGCTGAGCACTGGCAATTGCCTAGAGTTTAAATTTTCAAGCAATCCTTATAAGTATTTTTATCCCCAATTTATAGATGAGGATATGGAGGTTCAAGTAAGATAAGAAATTTGTCAATGGTCACAACTACTAGTAAGGGCAGAGTAAGGATATGAACCTATGTTGTTTCTCTGATGCTTAAAATCCATGCTCTTTCATCTAAGAAATTTTACTTTCAGATGTTAGGAAGAAACCTATTTCATATTTTCAGAATATTTTTGAGTCTCTGAAGTTTTCAAATATTACTTGATGTGTTAGTTGGGAATTGGTGCTAATATGGTCTCACATGGGGATAAGCCTTCCTGTAAAATGATGGTAGTCCTCAGAATCATCTCCTTATATCTTAGCTGACAATTTCAATAGTTCCCTTTATTTGACAATGGGGTTTGGGGCTTAGGAATCATGGTGCGTCGTTAGTATTTGACGTTTGGAAATCTGATTGGCATTTTAAAGATTTTCCATAAATCCTTTTTGGCAGCTAGCATTTTAGCAACAGTCTGAGCTTCTCCAGATGTTCATATCTACTCTGGATATATGGAGTTAGGTAATCATGCAGTTTATAGAAAATGCCAGAGTTCCCAGTTTAAACTGTTAACCAGGCATTGGGAGCCTGGTGAGTTTCTTGGCTTAAAGCATAACATAAAAAAATAAATAAATAAAGGCTAATATACTAAGTCAGTATTTTCCAAAGAGTATTTATTCTCAATAACACGTGTTGTAGAAATGCTCGATGGAAAAATAAATAAATGAAAACAAGAACAAAATTATTAATTGGTCACATACATTTTGGACAAGATGTATACTACATTATCCTTCTGGAGACTCAGAATTGCACATTAGCATATTAGGACTCTGAGGTAACCTATAGTTAAAACAAACAAACAAACAAAACAGCACTAAGAAGCCCCACACCTGGAGATTTTTTAACACCCAGATTGTTCCAGACTGATTTGACCAAGGAGCGCTGTGTGAGTGTTAAAATAAAATCTGTATCAAGTTATTCCTGTGTTCCTCATCTGTTTTTATTTTCAAAACCATAAACAGACTTCTGGAATGTGTCAGCAATAGGAGCTCAGGGAAACTTCTCCCCGAGAGACACAGCGATTAGACTGATCGAAATTAGCAAAGACAAACTTTCAAAATCTCTGGAATTTGATCAAAGGGCTTACAACCAATTGAGAAGCATTTTCAAAAAATTCGCAGAAACTCAGTAAGAGTGGGAGGCTGTGGCATTCAAGACAGGGACTACGCCCAGGCCCACATAGCTCTGCATCGTGGAAAAACTGTTTCAGCAAGAATGTCAGCTGAATGGCAGTTCCCATCTCCCTTAAATCCCTGGAGTGTGAGAGCTATTCTCAGTTATTTCAGCAGCTGGTGAACATCAGCCGATCCTATTTTGCACAGCTCTGCGCTCCAGGAGGCACCTCTCCCGTGGATGGCAGCAGCCAAGTGGCACTTCTGACCCCACCCCCAACTCCTGCTCCGCAGGGAGGGTCTGATGGGCAGCTGGGGAAGCATGCAGCCCTTCTATCCCACACAGCACAGCGTCGTGGAAGACCTACTCGGTGGTCTTGGTATTAGAGGGAAGCTCTCATCTCCCCCCAGGTTTCTGGAATGGAGATTTAATCTGGGGAGGTTCATTAGCTGGTGAACATCCTCCCTAGAACTGAGCTAAGATCCATCTGGGTAGTGGCCACAGCCAACTGGGGACACGGGTTCCTCTCCCCATCCACCACAGCTCCTGCTCTATAACCCAGAGCTCTGCCTGGAGGAGGGTAGAATCATGTCTCAAAAAACTGGAACACCCCACCCCTGCCAAGATCCAGCTTTAATTAGATCAGACTACGGACTAGTACATGCCATGCCTCAGGGTCTTGTTGAAAACAATAAATAAATCAATTTGCGATTAGTGCAAATCAACAGCTGGGTGTGATGCCAATATATGTAGGCCAACCATAAACTTAACAGGGATATGAGGCAGAGATTGGCCAAGAGGGTCTGCCTAAAACCACAGTCATGGATGGTGGGCAGGAGGACCTGAGCGCACACCCACGGCTACTGGCTCTGAGGAACACCACCAGGGTTGGCACACTGTGACGGAAATGGACCTCACTGAACTGTTCTATCCACTAAAAGTCATTACAAAGTAAGTAACTGAAAGGGCAAATGGCAGAAACAAGTCCCAGGAAGGAACAGGTATCATCCTTGTTACCATAATATATTAACTAAAATGTTCAGTTTTCAATAAAATATGATGAGCCACTTAGAGACACAGAAAAGTATGGGTCAGATGGTTAAAAAAGCAGGCCAAATAATCTGCCTTTCATAGGATAGATGTTAGATACAGGAGACAAAGACTTCAAAGCAGCTATCATAAATATGTTCAAAAACCTAAAGGAAATCCCACTTAAAGAAATAAAAGAAGACACGATGACAATGCAACATCACAAAAAGACTATAAATAAAGATATATAAATTATAAAAAAGAAAGATGGAAATTTTGGGATTGAAAAGTACAACAAAAAAATTTTAAATCATTGGGGGTGCTCAACTTCAAATTAGAGCTTGTAGAGGCAGAATCAGGTAATTTGAAGATAACATGTTAAATATTAGGCTTTCTGGAAAACAAGGAAATGCAAATCAAAACCACAAGATATGGCCTCATACTAGTCAGAATAGCTAGTATCAAAAAAGATAATATATAACAAGTGTTGGTGAAGATTTGGATAAAAAAGAAGCCTCCTGCAAATGTTGGTGGGAACATAAATTGGTACATCCACTATGGAAAACAGTATAGAGGTTCCTCAAAAAGTTAATAGTAGAAATACCATAGAATCCAGTAATTCCACTGTTGGATATTTACTAACAAAACAAAATACCGATTCAAAAAGATCTATGCACCCCTGTGTTTATTGCACATTACTTACAATAGCCAAGGCATGAAAGCAACCCAACTGTCCATTGATAGATGAACAAATAAAGAAGATGTGGTATGGGGCGCCTGGGTGGCTTAGTTGGTTAAACGTCCGACTTTCGCTTAGGTCATGATCTCGCGGTTCGTGGGTTCGAGCCCCGCATCGGGCTCTGTGTTGACTGCCAGCTCAGAGCCTGGAGCCTGTTTCAGAGTCTGTGACTCCCTCTCTCTCTGACCCTCCTCTGCTCACGCTGTCTCTCTCTCTCTCTCCTAGAAATAAATAAAACATTTAAAAATTAAAAAAAAAAAGGTCTCAAATTAATAATCTAAATTTTCACCTTAAGAAACTAAAACAAAGGAGAGCAAATATCTCCTAAATAGGTTGAAGGAAGAAAAGAATAAAGACTAGAACCCAAATTAATGCAATATGGAATCTAAAAACAATAGGGAAATCAACAACCCAAAAGTTTGTCCTTTCCAAAGAAGAACAAAACTGACAAACTGTTGCTGGACTCACAAACAACAAAAGAAGATGAAAGGATGAATGAAGAGAGGCTCCTGGGTGGCCCAGTCTGTTGAGCATGTGACTCTTGATCTTGGCTCAGGTCATGATCTCATAATTCGTGAGGGATCTGCCCCTGTGTTGGGATCTGCCCTAACAGTGCAAAGCCTGCTTGGGATTCACTCTCTCTCCCTCTCTCTGCCCCTTCTCCACTTGTGCTCTCTTTCTCTGTCTCAAAATAAATAAACTTAAAAAAAAAAAAACAACAACCTTTCTTTAAAAAAGAAAGAAAGGGTGAATGAAGAGACATCGATATTGACATTACAGAAGTGAAAGGATTATACAGAAATACTTTATACAACTGCATTCCAACAAATTAGATAAATTAGGTAAAATGGAGAAATTCCTAGAGAAACAAAAACTACTAATACTCACCCAAGAAAAAATAGAACACCTTATTAGAAATATAGGAACAACAAACAAGAAATTTAATGACTAAATAAAGAACTTAGTATAAAGAAAAGCCCAGGTTCAGAAACATCTTTTAGTCTAAAACCAAATTTGAGAAGAATTAAAACCAATTCTTCACAAACTCTTCCAAAAAATAGAGGAGGAAATAATTCTCAGCTCATTTTATGAGGCTATAAATTACTCTAGAAGTAAAATCACACATCACAAGCAAACACAAGAAAACATCACGAGAAAACGACAAACCAATATTCCTTAAAAATATTGATGCAAAATTATCAACAAAGTAACTAGAAAACCCAGTCCAGAAAAATATAAAAAGATTATATACTATGGCTAAATAGGATTTATGTGAGGAATTAAAAATTGGTTAACACCTGAAAACATTAATGTAATAAATCACTTGAGAATCTCAATAGACAGATAAAGCATTTGACAAAATCCAACACCATTTTATGATAAAAACTACTCACTCAACTATATATAGAAGGGGACTTACTCTGGTAAAGGCCATCTACAAAAACACATCAGTTAATTTCACACTTAATTGTGAAAGACTGAATGCTTACTCCTATGATCAGGAAGAAGCTAAGGATGTCTGCTTTTACCAAATGTATTCAATCTTCTGCTGGATGTTCTAGCCACTGCAGTTAGGCAATTAAAAAAAAAAGGCATTCTGATTGGAAAGTATGGAATAAAATCATATCTATTTGTTATTTTTATGTTTATTTATTATTGAGACAGAGAGAAACAGAGCTTGAGTGGGGGATAGGCATAGAGAGAGGGAGAGACAGAATATGAAGCAGGCTCCAGGCTCTGAGCTGTCAGCATAGAGCCTGACGTGGGGCTCGAACCCACGAACTGTGAGATCATGACCTGAGCTGAAGTAGGATGTTTAACTGAGTGAGCCACCCAGGTGGCCTAAATCATATCTATTTGGAGATGGCATAACCTAGTATGTGGAAAATCCTACGGAATAGACTTTAAAATACCATTAGAACTAGTGTGAGTTCCACAAATTTGCATGATAGAAGATCATTATTAAAAAAAAAAAAACTGTTTCCATACATTAACAATGGACAGTCTGAAAATAAAATTAAGAAAATACTTACAATAGCATAATAAGTAATCAGTAATAACTTTAGCAATATTCAAGACTTGTCCCCTAAAACTCATGAAATCCTGAGGAAAAAATAAAAGACACAGAAAAACGGAAAGCTATCCCATGCTCATGGTTTGGAAGACAATATTGACAAGATAGCAACACTCCCCCAAACTGATCTACATATTTAACACAATTATTATAAAATATCAACTCTATGTTTTTTGGCAGAAATTGACACACTAATCTTAAATTCACGTTGAAATACAAAGGATCCAGATTAGTCAAAACATCTTAAGAGATTAAAAAGAAAAAAAAATAGAAAATACTGGAGACTCACACTTCCAGTTTCAAAACTTGTTACAAATATACAGTAATCAACAAAATGTGATCCTGGCATAAGTACAGATATGTAGACAAAGGCCACAGAATTGAGAGTTCAGAAACAAACCCTTACATTTAAGGCAATTACTCCCAACATGGTGTCATGCCATTTCAAAGAAGAAATAATAATCTTTTTAACAAATGGTACTGGGAAAACTTTTCCACATGCGAAAGAATGAAGTTGGAGTCTTTCCTCATGCAATAAGAAAATAACTCAAAATAATTATAAAATTAGATATAAGTGCTAAAACTATAAAACTCACAGAAGAAAATATAGGAGTAAATCTTCATGATCTTGGGTTAGGCAGTAATTTCTCAGATATGACACCAAAAGCACAAGCCATAAAAAAATAGATAACTTGCATTACATTAATTAAAAACATCTGTACTATAAACAATACCACTAAGAAGATGAAAATATAAGCCGCAGAATGGAAAAAACATTTCAAAGCACATACCTGATAAAGGATTTCTACCCAGAATATATACAAAATGCTTATAATTCAATAATGAAAAGATAAATAGCCTAATTTTAAAAAAGGCTTAGAATCTGATAAACATTTCTCTAAGGAAGAGCAAAAAATGCCCAATGCGAACATGTAAAACTACTTAATATCACTGGTCATTATAGAAATGCAAATCAAAACCGTAAAGAATACCAAGATGGTATTCACTAAGATGGTTGTAATAAAATAGAAACCACGAAGTGTTGATTGGGATGTGGAGAAATTGGAACTCTCATAAATTAGTGGTGGGATGGTAAAATGGTACAACCACCTTGGAATACAGTCTAGCAGTTCCTCAGAATATGAAACATGGAATTACCATATAACCCAGCAATTTAATCCTTGGTAGATAAAAACATGTCAACATAAAAACATGTATGCAAATATTCATAGCATTATTATTTATAATAGCCAAAATGTGAAAACCACCTGAAATTTGATATAACTATATAATGGGATACTGATTGGCAATAAAAGTTAATGAAGTACTCATACATGTTATAATGTACATGAACCTTGAAAACAAAAAGAAGTGAATCACAAAAGATCAGTATCATATTATTTCATTTACATAGAATAGAATGAATGGATAGTTCTATGGAGACATTCCGTATACCACTGTTTGCCTCAGGATGAGAGTGATGTGGGAGTTGAATGGGGAATAGCTAATATATGTGGGATTTCTTTCTGGGGTGATGAGAATATTCTAAAGTTAGATGGTTGGTGGTTAGATGATGAGATGATAATGATTGTGCAATTCTGTGTATCTACTTAATATTTTTGGATTGTATAACTTAAATGAGTGTGTTTTATGATATATGTTATACCTCAATAAAACTATTTTTAAGAAATAGTCATTACTATAATTAATAGTTGAAATAACTTTACAAGTCCCTAGTGGATCAAACAGTGTATTAATTTTAGGCATAGGATACACACAAAGTATTGTTATGGAATTCAATTATCTATGATACATACAGATTTAATGTGCTTTCCATTTAGAAACAAGATCAAGGGAGAAAATTAGAAATTCTGAGACATCTGGTTAATCCCTTATTTTACCTTTTTACCACGATTGTGATTTAATCTGAAACACTTCCATTCATTTAAGAAACTGGCAGCATAATTGGATTACCATCTCCTCTACATAGACAGCCAAACTGCTTCTACATGGTTTACAGTGAAGTACAGCTATGATTTTGCTTAGCACAGACATAACTCTTTCTTACATGTTATAAAAAATATCTATTTATCTAAATTGAACCATATCAAAATGGAAAGTATCTGTGCTGTAAACAATACAATTAGAACATGTTCCCAGACTCTCTTCATTATTTTAGGACTTGTTCGCTTTTGAGGATGCGCAAGAACACCATGATTTCTTTGTCCTTTGATTCTGGGTTTCGTCAGCCGTATGATTTGTTCTGGATCTAGAACTAGGCTTTCTGAGGTTTCTAATGTGTCTGAAATTTTGTATTCGGAATCTCTTCATTAAGATGACAAATTTTGTTTATATATATATATATGTATACACACACACACACACATATATATATACACACCCTGGGATCTATAAAGGACCCACTTGATCAGAATCTGTAGTGGTAGAACTCAATAATTATACATTTTTAAAATCCTTAGGTAATTATGTTTATTAGTACTGGAGAATGGATTTAGCTTATGTATGCCATTTGGGGTTTCTCTGGTGACTTAGAAAAATCTTTTTAAGGAAAATCACTTAAGATTTTTCATCTAGCTAGTTTGTAATCATAGATAGACCTCACCAGTAATCTATAACTAACCTTTATTATAGGGGCAGAATATCATCCTTCCCGCTTTCAAGAGTTCTAATATGTGTTGTTTTATAAATTTATGACCTCTAGTGTGCTAATGAAATTTCTACACTTTTGTTTTACTCCAAAAGACAAGTTTTGTCATTGGTTTATAATTTTTAAATAAATTATATTGTATTATTGGCACACCATATTCTAAAAGTTTTCCTTTCTTTTAGTAAATTGTAGTCTTTTTGCATGTTTTTCATCTTCTACTTATTCATCAGTCATTTTCAGTATATGAGAATGTGTTCCAATTGTTTTTAAATCTCTGATTTTCTTTGCATTTGTCCAATAGTGAGAAGCCTCCTTAAATCCAATATCTGGAAACAAGTTGACATTTGGTAGCAATATAAATATAATAGTATATGTCATGGCCATATATGTATAAATAGATTTATATATATAATTGTGCATATTTTATAGACAAATATAGTGTCATTTTTCAGTTAATACATGTTAAAACTTAATATTTCAATCCTTGTGTATAAATTACAGGGGATAGTTTAAATAATAAAACATATAAATAGTAAGTCATATCTGATGTTTCTAAGAGGTTATACAAATTATATGAGACTATGATAAGCTTTACATATTATCAAGTTGATATTTAAGTAATTTACCTTAAAAATGATGCCATATATATATGTGTTTATGTATATGTGTGTGTATATATGTTTATGTGTGGATGTATATATCTGACTCTATAATTTAGTATACTGTTCTGGTAGGAAGAACCTAGTTATGGAGTTACAAGGACTCCCCTCTTTCTTCTCTCATTGTATAACTCTAAATTATAAAAAATAAAATAATTCCTACGAGACTTCTCTATATGTAAATGACAGAAGTGATAAAACTTCTCATCTAAATTATTAGCATGATTATCCACACACTTCCTAATTATTCCCTTCAGGGTTGCATTAAATCTTCCCAGTATCTTATTGTGGGAATTAAGCAACAGTCTTGAATTGCTCAATTTCAACTGCACATATTTGAAAGAAAATTTTTGTCCTTGTTAAGATTGCTGGTAAGGTTCCCAGTAAAGGATTAGGCCCAGCAAACCTTTGCCTAATACTGGAGTGTCAACAGAGGCATAGAAAAGGAATCTGGTATTTCAAGCAAGCCAATGGATGCTACTTATCCAGGGGTGGAGAGTTTACAAGGTCTCTTTTTCAGTATCTGCTCTTTCTTATGTTATGACCTGTCTAGAAACACAACAGTCATCAATCGCTATCATTTCCCTACTAGCCAAAGCTTATCAATAGTCCTCCTCTGATCATATTCTTAGAAGACGTACACTAGCTCAGGGACAATCTTTAACCTTGGTGAATTGCCCCAAGAACCCAGGTTTGGTGACTTCTGGACAATATCACTATGATTTACATGCTTGTCTCACAACAGACCCTTTTCTAGGCAAAGTCATGGTAGTTGTTCCTGGCACTCCTAATGCTACTTTTCTGTCAGGAGTTTAAAGTTTTTGTTGTCCATGTTTCCCTGGAGTTTTTACAACTCTGTAATAGCAGGATTTTAGGAGGGCTCTTCTAGGTGGTTCTACTTGACTTTCGCAGACTTTCGCACAGGTAATCCTTGTCAAATTTATTAACTCGTAGCTCTTGCCATGAAGTCAGAGTCCCTTAGGGAAGCCTGATTGTGTAACAGTGCAGTATCATGCCCTTGGCTTCTCTGAGCCACTCCAGGCAGTGGAAGGAATGTTCTCCCACTCCCTTCCCCCATCTTTTCTCAAGTTATAGTTATCAGGTCTCTCAGGATTATTTCTTGAGGTAGATCAGATAAGAGCTCCCTCACTGTACTTCTTACCGCAGGTAGCTTGGAAAGGTACCCTATTTTTTCTCAAAAATAACCCCATCTTCCATAGGATACATTAACACAAAGGCAAATTTTAATCCAGAAAAAATGTTAATTTTACAAAAAAATTTTAATTTAACTGTTCCATTCAGTAAAATAAGCAATGGTACTCCTGGGTGTCATTCATTATCTCTTGAAGAAGTTTTCATATACACTAAAGTATATGTTTAGTTTTCAAGTTCAGGTGACAGTAAGTATAGTAATTGGAACCTCTAATATGTTAAACCTCAGTTATCTGGGATTAACCCAATGAGACTATTATTTATCTGTGAATAGCTTTTGGGTATTTACTTTAGCAGAGAAAAAAATATATCCCTGGTACAAACTTGTTTTCTTTTTATTTGGCTGAGTTCAAAACAAAGAAAACAAAGAAACAACAAAATCAACTTTCATATGATACTCTGAGATCAATACTTCTTTTGGGAATTGACATCTTCATATCTAATCCTAGAAAATTACTGTTGATATTAATGTGAGTGCCTAAATTATCAAGGTGGCATTAAATGTATTCATTAGAATCTACTCATTCAGAGGAAAATATATTTAAGTCATTTATAAACAAAGGGTGAAGTATAAATAATTGTGGTTAAACCCACAAATGCTGTTAAATAAAACAATATAATCATTAATACATGCATTTCTTGAAATATGATTCTCTCAAAAATCAGATTTCATTCATCTTATTAAAGGGAAGCACTGGACTTTAAATTTTGTTGAGGCATCTAATTTCTGCAGTAGTAAATAGGGGGAGGCATGCCATGAGTTGGGGGAGGGGTGACAAGGAAGGTACAGGCCAAAACAGCTAGGGAAGCACATCTCTCTCTAAGAGCTCAGACATCTACCTAGGTCTTAAATGAAGTGGCAAAGCTGATATCAGCTTTAGTTTATAGGGAGCACACTCCCTCTTTCTTTAGATTCCCCTGAAAAAAAGTGAATATATTTCAGTAGAATAGACAGTTGAAATGCTCTATTTCTTTGACCTTTAAAATATTTTCAACAGTGAACAGCTGGCCACTCTGCCCCTTTCCCAGAGGCTGCTTAGGCTGTAAACAGAAGGCAAAGTAGAACTGCAGCCAATCTAATTATGGAATATTGAAAAGGTCAAAGCATTGCCCTGGGCTACAAAATAGTAAGATCTTCATTTAAAAGAATGCCAAATGTCCTAGTCAGTAAATGCAAGAGTAACAGCTTGTATTTCTTATAGAATTAGTATTTGGAAGCTATCTCTCATACATAAATTTCTGACCTACCAAACATGTTACAGTGCTATTAAAAATTGTCTAGAAAAGCAGAAGTAATACGGATCGTGGGGGCATTTTCTCACATTAAGGACAATATAACTTAGGTGTAACGTGGTGTGTCAGTTAGGTTGCACTCCGAGATGCAGAATCACTGAGTGTTACGAAATAAGAGGCTTATCATAAGGTTAGTTCTTATGCAAATGGAAAAACTTAGAAAAATGCCTATGGAAGGCTGCTGCCTCTGTACCTGGTGGTATTCCTGAAATTGCTGTAATCAGCAGGGCCAACACTTAGGAAGAAAGGCTGAATGTCAAGAAGGAGAGAACATGAACAAACTGGAATCCATGAAATCAAATTGGAATTGATGAAAACAAACTAGAATTTACAAGGACAAATTGCATTCCATGTTTGTCCCTATCACTTCTGTCCTCAACAACATAGGTAACGTGAAGAATGAGTTGATGTCTTTGCTATGGAGCTATATACGTGCCTGGATCATGACGTGGAGAAGTTGAAGGTGGAGATCTAGTGGACACTGGAGAGTTGTCTGACCACCCACAGCCCCGTGCCAATTAGGTGACCCACTCCTACTTTCCAAATTTTGTGCAAATTATTTTTGTGGTAAACTCAAATCCAAAACTACACAAGGTTCAAGTTTAACTATGTTGACACAATAACGAAACCACCATGTCCCATCCACAGAAGCACCTTCTAAGAGGGCTGAGAAGTGTATGAGAACTAATTGCTGTATCTTGTGATATGAGAGATTTGGGAGTTCATATGGATGTCTCTGGTATTATCTAGATTCTGTTCTCTGTCATATGTAGGACAATCAAGAGCTGGATACATTCTATTTGGAAGGGGAATTTAAAAGGTTTTCTGGGGCACCTGGGTGACTCAGTCCATTAGCATGCAACTCTTGATTTCAGCTCAGGTCATGATCCCATGATTCCATGGGATCGAGCCCCATGTCAGGCTCCACATTGACAGCACTGAGCCTGCTTGGAATTCTTTCTCTCCCTCTCTGGCCCTCCCCTGCTCACATGTGCATGCTGTCTCTCTCTCTCAAAATAAATAAATAGACTTAAAAAAAATAAAAGGCTTTTTCAGGGAAGTTCTACAATTAAGCTTATGTAAAAAGATATCTCTCGATGCTGAAGATAGCTCAAAAAAGCTAAATTGAAAAGTCACATTAAATCTACTCATTTTGCCTTCTTCATCCTGTGAGACTCCATGATGAATTTCGTGCTAATAAATAACCATGGGGTTTGCATGTGATGAGAAATACACTTACCAGAGGAAACAGACATATTTGGAGCAGATTCCCTGAGGGGAAAATCTGAGCTATCTGATTGGAAATCCTTAGTGACCAATCAACTTATCATTGAGTTGAATTTCTGAACAGATTTTTCTTGACTGAATCTGAAGTGGTCTTTCTAAATCTTTTTAAAAATAATGTTTTAATTTCAGCAAATCATTCACATTCCATATCCAACTGAGATTTTTTTAGGATGACTCAGTTATCTTATTTCATAAATGGTATTTGTGTCTAGTTTAGTAATTAGCATGCACTTCTACTTATATGAGATGTCACAAAAAAACCACATGACCTTAACCCACTATATTAGATAACTCCAGCAATGATATGTTCTCTTTGTGGTAAGTACCATGGCAATGGATTAGAATGAGTGGTCTGGATGGTTTCCCTTGAGTCATTTTCATGTGAATTTAAACTTTCCAGCCATGTTCATTTAAAAAAAAATAGATCATTGCCCATAGCAACCCAGTAGGTGATCAGTTCATTAAATTAATTACATTGGACTGCATAGGAATGCTTGAGGAAAGCAGGATACAGTTGCTTTGATTTCAATGCCCAAAGAAACTCTCTGACAACTATTGGAGTAACTATAGTATAGATTTCTTTAGCAAACTCCAGAGAGCCCTTCCCTGTTGCATTAATTCTTCAGCCCCAGACTGATATTACCTAGAGACTTACTTCTGCTTGAAAAATTAATCTGCTTTGTCTGTTACTTGCTCTCTTTACTTCAAATATGTGACGCAGAAGAACAGACATGTCACAGTCTTGTCCTTCATGATCAGCATCTTGTGACCAGGCCATATGACCTTTAGTAATAGTTACAGGTATTATTATTGTATAAAATAAGTAAAATCACTTTGCTACAGGTCCTAGAATTGTTCATGGCTTAAGAATATAAGCATGCATCCTATAAAGAAGCATGAGTAACCTTAACCATGATCTCTAACAAGAGGTAATGAATAAAACCCACCCAAGATGGGTTATTTTTAGAATACATATATTTATGTAGCTGTCTATCTATCTGTCTGTCTATGTTCCTATTTTTCCTACTTTTTACTATATCTTGATTTAGGTTTTAGGCTGATACTATTTCTCTGTGTACAACTATCTCAAGACAGCCAGTTTGCATAACTTGCCTGAGGACATTGACAATTATTATGAGCATTTTCTCTGAAAATTTCTATTTGTTCAACACCAAATACAGACTATCCAATCAAATTCAACATCTCAGTCTCAGAGCCATGAGGCCACGGTTAACGAAGACTGTTCAATTCACCCAAGAACTATCTTGACACATACATGAAATTTTTAGGGTGTTGCTTCCTACACTACAATTGTGTGTGCACTTGAATTTTTGACATTCTGTGAATATACTTGAAAAATGTACTTATTTATTTTTACAATTTTAACAAAGTAATTCTTAGATCAATTATATTTTTCATCATTTTGTGCAAAGTGTTTTAATAAGTTCTCTTATCAGATACAAATGGCATTCCTTAGATAAGGCTACAATTTGTTTCATACTTACTGTCTGAAAACACAAAAGTAAAAAAAATTAAGAAAAGAACAATGAAACAAGCATTAAAAAAAATATAAGCTGACACCAACTTTTGTTAGTCTTACATTTTTAAACATCCCTTTCAGTATTTTTATTTCTACTTTTTTTCAGAGGTTCAATGCCTCTTTGCTTTTCCAGCCTCTACATTTCATTACTTGGACTTGTTGGCCAGTATCTCTTTGGTATCTACACTTCCATTTATTCACTAATTGAAAAGTATCTACTTTTGGGGATTTTTAAAGTAATTTATTAGAAATGACCTTCTCATAACTCAAAAGACTAGTGATAATTTCAGGAATAGAAGTGGAAATTCTCTGGAGACTATTTATTGCACGTTAATCTTTTTACTTAAGCCAAAGGAGACATAGCCAAAAGAATTCTACTTTGTCATTTCGGCTTAGACCAAGTTAGTGATACAGTAGCTGAGTAAATCACTTGAATATTTTTTCAAGGAAACTTAGAAAAAAATGGCAGACTGGAATTTCACAGCACTTTTCCTCCATGGAAATATCAAAAACCAATCAGAAACTGGCTGACTTAACCTTACAAGCAGCTCAGGAAAACAGTTAAAGGTCTATAGCAACCAAGTAAATGCCCAATTAAGATAAAGTCACATTCAAAATTGTAGGACATTTTTTGGTATTTTTGAATGCTCTTGTTCCAACTCCCTCTGGGCCCAGGCGGTCTATGTGTAAAGGAGGCAGTGGACCAGTTCCAAATTTCCTCCTTTGAACCTGAGGAAGCCAAAGAGACATTATTCACATGTTCTAAGCTGCCTGGAAGTTACCTAAATGACTGGTTCCTATCTTGCCTAACTTAGATCTCAGGAAAAGGGGTGGCCGCTGCTTGTAAAAATTGCAAGGGGAGTAAAGAACCACGGAGATCTGGGACAAAATTTTACTATGTACACATAAAATAGATCATCAAAGACCCCGAGGAAGAGTTGGAGCATAATTTGGGGAAGTCATTCAAAGTAGCTGTGTTTACAGGGGGACTGAGAAAGCTAAATGCAGGCCAGAGCATGTCTACCTAATCAATGAAAGACCACTTCACCACAGAGCCTATGTGCAAAGACTAAAAGAAGTGACTATTTGCTTAAATGCCCAGTTTTCAACAACACAACAACAAAAAATCTAAAGGCACACAAGGAAACATCAAATTGTGGTCCATTTAAAAGAAAGAATATAATTGGCAGAAATTGTACCTGAGGAAGCAAAGACATCAAATTTAATAGACAAAGATTTTTAAATGCTATCTTAAATATGCTCATATCGCTAAACAAAAACAAGAAAAAGAATTAAAAGAAATCAGGAAAATGATACATGGAAAAATGAGATTACCTACAAAATGATATATATTATTAAAAAAGAGTCAAACAGGAATTATGGAAATAAAAAATACAGTAACTGAATTGAAAGATTCAGTACTGCAGTTTAACAGTTGATTTTAGTGAGCAGAACAGAGTCAGTGAATTTGAACACAAGACATTTGAAATTATCATGTGAAGAACAGAATGGTAAAGAGTGAAGAAAAAGGACAGAGCCTAAGAGACATTTGGGATACCATCACGAGGAGCAATATACACATTAAGGGAGTCCTAGAAGGAGCAGAAAAAGAAAAAGGAACAGAGAGATTGTTTGAAAAAAAATATTGAGTATAAACTTCCCAAATTTGAGGAAAGATGAATCTACAAATCCAAAAAGCATTGAGCTAAAAGCAGAATACCAAAGAGATTCACATTAAGACATATTATAATGAAACCGTCGAAAGCCAAAAACAGAATCTTGAAAGCAGAAGAGAGAAAAGATTATCACATACAAGGAATCCTCAGTAAGATTATCAGCTGATTTACCAGCAAAATCCTTGGAGTCTGGAAGGCAGTAGGAGGATATATTGAAACCGATGAAAGAAAACAAGCAGGGGCTCCTGCGTAGCTCAGTCAGTTGAGCATCAGACTCTTGATTTCAGCTCAGGTCATGATCCCAGAGTCGTGGGATCAAGCTCCATGTTGGGCTCCACAATGGAAGTGGAGTCTGCTTAAGATTCTCTCTTGCTCCCTCTCTGCCCTCTCCCCTACTTGGGTGCTCTCTAAAATAAAATTTAAAAAAATATAAAACATCAAAAAAACTAGCAACACAGAATTCTATATCTAGCAAAACTCTTCAAAAATGGAGAGAGAAATTAAGACATTCCAGATAATCAAATGACAAGGGAATCCATTGCCATGAGACCTACCTTATAAGAGTGCTTAAAAGAGTCATTCAAATTGACATGAATGGACATTAGATAGTATCTTAAAGCCATATGAAAATATAAATATCTGTAGGAAAGCTAAATACACAAAACTAGTATTATTGTACTTTTAGCTTGTAAGTTCACTTTTGATTTTGTACAGGATAAGAGACAAAGGTATAAAACCAATTACAAATCTATGATAATAAATACACAATGCATGAAGATGCGATTTGTGACAGTAACATAAGGTGAGGAGAGAACAATATATAAGTAGAGATTTTGCATGCAATTAAAGTTAAGTTGGTATCAATTCAAATTAGGTTGTTAAAACTTTAAGTTGTCATATGTAATCTCCATAGTAACCTATAAGATGCACACAAAAGAAAATAAGAAAGGAATCTAAATGTCTCATTACAGAATCAATACACACACAAAAAGGGGATAATAGAAGAAATCAGAGGTTGGGGGCACCTGGGTGGCTCAGTGGATTAAGTGTGAGACTCTTGATATCGGCTCAGGTCGTGATCTTGAAGTTGTGAGATCGAGACCCACACTGGGTCCATGCTGATCATGGAGTCTGTTTGGGATTCACTCTCTGCCCTTCTCCTGCTCTCTAAATAAATAAATAAATAAATAAATAAATAAATAAATAAATATTTTGAAAAAAGAAATCAAAGGCATTTTTAAAAACTCCCCAAAACCTACAAGTCATATAGAAAACAAATAACAAAATGACAATACTAAGTCCTTCCTTATCAGTATTTACTTTATTTATTTATTTGTTTATTTTTAAATAATCTCTACAACCAACATGGGCTCAAACTCACAACCCTGAAGGGGCGCCTGGGTGGCTTAGTCGGTTAAGCGTCCGACTTTCACTTAGGTCATGATCTCGCGGTTCGCGGGTTCAAGCCCCGCGTCGGGTTCTGTGCTAAATGCAACTCCCCACCTCAATCAAAAGACATAGATTGGCAAAATGGATAAAAAACAAAAACAAAAACCATGATCCAAAGATACGTGGTCTAAATGAGAATTACTTTAATATAAACACACAGATAGGTTGAAAGTGAATGGATGGTAAAAGATTAGTCCATATAAATAGTATCCAAAAGAGTCCCTGGGGCGCCTGGGTGGCTCAGTCGGTTAATCGTCTGACTTCGGCTCAGGTCATGATCTCACAGTTCGTGGGTTCGAGCCCCAGGTTGGGCTCTGTGCTGACAGCTCAGAGCCTGGAGCCTGCTTCAGATTCTGTGTCTCCTCTCTCTCTCTCTCTCTCTGCCTGCTGTACTCTGTCTTTCTCTCTCTCAGAAATAAACATTAAAAGAATTAAAAAAAAAATAGTATCCAAAAGAGGGTGGGGAAGAAAATACTAATATCAAAGAAAATAGACTGCAAGTCAAAAATTGTTACAAGAGACAGAAAAAAGACCTACTATATTGATAAAATGGTCATTTAGGCAAGAAGATATAACAATTATGAACTTACACACACCAAAAATCAGCACTCCAAAATATGAGACACATACTGATAGAATTATTGGAAGAAAAAGACATTTCTACAATAATAATTGCAGACTTTAATGCTCCACTTTCAATAAAGGGTAAAACATCCAGAAAGATGATTAATAAGGAAGAAACCTCTTGAACCTAATAGACATATATAAAACACTCCATACCGCAACAGCAGAATACACATTCTTCTCAAGTGAATGTGGAACATTCTCCAGGATACACCATCCATATGTTAGACCAGAAAGCAAGTGTTAATAAGTGTGAAAAGACTGAAGTCATAAAAAAGTATCTTTTCCAGTCATAATGGAATGAAACTAAATATCAATAACAGGAGGAAAACTGGAAAATTTAGAAATATGTGCAAATTAAACATATTTAATCATACTTAGACAACCAATGAGTCAAGGAAAATCAAGGGAAATTAGAAAATATCTTAAGGCAAATGAAAGCAAAATATGACATACTAAAATTCATGTAATGCAGCATAAGTAATATTAAAGGGAAATTTATAAATACATTAAAAAAGAAGAGAGATTTCAAATAAATAATCTGTAGCTTAGGAAACTAGGAAACGAAAAAGAAACTAAACCCAAAGCTAGAAGAAGAAAGGAAATAATGATTTCAGTGAAGATTGAGAATAGAAAAGCAATAGAGAAAAATCAGTGAAACCATAAGTTGTTCCTTTGTAAAAATCAAGAAAAATGACTCACCTTTAGTTAGATTAATTAAGAAAAAGAACACTCAAGTTACTAAAGCAGGAAATGGAACTGGGAACATTATGACCCATTTTAAAGAAATCAAAAGAAATGTAACAGAGTAGCATTAGATAATCTAGATGAAACGGATAGATGTCTAGAAATACACATCCTATCTAAACTGAATTGTGAAGAAATAGAAACTCCTAATAGACTTACAACTACTAAGAAATCCAATGAGTTATAACCTTCCCCCCAACAGACACATAACAAAAATAATATTTGATCTGCATTGCTTCACTGGTGAATTCTATCAAATATTTAAAGAAGATATAACACCAGTTCTTCTCCAACTCTTCCAACATCACTCTCATACCAAGGCCAGGCAAATATACCAATATCCTTTATGAATATTGATACAAAAATTCTCAACAAAATATTAGCAAATCAAATTCTGCAGCATATTAAAAGGATTATACATTATAACCAAGAGGAATTAATCCTGTGAGATGTATATCATATATATCTGAAATATGGCCACATGAAGAGTTTCTTGGGCTAACTATTAATAATCTAGGTTCCTATTAACAAATGTTGTCTCACTACTCAGTGGATGATGGATCATTGAAAGAAAGCAAATCACAATACCTCTAAACAAAGAAAAAAACCAGTGCCTCTCATAAAACAGAAATTAATTCTCTAGCAGAATTATCCATGGGTCTATGGTTACTTCTCAAATGTGAAATCAGTGTACAGAATCTTATTAATAATCATTTTAACATTTATATTAAATACTCAGCCCTGACTGTATAATCAAAGGAGAGGTTCATTTAATAGTTTCAAATACCAATACAGTACTACATCTTATTTTTCATAAGTGAAAATGTCTCATCAGGAATAGCCCTTTTCCCAAGGAGCACCTTGAATTTTATAATGCCTTCAAAACAACCTTTCATTTTTTCCCCTCACTGTTCATTACTAAACATGTGTTTCAAGCACCGTGTGTTTACTATCAGCAGATAGTAAAGTAGAATTATCCTCTCGCATATTATTATTAACAAGGCAACTTAAACCATAAAGAATGTTACTGACTCTAACCTTAGCCTCACAGAAATCAAGGAGAAAATGAAATGGGGCAAAACAATAACGTTGGTCTCTTATGCATCTACATTGTCTGAATAAATGCATCATCCACATGATGTGTTAATTCTTAGTGCTATCTTTGGAGACGATCCTTTCCCCACTGGATGTTCCTGGCTCCCTTATCAATTACTAGTTGATTATGTAAATATTAACTTGAGCTTTTGGGGGCTCAACTTATATTGAAAATATTTTTAATCCATAGTACACAGGTGTCAGATTAGTGGTTAATCAAATGTCATAATGCGTACGTTCACTGATATATATACATGTGTACATATATTTTTTATTTTAGTAGATCTTCATGGTCAGATATTTTATTTATCCAGGGAAAAAATAGCTCCAAGTGTTTGTCATCTTTCCAATGTGTATTGAGATGATATATACATTTTATATAATTTTATTGACATTTGGCATTATTAATTGATTTATTATCAACTGGATCTCTTATTCCCCCTAAGATCACTTCATCTATTTAAAGCAATAGATGGATTATCTATTGAAACTGCAGTCTTTCGGGTAGTTCTTTTGGAAACTGACATTGTATTCTATAAATATTACCATTACATGTGGAGGTAAGGAAAGAAAATTTACATTGTCAGTCATAATTTACTTATACCCACCTGGACTTTCATCTATCACAAAGACACACTTATTGAGCTCCTGCCCCCAAAAAACAAAACAAAACAAAACAAAAAAACAAAAAAAAACACACGTCTTAATGATGACAAGGGTTAACAAAACATGGAAAAGACATGACCTGTGTCTCCTGGTTTTCCCAGTGCAGATTCTGTGAATACCACTCATGTAGAGCGAATGACAGACACATACAAAAAAAGTTGGCAGTGTTAACGCAACTAGGTCACTTTTTTCCATTCCACAATAAAAATAGCAAATGGATTATTAGGCAGAATTAATTATGAGTTGACTGGCCAACTAAATCCATTTAAATAGTTGCTCTGGTAAGCTGAGTGCACAAAATCATAGATAAAAGTGCATATATAGCACTAATAGGGACAGTAGATTGACCAGAAATGAGAAGACACAGGCTCCTTGACTAATCAAACTTATTTTCTAGAACTGTGATTCTTCCTCAGTTAAATGAAGATAATATTCTCCATGTATACTACTCCATATGGTTAGATCATGAAGAAAAATAGATGTGAAACATTTCTGTGTACTTCTGCTGTAAAGTACTCTATAAAAGTGCTGGCTTTTATTTTTGTTTTGCTTTACATAGCAAAGAGATGTTTATACAACAATAATTTTAAATGAATTTTTTCCCTGAAATAATTTATGTAAAGAGTGTTGACATCCCAGAGGAGGTGATAGTTCATTGATGCTGTGTTCCGTCATGTGTTAAGTAAAAGGCAGAATATTCATGCATTTATTTGATAAATATTTGTTGAGCACCTACTAAGTGCCAGATATTACTCCAGGTGCAGGGGATGCAGAAATGAATAAAAATATAAATATCTGTTCTTGCGGTCCTCATATTCTAATAGTGAAAGACAGACAATGAACAAATTAAACAAGTAAATTAATATAGTATGTTAGTGGTTAGTATTATAAAGAAAAAATAAATCAGGTAAGGAATGAGAGTTGATGCGGATTTGTTCAATTTTGAATAGGATGGTCAGGGAACATCTGATTGGAAACATTTGATATTGGAGCAATTACCTGAAGATGAAGGTAATTGGGGAAATAAAGGTCTGGGTACAGGAAATAGAATGTGCAAAGGTCTGTGAGTAGAACTTTCCAGGATCAGCACCAAGATCAGGGTAATTGGAGTAAGAGGTCAAGGGGGGAAAATAGCTGCCAGTAAGGTTGGAAAGGTCACAGAAAGCCATATTGTTCAGGAAGTCATAAGCCATTGTACAGTTCTGGCATTTACTCTGACCAACACAGGCTACCACAGAAGCATTTATGTTTTAAAAGGATCAGTCTGGCTATTATGCTGTGTGAATGCAGTACAGATGAGGGACCAAGGTGAAAGAAGGGAGAAGAGAGTGATACTGTAATCATCCAGACCTGAGATGATGATGATTTAGATGAGGGCAGCCGAAGGAGAGGTGGTGAGAATGTGAGAATGGTCACAATCGAGACTTTTAAAAAAATTTTTTTAATGTATACTTATTTTTGGGCGGGGGAGAGAACGAGCAGGAGAGAGGCAGAGAGAGAAGGGGAGACACAGAATCCAAAGCTGGCTCCAGGCTCTGAGATGTCAGCACAGAGCCCGACGGGGGGCTTGAGCTCAAGAGCTGTGAGATCATGATGTGAGCCACCCAGGCGCCCCACAAGATATTTTTGAGTGTAGAGCCGAAAGGAGGATTCATTGATTGACTGGGGTATATATAGCATGAGTGCAAGAGAGGAGTTGAATGTGTTTCCAGGATTTCTTTTCCTAAGTACTTGGAGGGTGCAGATTCAATAACAGACAGGAAAGATAGAAGAGATAAATTATTATTTTTAGATGAGGAGATATTAGGAATTTTGTTTTAGACATCTTCACTTCAGATGCATATTAGATACACAACTAGAGATAACAACATGGCAGTTGTATATATGAGACCTGAGTTCAGGAAAAAGCTCCCAGCTGGACATTCGGATTCAGGGTTCAGCACTATATAAATATTGTTTAAAACCACTGGACAGGATGAGACCATCAATAGAGTGTGTACAGGGAAGACAAGATGTCCATGCTCTGAGCCCCACCAAAATTAAGAGGTTATGGGGATGAGGTGAATGAGAAAAGGAAACTGAGAAGGATCAGAACATGATATAAGAGAAAATTCAAGAGTTTTGGGGGATCCACAAACCAAACGAAGGTGTTTATGGAGAACAGGTGTTAAACCAGGTCAAATGGAATATATATTCTATACCATATGTATTCATAAATTCCCAAAGATGATAAATTCAGGATGATGATAAACTATTTTTACAGAATACTTTCTATGTAACAGACTGCATAATTAGTGCTTTACATGCATGACCTACATGCATGTAATCCTAACAACATCACAATGGGCTAGATATTATTATTACTTTGATTTTACAGATAATAAAAATTATCTCTACAGAAAGCAATATTATCATACTTCAATCTTTATTGCAAAACAATTCCAATGAGCTTTCAGATCAAATGAACTTATTTTTAATAACAAATATGTCATCTCCTTTACCATGCTAAAATTAAGCTTATAGTTAATATAATCTATGCATATACATAAAAATTCAACATGACATATATAACTTAAGGAAGGATTTTAAAAGTATATGTACTAAAATGGTATGTGCTTCAATATGTAGATACTTGGATTCAACTACAAAAGATGACACAATAAAGTAGTTCAATGATTGTACCTGCATACAGCAGGGCCACAAATGTCAGAGTTAAAAATGCAAACGAATTCAGGAATTTTGAATTGCCAATTCAAATGCCATGTAATCTTCTGAATGATGGGCAGGTCTTGATAAGTTCTAAACAAAGCAACTTACAGTATTCCCTCAATTATTCTCTCAATTTACATGCTAGTTACATTGTTTAAAAATTGTGTTTACCCAAATGAATCAAATGACTTTGTTTGTAGGTATCATGGAGCTCAGTTCTAGGAGCACATAGTTTTCCAGATATTCATTTAGCTCAGGTAAGATGACTTACATGAATGTCTAACAGGACATGCAATAGTTGTTCAAGACACAGGACCATTTTCTATGGTTCCTGAGCCAGCAGGCTTCTGCTTCTAAATGCCATTAGAGCCTGCTCCCCACAATTAAGATGGAAACTGTCCCCTGCAATTTCCAAAAATGATATCCAGGGTTTGGTGGCAGTTCTTTTGAAAAGCACTGGTCTGAAATGTGCTCTCTGTCCTCTTCCCTGGGAATGAGTCAGAGTATATTACAGCTAAAACGACATTAACTCTCCGGGTGCCTGGGTGGCTCAGTCAAGAGTCTGACTTGATTGCAGCTCAGGTCATGATCTCCTGGTTTGCACTCTGTAGTGACAGCGCTGAACCTGCTTGAGATTCTCCCTCTCCCTCTCTCTCTGCCCCTCAGCCCCTCAAAATAAATAAATAAACTTTCTACTGGAGGGGTTGTGGGAGAGGGAATGGGCTAAATGGGTGAGGGGCATTAAGGAATCTACCCCTGAAATCATTATTGCACTACATGCTAACCAGCTAGGATGTAAATTTTAAAAATGAAATAAATAAATAAATAAATAAATAAACTTTCAAAAAAAGGACACAAACTCTCAGCCAATGAAAAAGTGTTACAATAATAAATTCCATTAGAGTGGAAACAAAATAAATTCAAAATAACAGTTTTAAAAGAATGCTTCAGGGCTCATAGGTCAGCATGCGAGGAGCACACCTTTCTCCCTAGCTGAAGGCACCAAAACACCAGCCTCATCGGGGCATTCCACCAAAATATTTCTTCACCATACATAGACTCATCTGAGGCTAAAAGCCAAAGAGACCATTAATGTAGAGCAAAATAACTTGCATTTTTTTCTAGAGATTCATAAATAATTTTTTAAGTGCAAAACAGTAAGCGAAACACCTTATGTGACTAGTACTAACAGTATTTTGATTGGTTAATATACAAGAACTAGGCAAATTAATCTTACTTTTAAAACCTTGAGTTGGAGGTGGGAGGAAAATGCTCTAACCTTATAGCCTGAATATCAGAGATAAAGTCCTAACATCATAAATATTCAAAAATTGAAAGGCCATGACAAATTAAAATCTTTTAAGTTTGCTTTTATTTCTAGTTGTGTGTGTGTGAGTGTGTGTGTGTGTGTGTGTGTGTGTGCTCGCGCGCGCATGTGCGTGTGTTTTAATGAGTTGGTAATGACATGGATAGTTTGGGATGTTTTTATATGGACAGTTCTGCAAAGTGCCCACCTAAAATGCTGATTATCCCAAGATCCATGATTATCTGAAGGAAATAGGTATCTCATTTTTTAAGTCTTTTTAATTTTTTAAAACGTTTTTTTATTTATTTCTGAGAGAAAGAGACAGTGTGAGCAGGGGAGGGTCAGAGAGAGAGGGAGTTACAGGATCTGAAGCAGGCTCCAGGCTCTGAGCTAGCTGTCAGCACAGAGCCTGACACGGGGCTCGAACCCACAAACCTGAGATCATGACCTGAGCCGAAGTCAGACCCTTAGCCGACTGAACCACCCAGGCGCCCCAAAACAGGTATCTCAAATGAAAGCTTTCTTTTTTTAAATAATCATTATCTCTTTTTTTCTTGGATAAACACATTCAAATGTTGGGGCACCTGGGTGGCTCAGTCGATTAAGCGTCCAACTTCAGCTCAGGTCATGATCTCGCGGTTCGTGGGTTCGAGCCCTGCATCGGGCTCTGTGATGACAGCTAGCTCAGGGCCTGGAGCCTGCTTCAGATTCTTAACTTCCTTTCTCTCTGACCCTCTCCTGCTCACACTGTTTCTGTCTCTGTCTCTGTCTCTCTCTCTCAGAAATAAAAAAAGAAAAAATACACTCAAATGTTCTACCTTATACAACTGCCAGGGTTTAGATGGTTTGCAGTTCGAGACCTATTTGTAAAAGGTGCCACTTTCAGTATACTGAATCTGACATCATCAATAGCAAAGCACAGGTGATATTTGATCTGGTCAGCCTAGCTGTTCTTTTTCTGGCTCACGCTTAGAAACTGCATGGCCCCCATCCTCGGCCCTGCCCTTATATCCTGACCTTGTTCCATGCAGTTTTGGAGGTGTGCTAAGTCCTCATCTGTCTTCCAGGATGGCTCTGGATGACTTGGAGAGTGAAATCTCCTTAGAACTATGGGAATGATTAAAAGGGGCTTTCTTGGGCAAAAGAAAAGGCATTTTCTTTTAGATCCAGTGAAGGACACTGGAATATCAGAATACTCAAGTAATGACATTGGAATATTCAAGCAATAGCCAGCACACAAGCAAAACTAATGCTTGTGAGGAAGATCAAATCTAGAAGCCAAAAGCCAGAAATGATAGTTGAGACCACAGTCATAGTAAGGATGGAGAAAAGAGTAGGATATGGTTACAAGAATGGTTGGCATAGGGGCGCCTGGGTGGCTCAGTCGGTTAAGCTTCTGACTTCGGCTTAGGTCATGATCTCACGGTTTGTGGGTTCGAGCCCTGCGTCAGGCTCTGTGCTGACAGCCAGCTCAGAGCCTGGAGCCTGCTTGGGATTCTGTGTCTCCCCGTCTCTCTGACCCTTCCCTGCTCATGCTCGCTCGCTCTCGCTCTCGCGCTCTCTCTCTCTCAGAAATAAATAAAACATTAAAAAAAGAATAGTTGGTGTAGTTTTAGCTCAGCACATCTTTAAGAAGATACAAATTGTCTGGAAATTATTTGGGAGTAGTAAAAGCTAATATTTAGTTAATAGAGTCAAATCCCCTAAGGAAATTTAGTATGGAGATAGAGTTGTTGTGAAGAAGGGATGACATTCCATTTCAATTAAATTGAAGAGCTATTATGAGCTATTTTGAGAAAACACGGGAAACAAACCACAGAGTCCATGAAATCGGTTTCTTAGAGGGCATCAGAAAGCAGGTAATGATATGTCCTTTGTGGTGGAACCAGGTCCCCATAACCGATTATGGTCCCTTCTATCTCCAAGTTTCTAGCATTCTTTCTCCTTGCCCTCTCTCTCTAATTACACCCTTCGTTATTTTTGACAATGAGGGTACTTCTTTTTTGCTTTATTTTGCATGGGAAAATTGTTATGTCTTCACATAAGTTTGTATCTAGCATACATATTGTACTTCTACAGGATTCTTATATGGAACCCCAAATCTGTCTGCTTTATCATGATCCACGGAAACCCACAAGATGGGCTGAAAAGAAAAGTGTGACTTTTTCATCTGCTAGCTATGCAAATATTCAGTTAAGGACGGGTAACTTTTTACAAGTTTGAATGCACAAATGTTCACTTCTGAGGCATCAGAAGTATTTTTCAGGATGGTTTATTAAAGTCTGATGCTTTTGCCCCAATACATTCAAATACATTTCCTGAATACTTTGAACGGAATATTCAGTTTAGATTAGCTGGTTGATTATCACATGTGAAATAGGGTACCAATAGAATAGAAATGTGTGCTAGAGGCTTAGCAAGGGTACAACAGTTGGAATAGCCATTTCCATATACAATTGCTATATTTAACACAAAGTATAATAAAGCTGCAGGCAATGCCTAGTTCTACTTGGCCTGCATATAACCTTTAAGTTACCTGAAGTTACCTGTAAGGTGACCCTAGTACCACATTGCTATGTACAGATTTAATGGCAGGTAATGTTGCAAACTTGTATTTTTATTTTCATCTATGCAACAGAAAGTTTGCTTGTGCCTTCTGCAGTGCTTTAATAAAGATTTAACACTAATTTACTGCTTTTTCTGTACAATAATGGAGACAAGACCACTTTCTTGGCTACCTTATTTGTTTTCTTATATCACTAATTTCCAGCAATTAACATGAATTAGTAAACAATTCTTGAGCTTACTAAAATATGTTCTTACCTCAACGAGATAATTAAATTCCAAGCTTGCACTAATCCTTATTGAAAAGTTAACTTGAAGCATGAAATACACTTCTTTTAAAAATGTCTTAAAACTGTCTTTGGGAAATGTATTGGGAATGCATGCAAAAGCTTTCTATGATTTTTCTTTTCCTAAATGAACCAACATCTACTCAGTTTGAATGAAAAAGTCAACTTTCTCCTTGAAATGAGATTTGCCATATGGATATTCTGAGCTGCATCTTACAACATATTAAAAATGCTATTTTCCTTCAGAAAAAGAAGATCTCTCTCAATACCTAGACAAGAATCATTAGAACAGACCTTTGTGATCTAGCCATAAATACAATGAATCCCAGATTATTTAACAATGTATATACATGAATAACAGACTGCTTATAAAGTACTTAATTATACCACTCAGATTACCTTAAAGAAAAGTAAACCCAACTGAAAATGCCATTTATTAAATGGAGACCCGCCTACAATCTGCAAAGGAATTATTACTGAGATTTATGGGAGGTGACATTGTATATAAAGGGTGCATTTGGCAATATATTTGTGCTAAAGAATCCAGGGCTTAATCCACTGAATTCATATATTTCAGTTAAATCAACGACATTGGATCTAGTTAAAAATGTTATGAAATTACTCCTTCCAAACAGTAAGGCCAAATTCAACATAAATGACATCATTTACTACCTGCCAATGACAGAAAGTCTGAGAATGCAGGTATTGTCCATCTCATTTGATTGAAACTCCATTTTTTAGTGAGTCCCAAATATGCTGTAAGAAATGGTCTATACTAAGATGATAGGGATAGCATTTATGTTCTGGTCCATATATCCATCGAGGCAGAGTCAAATGAACTCATTGACAGTTCTAGTTGTTCTATTTCTCAATATGGGTTCACCCCATAGCTGGCTATGAATATCTTAAAATTTTCCTCAACATAACGATTGTATAATTTACATGCATCTAAAGTTCATGTCATTGTGTATAAGACATTTGGGTGATAAAACAATAATTTTACCATATTACTTCTGCCTTAACATATAGTATAATCTCTATAGAAGAAAATTTATATTGGTGCTCATATCTATTAAAATTTTGGAAGACAAAAACAATTGGGCTTTAACTTTTGAAAATACTAGAGTGTGCAAGATTTTAAAAGAGAGAACAGAGGTAAATAGTTTCAACCTGCAAAAAGGTGCAATGCAAAACTTAGTGGGAAAATGGATATGCCAGGGGGTTCTTTTTTTTTTAATCTTTTTTAATGTTTTATTTATTTCTGAGAGAGAGAGAGAGAGACAGCGTGAGCAGGGGAAGGTCAGAGAGAAAGGGAGATACAGAATCTGAAACAGGCTCCAGGCTCTGAGCTAGCTGTCAGCACAGAGCCTGATGTGGGGCTCGAACCCACGAACCGTGAGATCATGACCTGAGCCGAAGTCGGATTCTTAACCAACTGAGCCACCCAGGTGCCCCTCCAGGGGGTTCTTAATGTGAGGTGTTTGGATATCTAGGGAGACCAAGGATGATAAATGTATTCCTCTCAAAACTGTCCCATGTTGTACATGTACATTCATACATATTTATATATTTCAGGTATGTTTAACCAAAACAATGGTATTATACTATATACATTGTTATATAAGCTAAACTTGCCAATGTTTTTCACATTGTTCTATGTTAATATATACAAATTGACATCATAGCTTTTATTGGTCCCATGGTATTCAATTAAATGGCTGCATCATAATTTCACTCTCTAATGATTAGTCTATAGGTTGTTTCTGGTTTTTTCACAAGCATAGACAACATTACATTGAATATCTATATCTATACCTATGTTCAAAATTCCTGTAGGGAAATTTCCTAGATGTGGATTGTCCATGTTAAAAGACAGGCTTATTTATTTATTTATTTATTTTTACAAACAGTTTATTGTCAAATTAGTTTCCACATAACACTCAGTGCTCATCCCCACAAGTGTCCTCCTCCATGCCCATCCCCCTCCCCCCTACATCCATCAGTCCTCAGTTTTTGTCAGCATTCAAGAGTCTCTCATGGTTTGCCTCTCTCCCTTTCCCCCACCATTTCCCCCCTTCTTCTCCCCCTTGTTCCTCCATCAAGTTCCTTCTAATCCTCCTATACATGCAAACATATGATATTTGTCCTTCTCTGCCAAGACAGGCTTATTTTTAAAACTTTTGGCAATTATTGCTGAACCAACCTCCAGAAATATTGTGCCAATCTAAACTCTTACCAATAGTCCTTTATGTACCTTATCTTCTACCTCCTCTTCTCCCTCAGGTATGATCATTCTTTTTATGTTTTTCCAAATCTGATTTGTAAAATGTTTTAATTTGGAGTCTATTGATTATTAGTGAATTGGAAGTCACTAGTGAATATGAACTCTGGAAATTCAGCCTATTCCCAATCCAGCTCTGTCTCCCTGTTACTTTGCAAACTACCTTCAACATTTTGCTCTTGCTTTTCTGGGAAAAGTAGGATCATCAGCTTAAGACATTTTGATTTTTTTAGATTGGTCCCTGTGAATATGTTTATCCTGTTTATAGAAGACAGAAGTCTCTGTCTTTAAGTATTAGTCCTGCCACATGTTTAGTGATAAGCCAGCTTGTGGCCTCAACATTTTGATTTCTAGCTAAATCTGAATATAGCATTGGTCTCTATGTACGTTGAGTTGACATGAAGCCTGGTGTATAGTTACAGTTTACCCCTCAAAGAATTAATTTTATTGGAAAGAAATATTTATGTCAGAGTCTGAGTAAGGCAGAGGATAATTGTAATTCTCCTATGGAAATGAAATTCGTAGGGCCGACGTACTCATGGAAAAGATCATTGTGGCACTCATGGGAAATTTCATGTCATTGAGTTTATGGAAAGCAGTGGAGTTTAATGGAATGAGTTTCAAGGAGGAAGCACCTTTATTCTCTTCATTTTTACCTGGATTCTCCAAATTCACAATGTTGACGTATTTCTCCTTCTCTTTCCCTACATGGAATCTTGGACTGGCTAATGGTAACAAACCCTGTTTTACAATATATTAGCATGGTATTTTGGTCTAGACTGTTAAGATAGCCTTTTGCTTTAAGATGTGGGGATCCTTGGCACCCATTAGACTGTCCTCAGTCTGTGATCTTCTGAAGAAAGCTGAGGTTGAAAGCATTTCGTTTTAATATGTTATATGGGATTGGGGGGCGGGAAGTATTTTCAACATGATCAAGGAAATACGAGCCCTGTGATTCAGTTACTGGTAAGCTTCCATAGGCATGGTTTCAAAGCCTCATTTACCCTCCATTGCAGAAGGGGATGGGGATACAGATAATATAGTCTCGGCTATGGATGAGTTGCAATTCACTTGGAGAGACAGGCCATGCATAGAAGATACAACTGGAGGGCAATTCTGTGGGAGTTGGCTACATTTCTGTCACGATTGACTCCGGCAGATGCAACCCCTGTTGCTGGGACTTGTTTTTGGCCCTCTCCTGTCACTTGGGGCAGTCAAACATGGCAGTAGATTCTAAACAAGGCCAAATAAGCCTCAGAAATCTTCGATGGGTACACTAATTAGAATGAGAAAAATATTATTTTCCAGAAGACATCAAATGGGAAACCTGATTCTCACCACCTTTGCAGAAATCCCATAATTTCTGAAAAGAAAGTATCTTCAGTAACCTACTAAAATGCACATCTTTCATAAAGGTCACCTCATAATCATTCCACCAATTCACCAGGTAGGCCTAGCTGGCCATCAAAAGAGAATGATTCCTCAAAATGTCCAAGCATAGTGCCTTTGGAGCCAACCTTGGGTAGCAAGAAATGGTTGCTTTTGGAATAAGACAGACTTGATTTTATGCCTCCTTTGTGCCTCTTCCTAACTAGGCAAGTTTGCATCGTGGTTGAAAGGAAAGAGCCTAGAGGCAAACAGCCTTATTTCAAACTTCAGCATTACCACTATTTAGATGATCTTGAGCAAGCTACTAAATGTCTCTATACCTCAGTTAGTTTATCTGTAAAGTATGAATAACAGTAGCTCATATGTAGTTCTTAGAAGTAAATGACTTTACATGTACAAAACACTTCGGAGAATGTATGATTAGGCCATATTGATGAGGATGATGATCATGATCATGATGATGGTGGTGGTGTTGGTGGGACCAGAGATAATTTACATCTCAGAGTTATAGATCCCTAATCTGTACAACTAGAGATAAGGCTACCAATTTCCCAGAATTACTGTAGGAGTAAACAGATAAGTATATGGAAGATTTGATATATGTTATCAACTAAATAAATATGTTGTCCACCACTCTACCCTAGCCATTCTTTCCTTTGTCTGTAGAAGAAAGGGAATGGCAGATTCAGGAATTGAGAGCCTGGCTTATTTGCTATTCTTTTAACAACACTGAGCCCCACAAGCATAAACATGATCTTTTAGCACTGATAGTAGGCTAACTTGATTCTTGACATATTCGGCAAAGTTTTTATGCTACCTCAGTCTCAAGTTCTTTTGGGTAATGTAACACTTATTTGAGATATTTGAAAACCATTATAATTGATGGAACAATTTGGGGTATATCACAGACACTGAGTCACTCCTTTTATCTAGGAAACTTTGTGTTCCTTAGAAAAGCCATCTGGCTATCAATGGGCCCACACAACCAAAATGGTGAACAAAAACTTCCCTTGATTCATTATCCTGCAAGTTAGCACCACTGTAAAATCTTCTAGCATTCAATAAACATTCACTGAACTCCTTCTATATGTCTATAGAAACATATTGTCTAGACTCTCTTTTTAAAGAAGGATTTGTTTGTTGACCTAGCCACTAGAAGTATGCTCAATCCTTTCAGGAACTATTCAAGGTTATACTCTGTTAGGGGAAACTCATATAATGACCTTCTTGAGGTAGAGTTATTAAAGTCTAGCAATTTTGGCCAAATGAGGGTTATTCTAGTTCTAGAACTCCTTGTGTGGTCAGCTGAGGCTATTGGACCTGTACTGTAGCCCAACCTTTCCCTCTGATCAGTTCAGATTTTAGAAGGGTTTGAGAGCTGAGCAATGTTTCTTAGACTGCATAAAGTATACATGCTTATAACTTTTACAATTTACCATTTGCAAGATACATCGTTTTTTTCCTCAATTATTTAAGTTGGTTTTCTCTGAACCATCCACTCTTTTATTTGTCTTCTGGTTACTTTGGGGAGAGGTTCAAGAATATCCTCTCTGACTTCCAAAGAAAGGAAAGCTGCAATTCAATCTAGTTTCAAAATCATTGTCTTAAGTATCATCAGATATTGAAGAAAAGTTACCAAATCATGTTGGCCCTTTTATCCAACTATTCAAGATACACATATAGACAATGAAATAGAGGACTGATATTTAGGGCTCAGTTTAAGAATCTTTGCTTTGTGTATCATCAATTCTGAGTCTAAAAAATTTTGATTGGAAGTATTCTTTAGGGGTGACTGGGTGGCTCAGGGGGTTGAGCATCTGACTCTTGATTTTGGCTCAAGTCATGATCACACGGTTCATGAGTTCGAGCCCCATGTCAGGCTCCATGTTGACAGTGCAGAGCCTGCTTGGGATCCTCTCTTTCCCTCTCTCTCTGCATCTCTCTCTCAAAATAATCTTTAAAAAAACAAAACAAAAAAAGCATGCTTTAGACCACTGGTTGTCAAACAGGAGGAACAATTCTCCAACACCCCTAACCCTCTAGGGGATATTTAGCATATTCTGAAGGCATTTTTTGGTTGTTACAAATGGAGGGAGTCCTACTAACATCTAATTGGTAGAGCCCAGGGATACTGCTAAACATCCTATAATGCACAGGACAGCCCCCCACAACAATTTTCTGGCCAAAAATGTCAATAAAGTTGAGAAGCCCTGCTCTACTTACATTTATCCTCATCTTACATGAATACTCACATCCAGAGGCATGGAATTGTACTTCCACTCATTTCCAAATGATAGTAGCCACTCAGTAATTCTGTGACCATACCTGGAACAGTTCTCAGTAAAAGTTTAGGCTTTTCTGTCTAATAAAGCAGACATTGGCCATATATGATACACTTGAAATATGGTTGTTCCAAACTGATATGTACTCTAAGTGTCAAATAGTCATCAGATTTTAAAAAACTTATTTAAGAAAAGTAAGATAAACCATTAATAGTTTTTGAATTCTTATTATATATTAAAATTAAAATATTTCAGTATCTTGGGTTGCATGAAATATGTTATTAAATCCATCTTATCTGTTTTCAGTTATTAAGTGTGTCTACTTAAAGAATGTAAAGTTACATACACAGCTTGTATTATATTTCCATTGGACAATCCTGACCTATATGACTGCTCATCTTTATCAATTTCCATAGAGTCTCCTAAGAGATCCAGGTCCTCCTGCCAATCAATCAGCACACCTAGGACCTACTGGGAATCCTATTCTGTTCAATCTCTTGGAGCTGCGCTTTCAAAATCTCAGCATACTGATTACCTGAAGAATATGACATAGTTACATAACTTTTCTTATTTTAAAAAAATTTTTTAACATTTATTTACTTTTGAGAGACAGAGAGAGACAGCACAAGCAGGGGAGGGGCAGAGAGAGATGGAGACACAGAATCTGAAGCAGGCTCCAGGCTCTGAGCTGTCAGCACAGAGTCCAACACAGGGCTCAAACTCACAAACTGTGAGATCATAACCTGAGCCGAAGTAGGGCACTTAACTGACTGAGCCATCCAGGTGCCCCAACTTTTCTTTTCTATCCAGAATTGTCCACATCCTATGCTCCTCATCAGAGTAGACTTCCATTATTTCAATGATGAACTGTTGTTTCCAGAGTATTCTTCTTATAAATACCATAAAAAAAATTGCCTGTAGGAGTTTCTCTATGAAGAAAGCTGTGATTCTACCTTGGCAGGAGAAGCATAAAATTCTGGATGTTGTTGATAGTGACAGAAGGCCGTGATTGAAGAGACATAAGGAAATACAAAGATTAATGAGGAAAAGAACAAAAAACTAAAGTCTTTCTGAAGAAAGGACTTCAAGGTAATGACCTTCTCACTTTTCTCTGAGAAAAGAGATTCATGGCTTGGTAAAATGGAAGCAGCATGGGACTGAAGGTTAGATGCCTGAATTCTAGTGATGTTTCTCCCCTGTGCTAACTATGTGACCTTGGGTGAACCACTCAACTTCTCTGAGCATCAAATTAATGTGTCTGTAAAATGAGGGGGGAAAGCCTCAAAGACTGTTGTTCATATCATATGAGAAAGGGTATGTAAAATACTTCTGAAATGTAAAGTTAGATGAATATAAACAAATAAGGGTTATTATTAAATGACTATCTCTTCTTAATGCCTTGAATATACAGAGTATATTTGAAAATATGCCATAGGGGCACCTAGGTAGCTCAGTCAGTCAAGCATCCGACTTCAGCTCAGGTCATGATCTCATAGTTCACAAGTTTGAGCCCCACACTGGGCTCTGTGCTGACAGCTCAGAGCCTGGAGGCTGCTTCGGATTCTGTCTTTCTCTCTTTCTCTCTCTCCCTCTCTCTCTGTTCCTCCCCCGCTCCTGCTCTGTCTCTCAAAAATAAATAAAAACTTTTAAAAATATTAAAAAAAGAAAATATGTATGCCAAAGATAATAAAAGATAAGAGTAATTCTGAAAATTTACAACTGACATCACTCTGAGGTTGTAGGTTTGAAAATGAACTGACTTAAAAAGTAGTTCTCTATTTTCAATGAAACAATGGTTATAAACTGGTTGTTTTCAAAATAACTAGCTGTTTGTTTTTAATGGTGTTTTTGAAATGATGGAAAAACACCATTTGTGTCTATATATTTGGCTCCCAACTACTATCAGCTCTAACCACGTTGACAGTGTCACAATAGTTGCATTGTATTTGGAATAACTATGTTCCACAGCGTGGTTAAAGGAGCCAGGTTCTTACACTTCAAGGCAAAAGGAGTCTTTGTTCAACAGTTGAGTGCATTTTTTGTTAAAGTATCATTAAAGAGGAAATAAACTATGGCACAATCTAAAGACATTTACGGATTTGTATATTTTGGTAAGCCTCTGAGAAGACTTGAGGATACATTCCCATTTAAACTTCCCTCAGAGTTAATAATAATCTCATTTTTTAACTTTAAGTATTTAAACTTAAAATTTCTCTATGTACGAAGTGGTGATAACAACTGGATATTAAGTCATCACATTGGACTTTTATATTTTTTGCCCTTCTCATAAACAAAAGATTTACTTTATTTTCTTCATTATCTTACCTAAATTGAGAGGGCATAACCTTATCTCTGAGCCTTGTGCTGTTACCTTTTTATTTTTATTTTTTTAAGTAGGTTCTACACCCAGCATGGATTCAAAGCTGGGCTTGAACTCATGACCCTGAGATCAAGACCTGAGCTGAGATCAAGAGTCAGACACTTAACTGACTGAGCCACCTAGGTGCCCCCACTACTACCTTCTTGACTCATCCAAGACTGTCTATAGTTTCTCTTGAAGGTAAAAGTAGACTTTACCAAGTAGAAGGTATAAGTGAGCAACAAAATACCTGATTAATGAATGAATGAATCTACAATTACTCTGTTATTATTTCTTTCCCTTTGCTTTGCTTCTAATTTTTTTCCCTAGGTTTTGAGTTCTTTTTCTTTGGGGCTCTACTTTCTCCATTCCTCTCTTTGTGGCATAAAGAAGACATTGGCGATTATGGTCACCTGGTATATCTGCATATCAGAAGCATGAATATTTGAGACCACCTTCTGTGCTGAGAGCAGTAATTTTCTGTGTTTATTCAGTATTCTCCTGATAGGTGTTTACTGATTACATTGTATCAAATTGTTCTTAACATCTATTACTCAGAAAGCAAATGTATTTGATACCCTGAAATCCACTGATAATTATTAAAGGATTTGCAGCTGCTCGAATTTGTGTCATACCAGGACATCATTTAAAAGCACATTTTTAAAAAATATGCGATTTTTCAAACAGTTATTTCTTAATGGCTGTTATCTGAAGTTGGCTTGGGCTGCCATAACAAAATATCACAGACTGGGCAGTTTAAACAACAGAAACTAATTTGCTCACAGTTCTAGAGGCTGGAAGTTCAAGGTCAGAGCACCAGCGTGGTTGTTTACTGGTAAGGGCTCTCTTCCTGCCTTGTAGACTGCCATTTTCTCACCATTGTCCTCACACGGCAGGGAGAAAGATGGCTCTGATGCCTCTTTCTCCTCTTATAAGGGCACTAATCTCATCATGAGGGTCCGATTCTCATTACTTCATCTAAACCTAATCACCTCCCAAAGGCCCCCACTCCAAATACCATCATGTGGGTTTGGGGCGGGGGTGGGGTGGGGTGGAGAATGAATTGGTAGAGGGATTTGGTAAAAAACTAAAGCTTCCCCTGATACTTTAAATTATAACAGAACATATACTGCAAACCCAGGGCTGTTGAAAAGGCAGGTTACTTCAGTGACTCCCTGTTGCTTAGATTGTCAATTTCTTATCCTCAACGCGCATATCCCCAATCTGGTCTCATGTTAGTCTCCTTGATAAACTCTGTCAAAAAAGTAGAGGCTTCTCCTCACTGACCCCTAAATATACTAGTTCCATGCATTTGTTAATTCAATTCCTTTGCTTCATAATCTTTGAATCCTATGAATTCCTTTAATTCATAATCCTTACTCCTTATGTAATCATTATCAAGAATTTTGATACTAAATAATTGCACGGAGTAAATAGTAAGCACACAGTTGATTTTAGTTAAGCACTTAACATGGATTATCCCCTCTAATCCTTGCAACAACCCAATGAGGCAGATAACATTATGATGCCTTTCACAGATAAGAACCCCACGACCGAAAAGGTGAAGTAACTTACTTGTTCAAAGTCCCACCAGGACACACTACATAGTGGCAAAGCTTGAATTCAAACCCAGTTTTATCCGACTACAAGAGCCAAGTTTTAACCTTTCTGTTATGCTTCCTGGAGTCAGCATTCTGAAAACAATTTTATTTACAGAATGTAATTAATTAAAGATAGTGAATAGTTCCAAACAACAATTTCCACTGGTGATGATTCAGTGAATTTATTATTTTTTTGAGAATTGGAAAACATTTGTTATTAACTCCATGGAAAAACACATACAAAGGGTAACATCTGCCAAAAACAAAAATTATCCAACAAACATTCCATGACCAAATAGGCTCCTATTTAAAAAATAGAATATCCTTGGAAATGGATGGAAATGGCTTCTCAGGCCTTCTTAAAGAAAGTTTAAAGTAGCAAACATGAGCTGACTTATTTAAAAAAATAAAGAAAGAAAGAAAAATGTTACATTTCCCATGATCGATATGGTATCATTTATTTTTAAGCAGCGCCAAGTAGATGGCAGTGAAATGTTTGTATTGTCACTGGCTGCTTGGGACTCACATATCTCTCATTCTCAATCAAGATACTGAATGTACAGCATGGACCGAAGGGCACAGTGGATATAATGTGCATAGATCTGTTTCCAGCATGATTTTACTTAAAGCCATACTACAACACCAAATGGAATGTTTTGCACCACAACACAATACTCATTTCTACACAGGACAGACATAGACTCCTCCCCAAATAATACACTTACTTAAATTAGTGAATGAACATTGTGAATGCCAGTCACCACTGGGGACAAGGCAGTAAAAGAGAACCTTCTTAGGGAACTATCGGTCTATAGGAAAAGACAAAATGTAAGTATGCAATTTAAACATTATATACATGCACACAATTCTGTAAGTGTCTAGAATAGGAGGACCTGACAGTCTGCTGATTCATGGTTTCCTTCTTTAAGAAGTGATACTTGAGCTGGGGCACCTGGGTGACTCAGTCGGTTGAGCATCCGACTCGATTTCAGCTCAGGTCATGATCTCACAGTCAGGAGACTGAGCCCCATGTCTGGTTCTGCAGGGAGCATGGAACCTGCTTAAGGTTCTCTCTCTCTCCCTCTCTCTCTTCCCCTCCCCTCCACCCTATGCATGTGTGCTCTCCTTGTCTCTAAAATTAAAAAAAAATAAAATAAAAAGAAGTGATACTTGAGCTGAAACCTGAAGGCTGAGGATTTGGTCAGACACAGAGGAGGGGGATCACTTCAGGCAGAGGAAAGAGCAGGTGTTAAAAGCCCAGAAGAGGAAGTAGCACATTCTAAGAACTGAGAGAAGGCCAGGATGGCTAGAACATAAATAGCAAACAGTTGAGCCAAGCATTAGTGGAACTTGTAAAGATCTATTAGTGACAGCTTCTTCAGGGACCTGTAGACTAGGTATTTGTATTGTATATTCAGACAAAGAGGAAGCCACTGAATTACTGCTTAACCCATGAGAGAAAAGTATTTGGAAAGTTCAGGTCAAGCTATATTAAGAAGGATGGGGAAATATAATTTTCCACTATCTATTGCATCCCATGGACTGTACCTGATTTTTACATACATTTGTATCATGTAACTTTTCTGTATAACAATCTATCTCAAAAACTGATGACTTAAAAACAAAAAACATGTACTGTAAAACCTTGAATTGTGAGAAGCTTGCTCTCTGAGTGTTCTGCAAGACAAGCAAACATTTCTAATAAATTTTAACTTGATAAATGGGCAATGTCTTCCAATATGAGTAGTTTGTAATGCCAGACGTCACATGATCACAACTGAGCCAATGGTTCATCTCTCTCTGTCTCTCTTTCTCTCTCTCGCTGCAGGATAGTGGGTGATTGTCAATGCAATGTCGCATTTCTGTGAAATCCTCAAAAAGAGGCAAAAGCAAGTTGGGTAAGTTGGATAGGTTCCTTGTTAAATTGGCAGGAAAAGAACAAGATTCCACTGAGCCAATAGTCAGCAGTGATTCCGTTAGTGATAGTGAAAGTCGTCCTACACAATAACCCTCCTCTCTCTTGTCTCCCTCACACCAGCCACGAAGGTTTTCAAAGGTAAGTGCAGGTTAATTGGTTTATTTTTCATTATATGTTGTATTTTCTTTATTAGTTTGTATTATATTACAGTATTGTAATCATTTTTATATGAATATTTTCACGTTGTGGAACAAATCATCTGAGTTTCCATTATTTCTTATGGGGGAAATTCACTTTGATATACAAGTGCTTTGGATTACAAGCATGTTTCCAGAATGAATTATGCTCACAAACCAAGGTTTTACTGTATTTGGCTCATGATTTTGCAGGTTGGGAATTTGGGCTGGGGTCATCTGGACAGCTCTTTTGATTATCTTGGCTGGGCTCATCCATACCTCTGTAATTAGCTTCTGGGAGTTGGCTTCTCGTCAACTGCAACATCATGGGTGGATGGGTCAGGTATCTCTCACTATCCAGAAGGCTAGCTTAGGCTCCTTTTACTTGGTGGCTAGGTTCCAAAAGATGAAGGAGGGCAAGATTCAACATGCAAGCACTTATCAAGCCTCTGCATGTAACTTGTTTGCTAATGTTTAATTGAGCACAGCTTATCATATGGTCAATTTCAGATTTAAAAAGTGGAGAAACCTTTTGAGAGAAGGAGCTGCAAAGCCACACTCAAAAGTGACACACATGAAGGAATGAGAAGAATGACTGAGGCTGTTTTAAAACAATCTATATCAGGGGCACCTGGGTGGCTCAGTCAGTTAAGCATCCGACTTCGGCTCAGTTCACGATCTCACAGTTCATGAGTTCGAGCTCCGCGTCAGGCTCTGTGCTGACAGCTAGCTCAGAGCCTGGAGCCTGCTTTTGGATTTTATGTCTCCCTCTCTCTCTGACCCTCCCCTGCTCATGCTGTCTTTCTCTTTCTCAGAAATAAATAAAACATTAAAAAAAACAATCTACATCAACATTATCACCATTATTCAAAATTACCAGGAAGACAGATATGCATATTTGCTTTTTAGAGAGGCAAAAAAATGAAGTTCAGAAAGTTTGGATGACTTGCAAATACAACAAATTGGCAGAGCATGGATTAGAACATAGCTTTGTCTAACTATGAATCCTATGTTATTTCTACTACATGAGGCATCTTCCCAGACAGTCATTAGTTGCCAATTGTTGGGAGCTATTGAAGATCCTTGATTTTGAAGAAAACTTGGTGAGAGCTGTTCCCTGAAGATGGTTCCATGTGTGTTGGAGGGAATGACGTGAGACAAGACTGCAGGGACATCTCTCTGTGTGGCACAGACCAGAACCATGCATAGGATTTCAGGCACAGACACAAGCATCTTCTAGTAACCAGGGAACACAGCTAAATGTTCAGGTCCCTAGATGCAGCTATTTTCTACATTCATACCAGAAAAATTCTTTGTGTATTTCCACAGCAAATATTTTTCTTCTTATAGCTGCTTGATGGGGTCAGCTTCAGAAACTTAAGTTCATATAGTTCTCAAGTCCTTGTGTTGCCATAACATAAAAACCACCGTAAGTAATAAAAAGTAGCATTTCATTAAAAATCATTTTTTATTTGCAGTTATCCAGTCCATTCCAAAATATGCTGAATAAGAAATGTTTGCTGCACCTCCTACTTGAAACTGAACAAAATGTCAGTTTCTTTCAGCGAACAAAAGTGTCCTATCATAGAGTGAACTTTTATGGGAAGAATTAAGTTTAATATCCAATCGGCCCCTGAAGACCCTTTTTCATTAATGAGCACACATTGCTTATTGCATCTCAGTACTTGGTTTTGAATAAATCATGAAGTGTAAATATCTCATAATTCCATAAAATGAATAGGTACATCCCTAAGGGATGGAGCTTTCAAAAAGATTGTGGAAAATAGCCATCGATATTCATTTCCTGTTTCCCCTATGTAGCCAACATTTCCTATTTGAGGAAATATTTGTTCCTAAGCATAGAACTTTCTGTTGTCAGTTTCTTTCTTACCCTGGTTCTTTGAGGTAATGGCTTAGCTCCTATCACTGTCTACCACACACACTCTAATTATGAAACACATGCATAAGTCACAAAGGTTTCCGTTCATTTTATTTTCACTGGAGTTAATCTCAGTCTCCATCCAAAGTATCTCAGAGAGTTATTCGCAGTCAAGGGTAGAAAATG
Organism: Hyaena hyaena; assembly: GCF_003009895.1. Lineage (NCBI taxonomy): Eukaryota > Metazoa > Chordata > Mammalia > Carnivora > Hyaenidae > Hyaena > Hyaena hyaena. The sequence continues at coordinate 229,432 of NW_024082056.1, read as the reverse complement.
CAAAGCACTGTAAGCATAGGAACTGAAGATTTGCTCCCTGTTCCACGGTTTCTTAACTATGTGGCCTCGAGGAAGATGCCACTCTTTAGGGCCTTGTATATCTATTTGTAAAATGGGAATAACAAAAAATAATAACAAAAAGTAATGATAATATCCAAAAAGGCTAACCTGGGTTTCTCAGAGACAGAGAGAGATCCTCTGAGTCCTTTGAATCCATTAAGACCATAAAAGAAACACCAAAGCAGTTTCCCAAGAAATAGTATTGCCAGTAATACCAAACTTAGCTCTAAGAGGGACTCTTTCCTGAGTAGGAGTAACAGAGGCACAAAATTTCAGAGGCGAAGACACTGTAACCAGCAAATGCAATTTCTATTCTCCCCTGGGGTCAGGACAGCCTAAGACTTTGAACAAATACATTTTAAAAGGATGGTATTAGCTTTCTGGCACTTGACCTCATATTCTGCCAGCTGCAGAAACCATCAATGATAGGAAGATGCTCACGGCTGGGACCCCTAAGACCTGGCTTCTTTCTGTTTCTCTAATTTCCTGCCTAGACGATCTTGGGTGAATTTCTTCCTTCTGCGAGAGCCAGTTTTATCATCCGTAATGTTAGAAGACAAAATTTTAGTGTATGACTGTAATTTATTAAGCTGGATGCTGCCTGCCATCACAAAAGAATTGGTAGCCTGATTATACCTTTTCAAGCTAAATGGGTTCTGAGCCTTCCCTTCTGGGGTGTTACATGATCAATATGCAGTTCTGATTTTTATAGTGTCAGTTCTCGGTAAAATTGAGAAGTGGGGGGTTTCTAAGTATAGTTATTTCACCCTTTCTTTAGGTGTCCCACACAAACTACATAACTTCACTTGTGGTTCCCTTCAGCTGCCTTTTCCTCAAATGACATGTCCTCAAAATGTAGGGACAGAAAAATGAGCTGCTGGTAGTGACAACTCTACCCTGGATGAAAAACGTAACTTCAATAAGCCCTCTCCCTAACCCTAAAAGTGGAGGAAAAATGGTTAGGTAGAAAATAGATATGTAAATGCTAATGAATGGGTAATTAAAGAGTATGCATCCTTATCATGGTCTTGAGAGCAATAATAAACTATTATCACTTTTGCAGTCAATAATTAACCTAGATGATAAATAATTATGATGATGAAGAAGATGATGATGATGATGACTATGATGAATTCTCATATTCAGAAAGAAAGTCCACCTGTGGTATTGGGTGTTTCAGGTTTTTTGAAACTCATGTGATTTATTTCCATTATAGAAAGGTTACTAAATCCATAAAATTTTGTTAAACAGCTTTGACTGATAAAACTTGACACAGCAAGATGATGATGTGTGCCTTGGTTTAAAATGTTCATTTTTATTCTTCCTTTTTACTCGTCAGCAACCAAACTGAATATCCTGCCTTCAGAGCATAAGACTTCTGGTAAGCTCTGAGTCTTCTAGAAAATTGATTTTCCAGGGCATATTGCTACTAGTGCCTCATGCTGATGAATGACTCTGCTAGTGAAACACAATTTCTACTAAATCAACAAATAGTTGTTATAAAGGCTCTAAGTCTTACTCTATTCCTACAACAAAAGCTTCCATCTCCTGTTCATTAATCCTTGTATGTGAGATTCAAACGATGGGGAAAATTCCAATAAGTCCTCTTCTTTTCTTAATTCTTTTCTAATTACTTCCTAAAATTGTGAGGAGGAGACTTGATTCCAAGGAGAGGATGGTGAGATTTAATGCAGGTCGGCATATTTTGAAGGGGATAGGATCATCCAAGTGTCCGTGGAAATGTCCTCCTGTTAGATGAATGTCATCCATAAGCTTGTTGAATTGTATTTGATGAAGGGAGGGAGGGAAGACATGGGGAAGGGAAGGAGCAAGGGAAAAGAGGAAGAAGGGGAAGGGAAGGAGCAAGGAAGAAATGGGGGAAGATTAATACTCAGGGAGCACACTTCATGATTGTTGGATTTAGAGCTGCATAACGCTGAGTCATTCTTATAGGATCCGGAGGAGAAAAGTGTTTCTTTGTAATGTATTTTTCTCTTGGTTGTGATCATACCAGAATTTCACTGAGTTGAGGTTACATTAAAGGAGAATCATCATGATCATCATCATATTTATTATTATTATATTATTATTATAACCAGTCCTAAGAATCATGCTTGGGTGTGTCTAGCCAGTATTTACTCCCAGCATTTTTTCAGCAGTCAACCTGGTATTTCCCACTCATGCAGTACTACTTTTGTGTAGGCAGAAATTCTTTGAGGGGTCTGCAGACAGCTTTATGTTAACAATGATGTAACGCAATACTGGAAGGCTTTGGGTCTCAATTAGCAATACATTTATCATCTTTCTCCATGGGGTGCTACTAAAACAGAATTATTATCTCCATTCATTAGGATTACAAAATTTAAATTCTTTTTTTCTTTTTTAAAGTAAGCTTTATGCTCAACATGGGGCTCAAACTCTCCATCCTGAGATCAAGAGTCACATGCTCTACCCTACCCACTAAGCTAGCCAGGTGCCCCTCTTTTTTTTAATGATTACTAATTTTTGAGAGACAGAATGTGAGTGGGGGAGGGGCAGAGAGAGGCGGACACTGAATCCAAAGCAGGCTCCAGGCTCTGAGCTGTCAGCACAGAGCCTGATGTGGGGCTCAAACTCACCAGCCACGAGATCATGACCTGAGCCGAAGTCAGACGCCCAATGACTAAGCCACCCAGGTGCTTCTAGGACCATAACCTTTTTAATAGCAAGGGTCGATTGTTACCTGTCTAATGGTCTTTTTAATGAATGAATGAAGCTACCTTTCTTCCGAAAAATAATTGAAAACTGCTGATGGTGGCCATACATTTACTGAACTATAAGTTTTACCTCTTTCCCCCAGAAGCTATTTTACAAATAGGCAGACCGAATTTCTCTACACTTCCGCGTGTCCCCATAGTGTGTCAACATTTAGAAGTGACTGATGGCAGAGACCATTACTACTCTTTCTCCATTTGTCCCAAAGGAAAATCCTAGTCCTCATTACTGAAAATTCCTCAGTACTGTTTCTTTTCTCTAGGACCTGGGCTGCAATGCCTTCATTCATTATGTACACCTCTGCTATGTCCCAACAAGATATCCATCTAGGGATCTTTCCTTTGGGCCCATCACCCAAGGAGAAGGATGCCTGAGGAGTCCTCAGGTGAGTAGCTGGTATTTGAATTATGAGAAGAAGAAGAATATGTTAGAGGACAGGGAACAATCAAGAGGACATAGAGTCTACAGCTCTCCGCTCTGACACTGCCTTCCCCGCAGTCTTAGGACAGAAGAGGAAATAGAAACTTAGCCCATCATTAAGGTATGTGTTCTGTGACATTCCTGCTTTTGAGAGGATACAGAAAGTAACTGGTAACCCAAATCTCCCTTCCTAGAGATGGCTGATTGGAGCTGGCGCTTTCGTCTGGGGCTCTATAATACAGAAAACTAATTATGCCTAGTGAATATGAATCTCGCTTATTTTGTGCTCTTATCCACAAAAATAACCAGGCAAAGATAGGGGACAATGGATCTCATCACCTAAAACAAGAACTTCTGAATAACCTTTCTCTTAAATGGCTACAGTGCAGTGAGAATGCCTCAGCATTTAGTAAGCAATATCAACCATCAGATTACTAAATTTCTGCTGAAACATCACATGTCAAGAAAAAAAATCTTCAACTCTACACTGATCATCACAAGTGGATGCACAGTATAACCCTGGAATCCTGGAAATCCTGGAATTTCATGCATAGTACATTTTGTTCAGGGAAACATATTTTAAAACTTTATTTAAAAATCTACCTTTTGGGGCGCCTGGGTGGCTTAGTCGGTTAAGCGTCCGACTTTCTCTTAGGTCATGATCTCGCGGTTCGTGGGTTTGAGCCCCGCATCGGGCTCTGTGCTGACTGCCAGCTCAGAGCCTGGAGCCTGTTTCAGTGTGTGACTCCCTCTCTCTCTGACCCTCCCCTGCTCATGCTGTCTCTCTCTCTGTCTCCTAGAAATAAATAAAAACATTTTAAAAAATGCTAAAAAAAATAAATAAATAAAAATAAAAATCTACCTTTCACTTAAGTACAGAGACAAATATTTCTCCCTCTGGCACTAAACTCATGAAATTGTAGGTCCCAATGGAAATATATTTGACAGGTACATGCACAAACACACAAACACAAACATACACACACATACACACACAGGTGTGGGGGAGACACACACACAAACACTGGCAAACAGTAAAAGATATTCTCAGCGGACTCGAAACTGGAAAGTAGACATTATGATCTCAGAGGAAAGAGAGACTCTCAGAAGAAAGCTGTGGTCAAAGTGAAGTTTGAGAACTTTAGGCTACAGGAAAGGGAGGAAACAGCACTAAAGGTGTTCCGTACCTGGAAACAGAAGAACCCAGAAGTGGCAGGGACTTAAGAGACATGAACGAAGTAATTAGACGGCTCTCTCTGCACACTTTTCTAGGCAGTCCAATTCCTGTATTGTAGAACCCTGTGTCCCTGATTGCAGCAGTAATTAGAGATCATGGGGAAACTGCTGAAGTTAGAAACCCAAAGGCCAAGGGTTTCAGTGTATTCAGGCTGTTACAACAAAGTACAATAGACTGAATGGCTTCTAAACACCAGAAACTTATTTCTCACAGTCCCAGAGGCTGGATGTGTGAGATTCATGTGCTGGCATCATAGAATTCTAGTATGGGTGCTTTTCCGAGTTGTAGACGGCTAACTCCTCACTGAATACTCTCATGGCTGAGAGCAGAGATGGGAGTAAGCTCTCTTCAACTCTTAAAAAGATGATAATCACACTCCTAAAGGCCCTTTTGACCTCATCTAATCAAAATCGCCTCCCACAGGCCCTACCTCCTAAAATTGTCATAATGGAGGACTGGAGGGGTTCCTGGGTGGCTCAGTCTATTAAGCGACCGACTCTTGATTTCAGCTCAAGTCATGATATCACAGATGGTAGGATGAAGCCCCGCGTGGGGCTAAGTGCCAACAGTGTGGAGCCTGCTTGGGATTCTGCCTCCCTCTCTTTCTGCCCTTCTCCTGCTTGCCTTTTTTTCTCCTTCTCTCTCTCAACAAACAAAAATTTAAAAAATGATGGGGAATTGGGGAATTTCACCATATGAATTTTGGGGGTATAGATACATGCGGTCCAGGAGTGCCTGGGTGACTCAGTCAGTTAAGTGTCTGACTCAGGTCATGATCTTGTGGTTTGTGGGTTCGAGCCCTGTGTTGGGCTCTATGCTGACAGCTCAGAGTCTGAAGCCTGCTTCGATTCTGTGTGTCTCTCTCTCTCTGCCCCTCCCCGGCTCTCTCGCTCTCTCTCTGTCTCTCTCAAAAATAAATAAACATTAAAAAAATTAATGAAAAAAAGGAAACATTTGGTCTATAACACCAAACCACCATCACTTCCTGCTGGAGTTAACATAGTTGTCTCCTAATTGGTCTCCATGCTCCCAAAATTGTCCCCTCAAAACCTGTTCTTAACAGGTACCACGAGAGATGCACTAATAATGTAAACAAGTTTATGGCTCTCCCCTGTTCAAAACACTCCACCGGCTGATTGGCCCACATGAATAAAATCAAAAGCCCTCCTGATGACCTTGAGTATTCTGTATAATCTGTCCAAGTTCAACTTTCACCCTCTTTTCATTCTCTTTTTCCTCAATAGGCTCTAGTCACAGTGACTTCTTTGTCATTGCATGTTCCCCTTAGTGCATTTGCATCTAATCTTGAGTCAAGTACACTGCATCCACACTCTTCCTTTGATTGAAGCCCCTATTCAGGTGTCACTTCCTCCAAAAGGCCTGTCTAATCACTCTATCTAAAAGAGTACCTCCCTCACTTTCCATTCTCTAAGTATACTTTTGTTTCTCTTTTGGCACTCATTAATATGTAACAGGCACATGTAATGTAATGACATAACAGTATGCTTGATTCAACACATAGTTATTGAATATTGATCAAATGAATAGATAGCACAAAAAATAGTATAAAAAAAAACAAATCAAAAGAGTGAACTGATTAACTGGACAGCCCACTTGCAAAATTTCACCAGAAGAGTATAAAGAGAAAAACAGGTGCCACATCAAAGATGAATGAAGGGAAATGTACAATAAGTATATAAATTTCAACATCGTTAAAATCAGAGTTCCAGAGAGCATGAACAAAGGGAGTGGAGTGAAACAATATTTAAGGTAAAATAATGAGATAACTAGAATTTTCCACAAATGAAGACTTAAATGCTCTGAAGAATGTACTGAATATTCTTCAGAACATATACAAAAACATAAAATATAGTAAGCCCACATAGAGACACATTGTGGTGCTTTTCAGAAATACTAAATACTTAGGAATAAACATAAGCAGAAGAATGACAATTATTTATAGAAAAAATTATCAATGGACACCTGCACAAATGGAATGCTATACCATGGTCTTAAAATTGTATATTCACATTTTATTATTTGTTTTCTTTTGCTTAATGTGGATTGTTTGATTTCCTCTTCTTTTTCAGTTTCCTAAAGTATAAGCTTAGATTATTGATTTTAGATTTTTCTTCTTATCTAATATATGCATTCAATGCTATAAATTTCCCTCTAGCCACTGCTGCACCCCACACATTTTGAAAAGTTGTAGCTTCTATCTCATTTATTTCAAAATATTTGTTAGTTTCTTGAGGCTTCTTCTTTGATCCAAGTGTTATTTTGAAGCTTGTATTATTTGCAAATAATCTGTGATTTCGCAAAGTTCATTTTAATTCCATGTGTGCCTAGAGCATATATTGTATAGTTTCAATACTTTTAAATTTGCCAAGGTGTGTTTTACGTCTCAGAATGCGTTATACAAACGGAAAATGTTCCAATGAGCTAGAGAAGAATGTGTTTTCTGCTTTTGTTGGATGAAATAGTCTATAGATATCAATTCGATCCAATTGATTGATGGGGCTATTCTGTTTAACTATGTTCTTATTAATTTTCTTCTTGTTGGATCTATCAATTATTGATAGAGGGGTGTTGGAGGATCCAACTACAATAGTGAATTCACTCATTTCTCCATGTGGATTTCTTAGTTTTTGTCAAATATATCTTGCCACTATATTGTTAGGGGTATATGCATTAAGGATTGTTGTCTTCTTGGAGAATTGACTCCTTCATCATTATGTGATGACTGCCTTTATCCCTGATAATTTTCCTTCCAGCTTTACTGAGACATAATTGACATATAACATTATGTAAGTTTAAGGTATACAATACATTGATTTGATAAACTTAAATATGTAATATGATTACCATCTTAACAATCACATCATATAATTATGATTTCTTTTTTGTGGTGAGAACATTTAAGATCTACTCTCTTGGCAACTTCCAAGTATACAATAGAGTATTGTTAACAATAATCACATTGCTATGCATTAGAGTCCCAGAAGTCTTTCATCTTCTAACTGGAAGACTGTGCCCTTTGACCAACCTGTCCTCACCTCCCAGCCCCTGATAATCACTATCATTCTCTTCTCTGTTTCTACAAGTTTGGATTTTACAGATTTCATGTACAAAGAATATCATACAGTATTTGTCTTTCTCTGACTTACTTCACTTTGTAAAATAATACCCTCAAGGTCCATCCATGTTGTCACAAATGGCAGAATTACCTTTTTTTTTTGTGGCTGAATAATATTCCTGTGGTGTGTGTGTGTGTGTGTGTGTGTGTGTGTGTGTGTGTAGTGTGTGCATGTGTGGTATCTTCTTTATTCATTCATGCACTGATAGGCAATCAGGTTGTTCCTGTAACTTTGATGTTGCGAATAATGCTGCAGTAAACATAGGAATGCAGACCTCTCTTCAAAATTCTGATTTCACTTTTTTGGAAGGTATATCCAGAATTGAGATTGCTGGATTATATGGTATCACTATTTTTAATTTTTTGAGGAATCTCTGTACTGTTTTCTATAGTAGCTGTAATAATTTATATCCTCACCAATGGTACACAAAGTTTTCCTTTTCTCTACAGCCTTACCCATATTGTTATCTCTTGTCTCAGGGCTCAAACTCACAAACTGTGAGATCATGACCTGAGCTGAAGTCAGACACTCAACCAGCCACCAGGAGCCACCCAGGTGCTACAAAGCCAGTGCAATTTTGATAGAGATCACATTGAATCTCTTACATGGCTTTGGGTGCTATGGACATATTAACAATATTAATTCTTCCAATATGAACATGGGATATTTTTCTGATTGTTATCTTCTTCAATTTCTTTCACCAGAATCACTCATAAGTTTACAATCAGGTTGCAACTGGGCATGTAGTCACGTGGGGAAGAATGGGCTTCCAAATTCATTGACATGGTTGTTGGAAGGCCTTAGTTCCTTACCTTGTGGATCTTTCCATAGGCTTCTTGAGCATCTTTATAACCTGGCAACTGGCTTCCCTCAGAACATTCTTTAGTACAGATTATTTTTAAAGAGTACATGTTTTCTTTTTCCATAGTAATATATGTGGCATGTATAAATTCCTTTGGAGAATGAATGATGGTAAAAACAAATAGAAAATAAAGGAGTCTACCTCATAAAAACTAGTACAGCTCATCTTGTCAGGCATTAATTTCTTTCATTTAAGACCAATTGCACACTAAGGCTAAGATGACAAACAGTGGGGAAATAGAGTTTGTTGCCTCCTGAACCCCTTTTTATTGCTCTCCTAACTGTGTAGCTGCCATGCAGTTTAGGTAAAGTTTACTTTAGGTGGGATCCTTGGGTAAGTCCTAAGTGACCAAAGACAACCGGTATATGATTATTTATGTCATAAGGATTGAGTCAGAGGAAGGCATAGAATATCATGGAAATTTGTTCAATAGTTGAGGAAGAGATGTTCCCACTCTCTGGAAATGGTGCAGAAAGTTTACAACCCTGGTTGATAATGACAAAGACTGTGCAAGCAGAAGAGGACCATCTAAAGAATTAACTGGTTACCTCAAAAGCAGAGTGAACTAACAAAAAGAAATCAAGGAAGGGCTAGGTGACATACTTGAGCTACTAGATAAAATTCTGGAGCCATCTTACCTCTGGCAATAAATTTCTTACTATTTAAGCAGGCTTGAATTGAATCTTCTTTTATTTGTCATATAAATTGTACTAAATGACAGATGTGGCAATAAAAAAAATCTCTCACTGGAGGACATTGGGGATTGAGAATGCACCTTCCTGAAGAACCTGTAGTCACATATATGGGGTGTAAGAAACTGTATGACTTAATGGGCTATACTGAGAGATTCAAATCCTGGCTCTATTACACATTTACTCCTTTGTACATTACTCTATTCATTTAAAGGGGCTGCATTTTGAGGTGGCAAGTACATACGGGCTGTGATGATCGAGGTACACATGTCACACCGTGAAATGTCATCCATTCAGGCACATACTGAATTGCCTTTCTGGCGTTTTGTAGTGCAGTCTGGAGTTTGATGTATACCAGTATTTTTCAATCCTGTAAGACTGAATGTTCTTTTTCCTTCTTAACATCAAACACACAATAGTTCCCTCCCTTACTATACTGAAATTAAATTCCCAGAAAACCTAAACCTAACTACATACTTATTTTTGAAATAAATATATTGCCTCAACTGTAATAAAAATAATACAAGATAACTATTTTATAATGAGATAATACATACTTCAGTGTACATATACTTGGACAAAACTATGCCAGAAGCTATGGCAAAGTTATCAGATGCTTGTACCTAATGTCACACATCACCATGAATCTGACAGCTATAAATACTGCCTGATCCAAGTGTCTTGTACTAATGACTCAAATACCACATGTGGCATTATTAATGGTGATATCATTTTCCAGAGTGATGAATAAGTTTGTAACTTTCTAAACAAAAGAAAGTACAGTCTTCCCTTAATTTACTTGGTAGTTTTATACCTCAAAAATTCAGTGTCTTTTAAACATGTGGAAAAAATGTCTTATGTTTGTAAGCAAAACATTTGAAGTCTAGATTCAAGATTTTTTTTAAGTTTTTAATTTTTTAATTTTTTAAAAAAAATTATTTCTGAGAGAGAGAGACAGCGTGAGCAAGGGAGGGTCAGAGAGAGGGAGACACAGGATCCCAAAGCAGGCTCTAGGCTCTGAGCTAGCTGTCAGCACAGAGCCCAATGTGGGGCTCAAACCCATGAACCATGAGATCATGACCTGAGCTGAAGTCGGACCCTTAACTAATTGAGCCACCCAGGTGCCCCTTAAGTTTTTATTTTTAAGGAATCTCTACATCCAACATGAGGCTCAAACTCAGAACCCTGACAGCAAGAGTCACACACTCCACCAACTGAGCCATCCAGGTGCTCCAGATTCAGATTGTTATTACTAGCTTTGTTTTTTCTTTTATGCTAGCTACATGAATATCCAGGGGGAAATTCAAAAGTCATATGGCGGACACAGGATTTATTGGTTGGGATTGTCCCACATTTTGTAGAGTATTCCTGAATTGTGTTCCTGAGTCACCAGGAGAAATGTGGCAATGAGACTCAGGGCAGTTGAAAAGCAAACAGTTGGGGGCACCTGTGTGGCTCAGAGGGTTGAGCGACCAACTCTTGGTTTCAGCTCAGGTCATGATCTCACAGTTCTTGGGTTTGAGCCTCTCATCAGGCTCTCCACTGACATGTCAGCACAGAACCTGCTTGGGATTCTCTCCTTCACCCTCTCTTCCTGACCCTCTTCTGCTCACGTGCACTCTCTCTCTCACACACAATAAATAAATAAATAAATAAATAAATAAATAAATAAATAAATGCTTTTAAAAAAGGAAAGAAAAGCTAATAGTTGTTTAGAAGAGACTAGGGGAACCACTCTGGAACTCTCTTACATCTAGAAACTCAGTATGATGTGGATATATTTGTGATAGGAAAGTGAGGAGCCAATGTTTGCACTTCAAGTTTGAATGAAACTTATTGGGAAATCAGCCATTTACTGGTGTCTTTACACATCTACGTTGCACATTCCATCTGACATTAGGAATCTCATCCTGCAAAACCATGGAAAAACAAGCACTGATGGCCCTCTCAGTAGGAGGCTAAAAAGTGAGTGATCAGCCACCTACCGAAGTAATGAGTTCCTATCACTTTAAAGGCCTTTCTTATTTGGACATTTAGGAACATGCGCCTCCAATTTCCAGACTGAAGTTGGAGTTCTTATAGTCAAATATTTTCCTGTTACTGTTGAGTAACTAAGAACTAACTGGCATCTAACCATCTGTTTTGGCTTTATTCTATCAGTATTATTCTTCTCCTATCATGATTTATTAATGTTTCTACTGAATTATGAAAGCTTATTTGGCAAGTTATTGCAGCAATAATTATGAAGACTCTATCCCCTCCAAACAAGGACCCATAAGGATGAGGAAAATGTTGATTACAAACAAACAAATAGCTTGATTTTCTGAAGATACAAGGATGTTATTTCCATTGACTATATATATAGCAATGCCACCTGCCTTAAAATGATGACTTAATAAGTACCTACCAAGCTAGAAAGCTATTAGAGAGAAACTGATAAAAATCCCATGAGGGCAAAATATATTTTGCTGTGCTTATTTTTGCTGTATCAAAATCTGAAGGAGGCCTTAGCAAACACCCCTGGACCATGATTAACTTGCTGAGAGTGAAATAATCGTTGCACTGAACTACATGTATTTTCAGTATTACTTCTTTCACCAATTCTGACTCCTAGACTCAACCTTGACCTGGGAAGTGCACGTGTCTATGCATAAGTAGCATCATCTACCCTGAATTCTTACTTTATATCACCTAGAAATCGCTACCAGACACGATAGCACTAGAGAAATACTAAGGATCACCATGTTACCATAGGTCTTCCTGGAAATAGTCTGGTTACCACAAAGCACTCTCTGAACAAGTAGAGATGTTTAAGATGCTGTCTTGATTAACTTCAGATAACAATTTTCCAATCAGATATTAATTACCCTAGAATGAATGCCTAAAGGGATCAGGGTTTAAAATCAAGAGTGAGCTGGCAAACCACTGCAAGATTTCAGCTTCCAGGTGAGAAAATCTAGTTAGTTCAGTCAGTTACCATCATGATGTGAACCATTTCTTCGTGTCATTCATTTCACAAACTGAACCATATAGCTCTAGAGGGGTCAGTCAGTGCAGCCTATCATCCCTATGAAAAAATCCCATTAGGTGAGAAGAGAGACACACACTCAACAGTGGTTTGTACTGGGAGAAAACTATCCAAATAGAAATAACACAGGATGACTCTATTTTTCTTTCACTCCTTGGCACAGGATGATTTGTCTCATTAAAGAAAAAAATACACTGTGGAAACTGGAGAGAAAGTAGATAAGTCTGGATAAAGGGAGAGTAGAAACATCGCTTCAAACTAAGGAAGAGGATAACTATAATTTGTAGCATTTGCTGCTTTCTGATTTCATGCAATGAACATGACCTACCTGAAGGAGGGGTTGGGAAGAGATACAGAACATCACACCATTATAGGTATTTCCACCACACACATGCAAGAGGTGTACATAATCTCAAGAGCATAGATAACAGTAAAAATTTTGCAGAATCATTGGGAAGTTATGCTTTTTGAGTATTTATTTTCTTTGTTTTTTTTTTAAAGTTATTATTTTTATTCTTTTAAGTAGGCTCCATATCCAACGTGGGACTTGAACTCACAACCCCAAGCTCAAGAGTCACATGCTTTACAGACTGAGCCAGCCAGGCACCCCTATTGTCTTCGTTTTTAATATAATTTATTTAGTTGTAAATTTGCATCATTTATACTTTAAAATAATGACTGTTTCATGCTTGGCTTGTGAAATTATTAAAAATTTAATCATAGCCTCTCCCAAACTCATGCAAAAGAATTCTAGCAAACCAATGGTTACAGTAAATAGAGGAGGGCTAATGAAATTAAATATACACAGTATTATATTTGGGTACTGAGGGGATTGGTACTCTTCCTTAGCAAGACCATTTCCTTCACTCTCAATACTAAGTAGCCCATTCTCATTTTCAGAAGGAGAGCTTCAGTGGAAAGAGTAAAAGATCAATTAGGCTATCCAAATAGGAAGCCTGTTTTGATACATCATTTGGGAATTGGTAACTCAGTGTATTCTTAGAGATTAATATTTAAAATAGTGATCTCATGGGGCACCATACTGACTCTGTCAGTAGAGCATGCAGCTCAATCTGAGAGTTGTAAGTTCAAGCCCCACGTTGGATGTAAAGCTTATTTATAAACAAACAAACAAACAAATAACAGTAATTTCATGAAAGGTTCTAGGACATAATTCCCAAAACATAATCAGAAAACAAACCGGAGTCTAAATGAGTGGTTTAAATACATCTTTTAAGCAAATTCTTCTGCTAAAAGAACAACAATGTGCTCAGATGTTTTTCATTTAAGTTTGAAAGCACACCTATTGGCATGGGTGAAGAGCCTGGAACCATACCTATAAGCCCCTGCAGTAGCCCTGGAGACACTTTCATGGACTCCCAGGGCTCCACAGAATTAGTCAAATAGAGGAGTAAGAAAGTTTGAAAACTTCTATGCAAGGAAGCCTTTTGAACCTTACTTCGCATAGCCTGAGGCCAATGGGAGTCCCGCATACCAAGGAGTATTAAAGACACAGTTATAGCTTATAATTCATTATCCACATGCACACAACCATATTGCTCTTGTAGTAGAGCATTTACCTGCAGTAAGCCTAGACGTGGAAAAGAAATAACGCTTAATCAGTGCGCTGATGTTATTTCGGAGACATATACTGTTCCAGAATTCTGACAAGTTTCACATTTAATGTGGTTCAGTGCATATGCTTCCCCATATGAAGTACTTGCAATAACTAGAAGATCATAGATTTGGAATCATTAGACTAGCAATCCCCCCATGACACGCACTTTAATCAAGGCAACCTTTCCCAACTACCTCAAGACCACGACAGAATCTTGCCTAACGTTCTTTTTCAGGCAGCTACAAACCATCAGAACTGGCACCCCAGTTAAAGCCATGTATCCTTCACAGGCCAGGAAATTCTTCCAGGCCACATTCAGCTATAATGTCTGAGGCATGGCACAAATAGCAACATCTTCTCAATTCTTACTGCTATGACTTTACTTTCTCTTAGCCTGCATCATTTAAAGAAACAGGCAAGCAGACACAAATATTTGAATCTTTGAAGACTTTCAGAGAGGAGAACTCAATTCATTAACCTCACCAGCAGAACATAGAGACCACTTTACATGGTGCAAAGATCTGCTTGAGATTCACAGCTGAAGAAAAAAAAGCAAGAATCCCTTCCTTTACCTGCTCCCGCCCTCCCCCCGTACAGTGCACTCATTTCACTCATGGTGGTAGAGTTCCTAAACTGAATCATCACAGAAGAACAGATGCCAAGGACTTTACTGCATGCTTATAGCAAAAATTATTAGGAATGCCCTCTGCATGGGTGATTATAAATTGGCTATGGGGTTTAATTAAGGGGTTTTCATTTTATGATCTAAACAACTGAGCTTTGGGATTAGCAGTTGCTGTCTGTTCACATCAGTAACTGGCAGTGATTCTTCTAATCATAGGAGGACATATTAGCATATTGTGCATTGCAAGATGGTGCTCCCAATAAAAAGTGACAAAAGGTTTCTGAACTCAGCATCTGTCACCCAGAATGCATGGATATCCAGGATGCATATCCAATTTATTTATAAAATATCTCCATTCCCAAGAGATCCTATTTTTGTTTGAGAAGCTACTAAAATCGAAAACCAACAACCAACCAAACTTACTTCCCCAATATTCCCAGGGAGATTTTGGAAAACAATCATTCTTTGATCATTATATAGTACTTTTTTACTACATAGCTTATGTCCAGTTAACAAAAACAAAAAAATGTGTTAGGAGCAGAATAAAAATTAGTCAGGATGCAGGATTATCGCCTAGTAACTGTCTCTGAAAATTTCCTGTTGCCTCAATGTGGTATCTTGATACTTTCTGGCATCAGTGTAGATGCTACCGATATAGATTCTATCAAAATGCTTTACAGGTTGGACATAAAAAATAAATGTGGTAAAATTAGCCAGCTGGTCTTTGAAAGAAAGATTTGCTTAATATATTTGAGTAACGTTTTTCTTGGAACATCAGCCTTTGGAATGGTTATTCATTCATTTTACAAATATTTAAAGTGCCTACTAGGTGCCAGGTAAGGCAATGGATATGTGGATATAGTAATGAGCAACAGACATAATCTCTGGCCTTACAGAAGGTTTAAAGTCATGTGGGGAACAGAGGATGTATAAAATAAACCTCTCTTGTAGATCCAGAATTCATATTGGCACAGTGAAGCCTCTGAGAAGTTGTACAACAAATGACAACAATGACAAAAACCGCCTCCTTACCTGGGTATTTTCCAAGCTGATTCAAATGAAACAACTGTTCTGAAGAACTCACACTGGAGCAACTGAATGAAAAACAAAAATGGAGTTAGGTAAACGGACGGAGAAATTTAATCTCATTTTAGTGCCAAGTATCCGTTATTCTTTGAAACTTGCAATACGAGACACCAAATTCTCTAGTAATCAGAACATTTGAATTATAGGCAAGAGGCTGTTCCACGTGTGTATGGACATAAGCTCGAAGAAGATGTTACTATCAGCTAGCAGCCGGGAGCTCCAGGGGTCCTTAGCACCCAACTACGTTGTGTATCAATACAAGTTCTGCGTAAAGGCCTTTAGCTGGACTGTCCTTGCTGGAGGGCTTGACAGATCCCCTCCCTCAACTGGTAGCCACACTCTCGGTATCCCTTTTTCTCATTAGTTATTTGTAACTTTAACCTTCAAACCTAAATAGGAAAGGGCAGTAAGGGATTTTTTTGTGTGTAACCCACAAATGCCCTAATGCCCTGGCTGGAAATCAACCTTATGTAAACTGGATGTCCCCAGGCCTCATGAGCATAGTGGCACAAATGAGGTCACATGGACATTTATGCCCAAATTAGACTGACTCATTGCTTCCACTTGGCTAGGTGGCCGATCCCATGGAGGATACCGTGAGGTTTCTGGGGCGGCCGTGGGACTCAATGTTTTGTGAGGCGCATCAGTCAGGGTCACTGGTCAGCCCACAAGTGCTGCCATCTCTGGCACACCCTGCTCACATCGCTACTTGAGCAACGTCACACCTCACTATCCTCTGCAGCCACACTGAACTTTATTGGTTCGGAGAGTGTACCGTGCTTGTATCAGCCTTAGACCACGTCACCTCACTACTCCTTCAATCTGAAGTATTTGTTTAAATCGCATGTCAAGTATAGCTTATTCCAGGAAGCATTACTTGATTAAAAGAGGAGGCACCCCTTCTGTGTGTTCACATAGGATACTGTACATTGTTTTAATAGTCTATTAGGAAAGAAACAGGTAAATGGCAAATTCCTTACGGAGAGAGAGTATGCCTTTTTAAATTTTTTTTTTAACGTTTATTTTTGAGAGACAGAGTGCAAGCAGGGGAGGGTCAGAGAGACAGGGAGATACAGAATCTGAAGCAGGCTCCAGGTTCTGAGTTATCAGCAGAAAGCCCAATGAGGGGCTCGAAACCACGAACTATGAGATCATGACCTGAGCTGAAGTTGGACATTTAGCCGACTGAGCCACCCAGGAGTGGCTCCCAAGAGTATGCCTTTTTATCTCTGTGTTTTGGGCACTTGACATGGGGCCTGGTATATAATTGGACGTTATTATAGGAAGGTTTGCAACTGGCCTTCTACAATTTAACAGATAGTGTAGCTATAGCTAGGCTACAGATGAGCCAATCTTGATTAGCAGTTTTCAAACTGAAGTCACACATAGCAACCCTTTTTCCTTATTTCTCATATTTAAAACATCACTGTATAACCTACCCCAGGCAATTCTGTGATAGAGAATTATCTATTGACTTATTCTATTCCTTCAGGCACTCAGAGTCCTCATTCTGAGCTCTGGCTGCCTAAAGCTTCCCACAATTTTACCAGGCCATCCTAGACAATTTTGTTGTTCTGTCCTGGGTCTTATTTTCTTAGAGCTCTGCCCTCTGCTAAGTTCCTACAGACTCAATCGAAGTTCCTATAAAACCCCACCGTAATAAAGTTGTGGGAGGAGGAAACTGTCAAGATTCATGATTGAGGTGGATGTATGTCCAGCAACCCCCTCGCCCCCCCCTTTTTTTTTTTTACAGCTAATAAGAGGTGAGCAGATAGACTATGGTAACAGTCTGCCACAGGCCTTGCACTGGTCAGTGTATCACACTACACGGTAGTTAGCTGTGCCACTCTAATGTCAAGTAACTCCCATTCTGGCCCTGAAGACAATGATAAGACCCTCAGCCTAAGACAGAGGGATGAAACACAGCCATCCCTCTAGAAATCAAGCCTCCCTGCCCCTAACCTAGGCCTCCTTACTGTTCCTTCTTTCTTCCATACAGAGCATTGCTAGGAATCTAAGAGCCAGGCGCTCCGCATCATTTAAAGAGAATGTGGCTTCTGACTGTGACATCCTCAGGTGTGGTTAGGGTGAAAGGAACACTGCCCTGGTTTGACGACTGGCTCACTAAGCTCTACTTGAAGACTACAGAGTGAAAAAGGAAAGGTGATGGTGGAACATAGAGACTTGAGAGAGAAACGAGTTAGTCCAAATGAATAAGCAGCATGTCATAGCGCATGAGAAAGATAAGGCACCAGAGTTGAGAGTAAGATAATTAGAAAATGAGGAGATAAGAAGGAAAAGAGTCAGAGCAAGAGAGAAATAGAGAGAGAAATTGAAAACCATGGAGTTCTCAGCACAGAGCCCAATACAGGGCTTGATCCCACAACCCTGGGATCATGACCTGAGCCAAAATCAAGAGTTGGATGTTCAACCAACTGAGCCACCTAGGCCCCCACAAATGCCATTTATTAGAACACAGCCACACTCCTTTGTTTACATATTGTCTATGGCTGACTTAGGGCAACAAGCGGTAAAGTTGAATAGTAGTTACAGAGGTCTTACAACCCACAGAGCTTAAAATATTTACTATCTGGTATTTTAAGAAAAAGTTTGTTGAGGGGTGCCTGGGTGGCTTAGTCAGTTAAGCGTCCGACTTTCGCTTAGGTCATGATCTCGCGGTTCGTGGGTTCGAGCCCCGTGTCGGGCTCTGTGCTGACTGCCAGCTCAGAGCCTGGAGCCTGTTTTAGTCTGTGACTCCCTCTCTCTCTGACCCTCCCCTGTTCACGCTGTCTCTCTCTCTCTCTCTCCTAGAAATAAATAAAACATTAAAAAAAAAGAAAAGAAAAGAAAAGAAAAAGTTTGTTGAGTTCAGAAAGAAGACAATTAGAAACATAGTATATCTTCTCCACTGATGGGGACTGAGTCCCAGAGGCAGGCCCATGGTCTCTACTTGGGAAACTTTACAATCGAGATGTAAGGAACATGCAATCCTCTCGCTTAGAAAGTAGGGAAGAGGCCCCACAGTTTGAAGAAGTGCTGAGTCCCAAGCCCTTTAAGCTACTTAGCACTCTAACCTAAGTAAATATTCTGTGTGTCTGTGCTAACTTGTTTATAGTGGCAGCTCAGATACTAGTGTGTCCTCTGCTGATGAAGCCTCAGACTGCATGCTTTTTAGAAGAAAAACTCCAATTCAGCCTTTCTAGAAAAGTTATACCAAATATTCTGAACTCTTCCCACTGACAAGGCTTCTTTCATTCTTGATGACCTTAAAAAGACAGACCATGTGAAAAAGGAGTTCATGGACATTTGAGCTTATCTATCTATCTATCTATCTATCTATCTATCTATCTATCTATCTATCTATCTATATCTATCATCTATCTATCTATCTATCTATCTATCTATCTATCTATCTTCATTTGAGCTTACTTAGATTTTTTAAAAAATCGCTAAATATATCCCAGTCTTACAAACTTCCAAATTCCCATAATTTTTAGTATTTTGCTCCCGGTAGATCCGGCAGGGCGATGCATATGTGTGTATGCGTGTGTGTATGTGTCCATAGATCCACAGCAGCATACTTTTATATGAAATGAAATGTATAAAAATATAGAATGCTGTTCTTATAGGTGGCTGCTTCTGTTGGACTTAATAGTTAAGAGAAAAAAGCAGATCTGGATTTTGATAACCAAGACTGAAATGAGGGAAACATTTTGGTCAGTTTAGAAGAGCCGGTTGTTTTTTCGGGGAGGGTGTTTAGTGGTTGAGCTACAATTAGCTGCTGTACTCTGGAGAAACAGTGAACTTCTATCAGTTTTAACCAACAGCTAAGAAAGAAACTGGCAGTTTATTTTTGGAGTTCACTGATGGATTTAGATGTTTTGAATACCTTTTGTCTTCCTTGCTAGCTCAGAATTTTCCCTCCTTGTCTATTCAAATCTTATCCTTTTGGCCAAAATGGAATTCAAGCATTCCCAAAATTCAATCAAAGACGCCACAAATAGGGGTACATGGATGGCTCAGTGGGTAGAGCATGGAACTCTTGATTTCGGGGTTGTAGTTTGAGCCCCACGTCGGGTATAGAGATACCTTAAAAATTTTAAGGGGCACTTGGGTGGCTCGGTCAGTTAGGTGTCCGACTTTGGCTCAGGTCATGATCTCAACACTCGTGAGTTCAAGCCCCACGTGGGGCTCTGCTGACAGCTCAGAGCCTGGAGTCTGCTTCAGATTCTGAGTCTCCCTCTCTCTGTGCTTGTCTCCCATGCATGCTCTGTCTCTCTCTTTCTCTCTCAAAAATAAACAATTAAAAAAATAAAGATGCCACAAATTTACAAATGAAAAAATAGAAATTTAGAGAAGGCAAGGGACATCTTTATATTTAAATAACCATGTAAGTACTGTTAGTCAACTTACCATAAAAAGAAATGACATTAATGATATAACAACACTGTTCAGTAGCCAGTCAGGGCAGTCAGCCTTGTGCTCAGATACAAAAGCAGAGCTTTACAGAAAACCAAAATATCAACATAAAATTTAATTAGAATTAGCCATCTCTGCAGGCTATTTGGAGCTATCCTCTTTTTTATCATTTATGATATTTGGAAAGAAGTGTGAGGTTCATGATAATAGACAGGAAACGTCACAGGTTTGTGACCTTTCCTGAGTACCAGAGACAAAACGCATTCATTACCCACGCTTTGGATCATTTCCTCAATTGGGAAACCACAGCAATTCACTTTGGAAGACACTGAGAATTTCACAACACGATGTAGTACAAGAAGAATCCAAAGCCATGTAACTTCACCAGAGACTGAAAATGTGTGTAAATCCATTGAAATTTTAGCTGACAAGATGAGGGAGTGGTAGTTTTGGTACTTTATTATTACCCACACCAGTGATTTTCATGTTTTTTGGTCACAGAAATCTTTTGCAGAAGTCTGAAATATAAAAGAGTGAAGCAGGCCTGATCTGGTGAAAGCAGCCATCCCCTTGTCCACTACCATTCTGCAGTTTCTCAAGCAATTCTTTTGAAAGAATAAATGAATAAGTGGACGAGACACGTACAAGAAATCACTAGGTATCTGTGAAGCAGTTTTCAATCTGCTATATAACTCACTAGTTTTTAAAGACGAGAAACTTCTGGAAGATATGAAGAACGCTAAATGTAGACCAAACAGCATTTCATGTTTGTGTGAGGATTTAGAAGCCCCTCTCCTGCCTACAGAGCCTTAATACCAAGTATCGCTATTTTGTGACTGAAATACCGATAGAGGGTTCTTATATTTTGGTCATACAAAAAAATGCATTTTATTACAATTTTTTTCAAACATATTTTATTACAAGATTTCTGAGTGTAGACTACATTTCCAGAAATATGACAAAGGTCATACCTCATGAAATCACACACTTAGGCAAAATAACACAATTCAAATCACAAATTCCATTTTTATCCATAGATACGGCCTCACATGATCAAAGTGTAAGAGTTTTTGGAACTGATAGTCCTTTTCACTTAAAAACAAAAATGTTTTCAAAATCAAGGATTACAAGTAATTCTAGGAGTAATTCTTTCATTAAAATAAAAGATTAAGAGTAATTATTTAAGAATAATTTTTCTGAGGTATTTGTGCATGGCTATGATGGTTAATTTTAGGGGTCAACTTGACTAGGCCAAGGGATGGCCACAAATCTGGTTAAATATTATTTTAAGGTGTATCTGTGAGCTTGTTTCCAGATGGAAGGCATTAACAGTTAAATTGGTGGACTGGGTAAAATAGATTCCCTCCTGTACGTGGGTTCGCATCATCCAATCCATTAAGGGCCTGAATAGAACAAAAAGACTGAGGAAGGTTGAACTAGCTCTTTCTCTCTCTCTCTCAATCTTTCCCTCCCCCTGCCAACTGTATGACCTGACATTAGTCTCCTGCCCTTGGACTGAAACCTACCACTGGCACTCCTTAGGACTAGGACTAGAATTTACAGCATGGGTATCCCTGGGTATCTGGCATATAGATGGCACACCATGGAACCTAGCCTCTGCAATCACATGAGACAATTCCTCATAATAAATCTCATTTCATATATTATATTGTGTATTGTAAATATTACATATATGTGCATATATATGTATGTATATGTATATATTTTATATACATAAGTATATTTTTAATAGATTTTATACACACACACACACACATTTGGCTCTGCTTCTCTGGAGAACCCTTGCAAGTACAGATTTGGGCACCAAGAGCGGCTCTACTGCAACAGAATTTTAAGGTTGAGTTTTCTGAACCGGTTCTGGGGTTTCTCAAATTGGCGCTCAAATCTGATTAGATGTGGGGTGCCTGGGTGGCTCAGTCGGTTAAGCATCTGACTTCGGCTCAGGTCATGATCTCAAGGTTCCTGGGTTCGAGCCCCACGTCGGGCTCTGTGCTGACAGCTAGCTAGAGCCTGGAGCCTGTTTCAGATTCTGTATCTCCTTCTCTCTCTGACCCTCCCCTGCTCACGTTGTCTCTCTCTGTCTCAGAAATAAATAAAACATTTTTAAAAAAAAAATCTGATTAGATGAAAAGACACTAATGGTTTTATTGCCAATAGTAAAGAGAGCACTGATGGTCCATGGCATGATCTGGCAACAGAGATATGCAAAATAACTGCGCTGGATGTTGCTAATCAGCCACTTACAGGAAGCAAGGAGCTGAGTGACTGAATGTGTATATAATACTTTTAAACATAGCTGAAAAATTATACAAATATAATGAGATTGGCAAGTTGCCCCTAATGTCACTGGACAAAGTGGTGAAAGAAAAGAATGAGCTCAGGGATTCAAATTCCCAATTCAAGTATCACATAAATGACCTGAGGGCGTCTCCCTTTGCCCTGAAGGAGAGCCTTATCTCCTGTAGCCATGGGGCTGACACTGCAGAAAATCAAATGCGGAACCTCATAAAGGAACCAGCCAAATTACAACTTAAGCTGAACTCCCAGCCTCTCTGAGTGTCTATTGTTAAAGTGCGGGCATTGATTGAAAAAGAACAAGATCCTGTAAATTGAGATGGGGACATGTGCACTGAACCCCTAAATTCTAATGCAAGTGGAAGAGATCTCCCTGCTCACAGCAGAAGCAGCCTTTCCACCTCCTGTGTTATCAACCTCTCTACCCCTCAGTCTCACTGGCCTTTCCACCAGTCTAAGGGGATAAATGTGCATTATAATCTCAAGGAAGGGATTCAAAGGCCTAGGACTATTGAAATTTAGAGTGGATTTGTCATTTGAGACTTTTTCACCCACACAGGGAGGGTCTGGAGGACATATGTGAGAGATGAGTATGTGAGGGGAGCTCTGGCATACTCGGAGAGCTCTGTGATTGCAGCCCTAGGGGACCATGGGGAAGCTAAATCCTCTCAAGTGGGCAGAACGTGGAACAGGGCACCTTGCTTTATACTTTGCTTGTAAGAAGAAATGACCAGACACGTGCTGTGGCCAGTGGTTTTGCTGAGTGTTTAGGGACTTAGAAGGAACATGATCGGAAAATTGATGACAAAGAAATCTGGGAAAGAGCTATGTGGAGATACCTCTCTGAATGGGCAAAAAATCATGATGATATTTGTTTCCAGTGTGAATGCTGGCCAAAGCGTGACATCAGCAGAGGAGAATTTTCATCATCAAATGGATAGGATGACCTATTCTATACATGCCAGTCAGCCTCTTTCCCCAGTCACCCCCGTCATTGTCCAGTGGCCTTATGAACAAAGTGTCTGTGGTGGGAGAGATGAAGGTTATCCAGGGATGAAGGTTATGATGAGGAAGCTCATCAACATGCACCTTCATCCACCAAGGCTAACCTGGCTATGGCCACCACTGAGTGCCCCATCTGCCTGCAGAAGACACTAACACCGAGTTCCTGGTCCGGTGCCATCCCCAAGAGAGATCAGCCAGCTACCTAGGGGAGGGCTGATTATACTGCCCTGCTTCCATCTTGGAAGTGGTGGTATTTTGTTCTTACTGGAATAGACACCTGCTCTGGATATAGATTTGCCTTTCTTCCATGACAAAGCTACCATCCACGAACTTACAGAACGCCTTCTGCATTATCATGGTAGTCTGTACAGCACTGCTTCGAGTGAAAGAACTCACTTCATAGCAAAAGTGTGGCAGTGGGCCCATCCTCATAAAATTCACTAGTCTTGCCCTGTTTCCCACCATCAGCTGGCTTGACAGAACTGTAGAATGGCCTTCCGTAGACTCAGATATAGTGTCAGCTAGGGGGCAATACAGTGGAAGCCTAGGGCGAACTTTTCCAGAAGGCTGTATATGCTTGGAATGCAAGGACAATATGTGGTGCTGTTTCTCTGATAGGATTCATGGGTCTAGGAATCAAGGGTTAGAAATGGAGGGGCATCACTCACTATTACCTCTTGGGACCTGCTAGCAAAATATTTGCTTCCTGTTTTTGCAACTATAAGGGCCAAGGGCAGGCCACCCCGAAATGTGCCACTTTGGCATGTTGATTATTTTAAGTTCATTTTTGAGAGAGAGAGAGGGAGCATGCACACACACAGAAGTTGGGGAAAGGCAGAGAGAGAGAGAGAGAGAGAGAGAGAGAGAGAGAGAGAACCCCAATCAAGCTCCACAGTATTAGCGTAGAGCTGATGCAGGGCTCAAACTCACACACCGTGCGAGCATGATCTGAGCTGAAATCAAGAGTCAGACGCCTAACCGACTGAGCCACACAGGAGCCCCATGGCATGTTAGTTATTTTAAATAAAAGTTACTTAAGAGATAGTCTGTACAAGAAGGAAACTCAGTCCCTCCTCTGCCCCCATGAAAGCAAGAAATAAATCTCCCATGTAAAAGGTGTCCTACATGCACCAGGAGGTAAAGAGACATCCTTATCACCGGAGATATAGGAAAGTTAAAGCTGAGAATACTATATAAACAAGCCTTCTTATGTTTACTATTTATTATCGTAGCCCAAATTCTAAGGTATTTAGAAATTCATTCCTAATCGAAACTCCCAAAGTTAAATTTTCTTTGTCCTGTTAGTTCCTTACAGATATATGGTCTCTTTGTCTAAAAACTGCCTGCCTTGGTCATTTCTTTGGTTCTCAATTTCATTATTGGGACTCTGTGCACACGTCATCAAACTTCGGATTTTTTTTCTCCTGTTAATCCATCTCACCTAAATTAGGTTCTTTGTCCAGCTGGAAAATCTTGAACAGTAGAGGAAGAATTTTTCCCTCTTGTCACGACCTTATGTTTTGCTGACCTTGAGGTCTTAATACTTCTACCAGAAAACTCAACAATGACTCTGTTCAACTGGAAGGTAAGACTGCTGCCCAAGCACTTTGGGCTCTTCATGCCTCTGGATCAAGAGGTGAGTGACAGTGCTGGCTGGGGTAAGTGATCCTGCCTACTAAGGGGAAATCAGATTGCTACTGCACAAAGGAGGTAAGAGTATGTCTGGAATATGGAAGATCCCTTCAGGTGTCTCTTAGTATTATTATGCCCTGTGATTAAAATCAATGGAAAACTACAACTCAGTCCAACCAGGACCACTCATGTCCCAGGCCCTTCAGGAATGAGAGTTTGGATCACTCCACCATGTAAAGAACTACAATGAGATAAGGTACTTCCTGAAGGCAAAGGAAACACAGAATGGGTAGTAGAAAAAAGTAGTTATAAATACCAGCTATAACCACGTGACCAGTTACAGAAGCAAGGACTACAAATGCAATGAGTATTTCCTCCTTTTTTTATTTTGTTACATATTTTACATTTAAAAATATTTTATCTATGTATGTGTATATTAAATATCTTTGTTTTTTGCTTATTCTCTCGTCATGTACCATAAGATGTATTATTGACACTATATCACAGTATTTAAGTATTGTTAATTTTACATCACAGTATTTAAGTTATGGACATCAAAGAGAAGAGGAAACATCACTCGAGGACTTTACCTCCTGTTTTAGAAGAGGTTAGTGTGTTTTCGGTTGTATGCAGGATAGCTGTATCATGTTGCAACAATGACCTTGTTTTTGTCTTTCTTTGGAGATTAAGTACGGATTAAGGAGGTATGCATTAATGCCAAGTTGACAGGAGTGGAATTGTGATGGCTAATTTCTTCTGTCAATTTGATTTTGCCAGAGGATACTCACATATCTGATTAAACACTATTTCTGGGTCTGTTTGTCAGGTGTTTTTGGAAGCAATTACTATATTTGAATTGGTGGACTGAGTAAAGCGCACTGCCTTCCTGAGTGCAGTGGGCATTATCTAATCCATGGAGGGAATGAATAGAAAAAGAAGGCAGAGGAAGGTTAGATTATCTCTCTGGTTGACTGCGGAGCTAACATAGGTTTTCTGCCCTTGCACTAGGACTTAAATATCATTGGTACTAATTATGGTTCTCGGGATTTAGGACTCAGACTGGAATTTATAGCACCCACTTTCCTGGGTCTCTGGTTTTCAGACAGCAGATCGTGGGACTCTTTGCAGCCTCTAGAGTCTCATGAGACAGTTCCTTACAAAAAACCACAGTATACACACACACACACACACACACACACACACACAGATATTTCTCAACTTATGATAGAATTATGTCCCAATAAAAAAGAAACATCTAACTGGGGTGCTTGGATGGCTCAGTCAGTTAAGCATCCAACTCTTGATTTTGGCTCAGGCATGATCTCACAGTTCGTGGGTTCAAGCTCCACATTGGGCTCTGTACTGATAGCACGGAGCCTGCTTGGTATTCTCTCTCTCTCCCACTGTCTCTGCCCTCCCATGCTCTCTCTCTCTCTCTCTCTCAAAATAAATAAATAAACTTAAAAAATATACCTAATGTATCAAACATCGTAACTTATCCTAGCCTACCTTAAATGTACTCACTTTCATCGGACTATAGTTGGGCAAAATCATCTAACACAAAGCTTATTTTAAAATAAAGCATTGAATATCTCATGTAATTTATTTAATATCATACTAAAAGTGAAAAACAATGGTTGTATGGGTACAGAATGGCTATAAGTATATCAGTTGCATACCCAGTGCTATGAGAGAGTATCATACCATATATGACTAAACCAGGAAAAGATCAAAATTCAAAATTTGAAGTATGGTTTCTTTTTTTATGTTTTTTATTTATTTTTGAGGGAAAGAGCATGAGTGAGAGAGGGACAGAGAGAGAGAAGGGGACAGAGGATCTAAAGCAGGCTCCATGCTGAAAGCAGTGAGCCCAGTGCGGGCCTCCAACTCACACATTATGAGATCATGACCAGAGCTCAAGTTGGATGCTCAACCGACTGAGCCACCCAGGCATCCCTGAAGTTTGGTTTCTAATGAATGCCTATTACTTTCATGCCATTGTAAAGTAACAAAATCATAAGGTGGGGACTGTCCTTATATATATAGCAAATTATAATATGTAAAACATATGTAACATATAAATTATACATATAATATTTTATATATGGTATACAGTATAATATATGAATTATTATAGTATTTTACATGAATCATACAAAGAACATTGAATCTGTTTCTCTGGAGAACCATGACTAATCTAATGTCTGCTTCTACATTTTCCCTTATATTTGAGCAAAAAGAAGAGACATGCCAACACAATTTCAAGCTGGAAAATCCTTTAAAGATTATTCACATTACCTTCTACATTGGACAGATGAAAGAACTAAACTCTGTATAGGTAAAGGGACTAGCACAAAGAAGATAAGGCTGGGAACAAAATTTATACATCCTGGCATGAAATTCAATGGTCTTTTACCTTATGTCATTCGACAAGAAAAAGAATAATTCTAATGACTGTATGTTAGCATAAACCTGAGGTTTATTTAAAACAATATTTTTGCTTCTATTACCGTTTTTAAAGAAACAGAAGAAAATTGGATCCAAATTGTACATTTTGCAAATTATCTCCAAAGTGCCTAACTGTATAGGGGCTGAATAATAGGATATATAATTAGGGTGATTAATAGGACTTAAGAATGTATCATTCCAACGCATGTTGAAGCCATGTGATCTGAATGAGTTTTAATTAGAGTTGGATGAATTTCTTATTTCCAAATCTGTTGGTGAAAAATTGGAATCTAACTCGAGCCAATTTAATTTGTTGCTTTATACTGCATGGCTACATGAATGACAGTAAAGAGCAGTGCCCTGGGGTCTCAATAAATTGGACTAATTTGAAGAGAAAAGCCTCTGATTTAGTGGAAGAATATGTTCTTCCAAATAAATGTAATTTAGGGTACATATAATACTTCAGACTACACTAACAACATAATGTCATGCCCCCAACCTCTAACCTAACTCAGTTTTAAAGAGGTATGTTTATATATTCAACTTTTTCTGGACCACTTTCTCTATTAATCCTTTTTTTCTTTTTTTACTTAACTGGAACCAGATTCTCCTTCATGGACGCTGATTCCCCCAGGGCACTATCAACTGACATTTCCTTATTCTCCCACAGCGGACATATATTAGGTCCAGGGAAATGGGTTGGAATACCTCTGATTTCCCTTTACTATCTTTCAGATACGGTTTCATCACCTTTGCTTGATACCCCATACTCAGTTGAAGCTTATAAAACTACATATTTCCTATCTGGTTTCATTTTCAAGTCACTCATCTACAATCTCTGAAAATGCTGGCATCCATTTTTTTTTTTTTCATCATCACAGTAATCCTATGATATTTCGGCTAAAAAATAGATGGCATATCCATGACTCCCTTATGCTTCCTTGATCCTCTTCCACATTCTATTTCTGAGATGGAGAAACTGAAGGACTCCATAAAAATCTGCTTTTGCTCCTTTTCCTGCTTCTATTCTTGCTAGGACCTGTACTTCCACTTTATGTATGCCTCATAATGCAGATAGTGTATGTCCTCCTTGTATTTCTTTCGAATAGATACTATCTAAGGAATAGAATAGATAATATACAGATGAGAATGACCAGATGAAGCTATCATATGTGTATTTCAGACCACCGGCACTAGACATCTCAATGCCAAGACCCTCTGGCTCCAAGGAATAACACACCTGGATCTTTGTCTTTGTTTTAACCTGTTCCTGGATGCCTGAGAAGACAAGTACACCCGACCATAATCCTTAATAAAAACCCCAGGCCTTGAGAAAAGACACCATCCCCTTTCTGAATCTCTCAGGCACTCTGTACTTGCTCTCTCTCTCTCTCTCTCTCTTTCTCTCTCTGTGTCTCTCTCTTCTTTTACCTCCCGCTGGCTAGCATTTGACTTCTATCCTGCACACAGCCAGTGATCCTATTGGCTCATCCTGCAGGATACTCTCTGGGTCCCTAGACTTGGATTGCCTGCATCATTTATGTAATTTATTCACAATGATATTCCCTAGAAATTACCATCACTCAGAACTATTCCACTTCTGTAATATTTAACTTTGAAATTTCTCCCATCACATTCTTCTATCATTTAGTTTCTCCTGCTCTTGCATCCTAAATAGCCTAGTGTTTCGTTTCATCAAAACCTACAATCCTCTGTTACTACTTTTCATAACTTCCTATATTACCTAAACACTCATGGATAGTGCACTCTTACTAGCAACCTGAATTTCTTTTTCCTCACACAGTATCTGCCTCATCAATTATTTCTGACATCCTAGTTTACATGTTTGGTTTCTCTCTGACTACTTCTAGGCTTCTGATCATTGCCAGAGAATGTTATACAACACATGGCGATTGGCTCCAGTGAAAATGCATCATTTCCAAAATTTCAGCTAGAACCTCTATACCATTAAACAATTGTGTCATTCATTCTTGGTATTTCCTTTTCTGAACAAGTTCTTTTGGTTTTTAGATAACTCATATTAAGTTGAACACATGGGGGATAAAGTATTGAAAAAGTACAAAGATGTCATGAATATTAATATATCCGGACTCAAAGTGACTCACAGTTGGTAAGTGGATGCCATCATGTACAATGGTACCAATTCTCTCTGTCTCTTTCAATATTTCTGTCTCTGGCTCCCTCTCAGGCCACATGATCTTTCCTTTTGACTTTTCTTGGTTCATTTTCATTATTTTCCCCTCAGATTCCCACAACTACCTGGAATAGTCTCCCAGTGTTCTAATTCTAAATTCTGAGAGAAGAGGCAGCATATTTGATTAGTTTGATTAAGTAGCTAATCAACAAATACACACACACGAATATAAGCCTACAGCTTCAACAGAGAATCTGGGTGGTTTCAGTTATGAAAAAAGAGAGCTGCTTGCAGGAAAGCATGATAAAAATATTTTCCCAGAGTTCCTCCAACTTCGCAGCTATCCTCAAGTTCTCCTGTCGCACTGTTTTCAACACTTTTAGCCTCTGTTTTTAGTAAAGTGGAAGACAAATATTTTCTACAATCGGTGTGAGCTTGATTTATGCTCACCTCCTTCTCCACTCTTCCTTAACTCTTTTATACCTGTTTGAAAAAATGAATACTCCAAATTATTTCTGAAACTAAACTACAAAGAATTATTCATATGGACTAGTAGGTGAAATTGGTAGAAAAGAAAATGGGTGGACTCAACAATAATTTCCTTTTCCTTTCATGTCTTCCTTAGCACTAATATTGTCCTCTCCACTAACCAGGCCGATCTTCTTCATTCTCAAAGAACAGTGCTGCCCTCAAGACACTTTTCTATCTCTTTTTTTTCCTTGCCTAGTCAAATGTGGAGAAAGTACTCTAAAATGCATGCATGCATTTACCTCCTTTCTTCTTCTCAAAAAATTGCTATCTTCCAAGACATTGTTCATGTCCACATGGTTTAGCTGTATGCATTTTCTTTATTAAACAAATAAGACCAAGACCCAGTTATAGTTTGCTTTTGCATTGTAATAATATACCTCGGATCTGGAATTAAGAGGAAATGCTTCTTCCTCATTCCTAATGTTTCTTTTTATGTGAAGAGACATCTATTAGCATAACACTCCTGGCTTCTTTCCATTTCTTTACTCATTTTGCCTTAGGGGATGAGGAATGATTTAATATGATTAGTAAGTTTTGGAAAGAGAAAATTCTTAGGACCAACAGTTTTCTCCTTTTAGTCACTTGAGAATAAGTTGTCTATGAGGAGCACATGTTTTCTGTTCCTCCAGAGGCAGTCTATTACAACTGGCATATCAGTATTAGGACATCAGAAACTGCTCCAGCTCTATGATCTTATTTTAATTATATTTATTTATTTTTGGGAAGGGCAAGCAGGGGAGGGGCAGAGAGAGGGGGACAGAGGATCTGAAGTGGCCTTCATGCTGACAGGCAGACAGCAGTGAGCCCGACATGGGGCTTGAACTCATGAACCTCGAGATCATGACGTGAGCTGATTTCAGGTTCAACCCACAGAGGTTCAACCCACTGAGCCACCCAGGTGCCCCAGCCCTATAATCTTTAATACTAAATTCCACTCCTTGATCAGAATCATTTGCTCTTACATTCTAGTGGAATATAATATTTGGAACATTACTCTGAGCTATAAGCCACATTCTACAACATCAATTTTCAGTAATAAAGGTTATATTTTAATCCTTATCTTTATTTTTTGTCTTCTTTCCACTTGGTTCAGTCAGAAATATTGATAAAGAGACCTTTGGGGGGACAAAATAATTTCTGGTGGGTAAGGTGTATCACGTGCCCTTTATGGATGACATTAAAGTTTGGTGGCATTATATTAAGTGCAGGACACATGGATCTTTGACCTTGACGTTGAGAGTGGCCTGTATGGCACAAAATGGCAGATTGTAACAGTTGTGAAGAATAGCTTTTAACTGCTGTGCCCTTAGGCTATGTTGTGCTTTGACCTAGGCAGGCAATATAGCTTCTGCCTTCTTTTCTTAGACAAATGTTTCTTTAGAGGCACTGCATATATAAGGCCTTCAGTAAGGCACAAACCCAGGGTTTCAGATCTCATCAATGGTGTAGGTGAAAATTTTTAGAACTCTGGACCTCAGCAAAGAAAGAGGCTACAGGGGCCACAGCCAGGGGCTGGCCTTGGAAAACAACGGCCATATGGGGCTTAGCAAGCAAACACGACCTACACTGGGGTCAGCAAAGGTATAGGCCTCTGAAAAATCTCACACTTAGTAAACAGACTTAACCACATAGTGAAGAATTTAGGATACAGACTACTACTTACTTACTACTACTTGCACTACAAAGGTACTGACCTAGCACAGGTGTGTGGCTGGGTCACTGAAGCCTCTGTAAGTGGGTACAAGTGAGGCAAAGATTCAAACATAAAGAAAGGAGAATCTTTCCACATATAGGCCTTTTAGTCACCAATAGAACAAAATTTATTGCTTTTAAATTCAAAGACAGCTGAATTCCTCAGGCATTATAAAGTTCTAGAGTTTTCATGTAAAAATTGTTACGACCTTCAAAGGCATCCCTATATATGCTGCATTCAGTGCAATGGTGAAGGAGACAAATTTAGATTCATGTCCACAGACTCAAGAGTCACTCTCAAACATGTGGTCGCAGCATGAATCTAGATTCATTAACTATGCAAAGGTGGGGGGTAGACTTCTCTAGAAGACAGGTTTTTGAGAACTAAACAAGCAACAGGGTAAGTTACCACTGGGACTTAGGGCTATAAATTCCTGTTTATAAAACCATGTGCATACTATTTTGCAAGAAAGAGTCCAAATCGGCGAAAAAAATACAGACTAAAAATGTAAATGTGAATGATGAATTGTAAAAGCAATAAAATAGTCTCAAATAATATCTGGTGAATAAGACTGTCAGCTTTGCAGATTTATACACTTCCTAAAAAGGTTATAATGTAAACATCACGCTGGTGGAGCTAAATTAATATCAGACAAATCTTCAAGACAAAGAGATAAAGAGCTAAAAAGTGAGCCGCTTTGTAACAATAGAAGGATCAAATCATCAGGGAGATATATAAATAGCATTTAAGTGCATGCATCTGATTGATGTGGAAAATGTTGGGGTTTGGAGCCGATGGTCAAGAACGAATTCTTGACATGTCTTTGGTGCAAAAAGGTGGTTTTATTAAAGTACAAGGACCCGCGGGCAGAAAGAGCTGCACTGATTATATATCTTTCAGGTTGGGAGGGGGTTAGGAATAGAGTAAATCTCTAAGGAATTGTGGAAGCAAGGTTTCCAGGACTCTGAGGGGCTAGCTGTTGTTAAGAAAAGTAAAACCTCCCTCAGTTATGAGGCCCTGCAGATGTGTATCAGTGGGCCATAATCTTGGGGGATGATTGCCAACATATATCTGCGGTTGGGGTAGAGATAAAGGAAGTTTCCAAAGGAATTTTATATGTTAATGTAGACTTACAGGATCCTGGAAGGTCAGGCTAAGATTGCCTTTTGCCCTTAGCAAACTGTCATCATCAAGGCAGTTGAGCTCCTAGAGGAAGGTCGCTCTGCCTTTTTCAAGGACTCAATGGGCTGTAACTTGTAAGGGAACTTAATTTTTTAAAAATGTTTATTTATTTTGAGAGGGAGAGAGAGAATGTGCAAGTGGGGAAGGGGCAGAGAGAGGGAGAGAGAGAATCTCTCTCCAAGCAGGCTCCATGCTGTCAGTGTAGAGCCTGATGTAGAGCTCAGTCCCATGAGATCATGGGATCATGAGATCATGACCTGAGCTGAAATCCAGAGCCAGAAGCTTAGACCCACTGAGTCACTCAGAATCCCCAGAAATGTAATTTTTCTGTCTTTTCTTTTGTCTTTGTTTCCCATATCACTGATAACACAGCTTCACAATATATGTAGCAAAATTTGGCCAAAATAAAGGAAACAGTAGTCAATTCTATAACAACAATTGAGATTTAACACCTACCTCTCAGTGAATGGTAGAACTAGTAAAAATCAGTAAAAATATAGATAATCTGACAAACAATATTACCATAACCTAATTGATATTTATGGTACACTACCATCTAGTAAGTACTGAACATAATTATTTTCAAGGGGCTATGGTGCATTTACCAAAATGTGATAGACCCTGTGCTGGACCATAGCAGTAATCTCAATAAATTTAAAGGAACTAACATACATAAAATGAAATTAAATAGCAATAAGATATCTAAAAAATACCACATATTTTTTAAATTAAAACACTTCTAGATAATTCACAGCTCAGAGAAGAAATCATGAGATAAATTGGAAAATATTTCAAAATGAATTATAATGAAAATGAAACAACATAACAAAATTCACGAAATACAGCTAAAATAGTGCTTAGAGGAAAATCTATACTTTAAATGTTTACACGAGAAAAAAGGTAGGTCTAAAACCTCAAAACGACTCAAGATTCCACCTTCTAGTGTTAGGAAAAAGAAGAGAAAGTGAAAGGAAAATGATAATAATGAGCAAAAACTAAATAAAGATAGGCAGACACATAGATTAAGCCAAAAGCTGGTCTTGAAAAAGAGACACGAAATTAATAGACCCCTAGATAAGAGCACTAAGAAGATAAGAGCAAGAACTCATATTACTAATTCCAAGAATTAAAGAATATGTTTCTGTATAGATGCTAGAAACATTAAAACGGTTATAAGAGAATATTATACATCATTTTGTAGAGAACTCAACAACTTCAATATATAGATAAAAGGATTTAACAACTTTGATATATAGATAAATTTCTAGAAGAATACAATTTACCAAGATTAATACACAATAAAACATAAAGTCTAAACAGCCCTACATCAATAAAATGAATTTATTATCAAAATTTCCACAACAAAATATGCAAGCACAGACGGGTTCACTGATGAGGTTGTAAGGACCAAGGATAGACTGCCCCCAAGATGAGCCACTTTGGCATGAAGATTATTTTGAGCTAAAAAGAAATAAAAATGCAATCGAAATTCGCAGATACTGAAAAAGCTCTTCACCTCCATCCTCAATTGCCTAAAAAGAATTTAGGTAGAGGTACTGATCCAGGAAGA
This sequence comes from Hyaena hyaena, assembly GCF_003009895.1. Taxonomy (NCBI): domain Eukaryota; kingdom Metazoa; phylum Chordata; class Mammalia; order Carnivora; family Hyaenidae; genus Hyaena; species Hyaena hyaena. Next base: position 194,962 of record NW_024082056.1, on the reverse strand, counting down.
GAGCCATTATTACAGATAACTACATTATGATATGAACGAGGTATGGTACACGGAAACCTAGCAAGGTCTGTTTGATCAGTCTTCTATGTCTCATTGTTTCTGAGTGGCCCAGCAAACATTTGTTAAACAAATATTTACTCTTTTTCATCTTCCTGTGAATTGCATTCCTTCCCTTTGAAGTCCAGACTCCTACGCCCTTAGTTCAGGATGACATATCTTGTTTTACCTGTCTTTGGAATTTCATGTCTATGTGGATTCCTTGTAGGTACAAAATTGAATTTGGTACTTTCCTATTATCTATCTCATGTCAATTTGACTCTCAGGCTGTCTAGAAGGAGATTTAAAGGCAGAGGAAATTCCTCCTCTCTGAGAAAGTCTATCAAATATTAAGGAAGAAATAATATCAAGAATATATAAAGGGGCGCCTGGGTGGCTCAGTCGGTTAAGTGTCCGACTTCGGCTCAGGTCATGATCTCATGGTTTGTGGGTTCGAGCCCCGCATCAGGCTCTGTGCTGACAGCTAGCTCAGAGCCTGAAGCCTGTTTCGGATTCTGTGTTTCCCTCTCTCTCTGACCCTCCCCTGCTCATGCTGTCTCTATCTCTCTCTAAAAAATAAATAAAATGTTTAAAAAAAAAAAGAATATATAAATTCATCAGGGCACCTGGGTGGCTCAGTCGATTAAGCATCCGACTTTGGCTCCCAAGTCATGATCTCACGGTCCGTGAGTTCAAGCCTCACATCAGGCTCTGTGCTGACAGCTCAGAGCCTTGAGCCTACTTCGGATTCTGTGTCTCCCTCTCTTTATGCCCTTTCCCTGCTTGTGCTTCCTCTCAAAAATAAATAAATATGCATTTAAAATTTTTTTTAAGAATCAAAAGTACAAATCTATCTTTATTAGAAGATAACAACTTTTTTTTTAGTGTAGAAAAACTTAAGGGGTCTACAAAGCAACTACTAGAACTAATAAGTCAATTTAGCAAGCCTTCTACACTAAAAGTAAAAGGCATTTCTTAAAGAACTTAAGAAAAATCTAAATAGATATATTTGCTCATGGATTAAAAGAATCCATTTTACTAAGAGGTCAGTTTTTCCCCAAAATATCAATAGATTCAATGCAATCTCAATCAAAATCCAAGCAGCATACTAGTTTCCTCCCATCCCCTTCCCCCCAGATTTCAAAGTTATACTAAATTGTATATGGAAAAAATAAGGACACAGATTATCCAATAAAATCTTGAAAAAGAACAAAGTTGGAGGAATAACATTTTCTGATTTCAAGGTTGAGTATAAATCTAGACAAATGAAGACAGTGTTTTATTTGAATGGTGTTTGAGAGATAGATTGTTTTATTTGAATAGTGTTTGAGAATAGATTAGTGGAACAGAGTAGAGATATTAGACATACACCAACACATATAAGGTCATTTGGTTTTTAGCAAAAGTGCCAAAGCAATGCAATGGAGAAAGGAAAATGTTTTCAACAAAATGAGCTGAAATAAGTGTATATTGACAGAGAAAAATGGGCATAATAAACTCTACATCATGGCACACACATTCATTAATTCAACATTAATTACAGACAAACATAAAATAAAAAAATTATAAAGCTTTGAGGGGTGTCCAGGTGGCTCAGTTCGTGGTTCATGGGATCAAAACCCCATGTCTGGCTTTGTACTGACAGTGCTGAGCCTGCTTGGGATTCTCTCTCCCTCTTTGGCTCTCTGCCCCTCCCCCTTTCATGTTCTCTCTCTTTCTCTTTCTCTCTCTCACTCTTTCTCTCAAAATAAATAAACATTTAATTTTTTAATGTGTTATTTATTTCTGAGAGAGAGAGAGAGAGAGAACAGGGGAGGTTCAGAGAGAGAGGGAGACACAGAATCTGAAGCAGGCTCCAGGCTCTGAGCTGGCTGTCAGCACAGAGCCAGACGCGGGGCTTGAACCCGCGAACTGTGAGATCATGACCTGAGCCGAAGTCGGAGGCTTAACCGACTGAGCCACCCAGGTGCCCCAACATTTAAAAAATTATAAAGCTTTTAGAGAAAAAGAGGGGAATATTTTTGTGATTTCAATATAGGCACAGATTTTTAGATGAGTTGGAGAAAGGCAATAACTATAAAAATATGATAAATTATACTTCACCAAAATTTTAAAATTCAGCTTATCAAAAGACACAGTTCAAATGAATATGAAAACAACAAACAGTGAAAAATAATCTCAAAACATGTAAGAGAATTTTATCCAGGATATTTGAATAACTTTTATATATCAATAATAAAAAGACAAAAACCTAATAAAAATGGTCAAAATATTTGAGCAGGAACTTCTCAAAATAAGACATACTATTGACCAATAAGTAAATGAAAAGTCTTCAGTATCGTTTGTCCTCAGGGAAATTCAATTTAAAGCCACAACGTATTACCACTATACACATAGTCTAAAAATAAAATTACTAAAAGCACCAAATGTTGGTGAGGCTGCAAAGCAACTGAAACCCTCATATGTTGTGGGTGGGAGTATAAAATGGTATAAGGATCTTGGCAGTTTCTCATAAAACTAACCTACCCTTACCTTAGGACCCAACAATTCCACCCTAGGTTTTTATTTTTTTTTCCAAGAGAAATAATTATATATTTCACAAAAAACGCTTGTCCATGAATGTTCATAGCAGCTTTATTCAAAATGGTCAAAACTGTAATCAGCTCACATGTATATCAAAAGAAGAATGGATAGGGGCACCTGGGTGGCTCAGTCGGTTAAGCGTCCGACTTCAGCTCAGGTCATGATCTCACAGTTCGTGGGTTCGAGCCCCAAGCTGGGTTCTGTGTGGACAGCTAGCTCAGAGCCTGGAGCCTGCTTCAGATTCTGTGTCTCCCTCTCTCTCTGACCCTCCCCTGCTCATGCTCTCTCTCTCTCTCTCTCTCTCTCTCTCAGAAATAAATAAAACATTAAAAATTTTTTAATAAAAAAAAGAATGGATTAACAAATTGTGTTATCCATATGAAGGAAATATACCCATCCCACTGAGAGGCCAGGTTGAAGTTGCCAAAGGGATGCTGACACAGCAGTAAGATGGAATGAATAACAGCTATACAGATGCATTAGCTTTCAAAACATTATGCTGAATAAGAGAGAGGCAAGAGAGTACATATACTGTGTGGTTCTATTTATATGATGTTCTAGAACAGGCAAAGCTATATATGTTGGTTTCCTCTTAGGGTGGTAGTGATGGAGATAAACTCAGAAAGGCAAAGGAAAATCTTCTGGGCTGATATTAATATTCTATACTTCCACAGAGATGTGACTTACACAGATGAATGTACTTGTCAAAACTCAGTGATTGTACTCTTAGTATCTGTGTCTTTACTTGCATGTACATTTTAAATCAAAAGAAAAATTACTGTAAACAAATATTGATCATTCTTGTTAATGACTGCACACTTATGTACTATAGTAATGTCTGCAGTATACTTTGATATTCAACAAAAATAAATGGATTGATGGGCGGATAGAGGAATGAATAAATGGATAGGTATGTTATAAATCAAGTATAGTAAAGTATTAATGGTAGAATCTAGATGGTGGTTATCTGGATGCTCATTATAAAATTCTTTCATCTTCGCTATATAAAAATTTGCATAATAAAACCCTGGAATAAAGGTAGTATATCTCAAACGCTTCTAAGAGAGGTGCCAACTTGCAGAAGTGGATTACCCTACCCCAAATAGAAGCTAAGTATTTTAGATTGTGCCAAAATTTGCTTTTTGTATGAAGATTTCTCCCACTTAAGTTCAAGTCTATAGGTTGTAGATTTGGGACAATTGGCCTCCAATGAATGTGTTAGTAAAGCTAAAATTAGGAATGTTTTTTTCTATCCTTCTTCACTAGACAGTACTGAGTCTTCGCTATAAGTTCTACACAATTAAGTACTACAGTCAAGGAACATGATTTTGCTTGGCATCACGGCTAGTAGAATGGCCTTTTAAGAATATTTAATTTGGCATGTTAGTGGCCGGCATTATGATAATTGTGTGTCCTGTGAACTCTTTGAATTATTTAAAAATCAAGGCTCATGAAAGACTTGGCAATGAAAGTGCCGAAGATCTGAAGGAACTACACCCATTCCACCGAGCGACCAGGGTGAAGCTGCCAAAATAATGCTGACTCTATCCAGGTATTTATGAGCTCTATGTCTCAGATTTAGAGGGTAAGAAATGAGAAAATTTTCATTTGGACTTTTAACTAGCAAGAGCAAAGTAATTTAATCTGGGGTCTTAAGTATCTTGAACTTTAATATCTTTGGACATTAACTTTCTAGGAGAATTAATTCTTAAACTTTTATTTCTCCCTGGGAATTTGATAATGGGGCAACATATTCAAATATGGGTGATCTTATGGTTGGCATTTTATTGTTAGAGTATTTTAATAATGGCTTTTATTCAAAGTGCAGAACCTCTGAGAGGATTATGTTCCACATAATGGCTGGACATAACTTCGGGTGGAAAATAGAATAAGGCATCAATTGTGGCCTGGCTTCTGATTTATTTCAGAACTTTTTTGGAGATGAAATCTATGCTGACTGACAGCAGTCTCAGAAAGATACCAAAATATGAGTGATTGGTATGGGAGAGTTAGCATTGGAAAGGTGGGAAGAGGACTGTCTTGAAAGACTGTCAATTTCTTCCACTGAGATAAACAGCCAAACCACGGGGTAAACATAGATTTGATGGCTAAGGTTAATGAGTTAAAATTACAAAGGTCAAAAGTCTAATTAAGGAACATGTTTCTTCCAGCACTGATACTTTCTTCTATGTGGAGGGAAAGTAATTCATACCACAGGTTTGCCTTTTCTTCGTCTCCTCACGGACTTGGAACAACTTACATGTTATTAACTTTGGGAAGAATTAATTGGCCATGCTTGGTCTGGTCCGTTCAATTTCCCTTTCTCTTCTGGTTAGGTTGCACACAGAGAACACAACAGCAGACAAGGGGCAGTCCTGTCTTGGACCAGCACTGGTAAGTCAAGTAACTGTTTAACTCTGCCTTAGTCTTTTAGTCTTATTTCTCAATTTGTACAGAAATTACAGAGGATTGAGAAGTGATGTTTATTGGGTCCACTCTTAAATACCGAGAAATGGGGTACTGTCAGACTTCATACATATTTGCCAATTTTAATATAATTCTGAATTGTAAGGGTGAACATCTCATATCCATTTCTTTTGTCCTTTCATTCATATACTCTGTTCATTTTTTATTGCTGCTTCATATTTTCTCATTTATTTATATGATCCTTTGTTCTATTACTGAAATGAATTACTTATCAAAATACGGTAAATATTTTTATTCAGTTTATTTTCCATCTTCTGACTTTATAGCATTATTGTAGTCTTGATATATAAAAAGTACTGAGCTTTTCTTTTTTGGATTTATAGTTTCCATGCCTTGTTTTTAAAAGTCATATCTGAGATTATAAAAAATAATTTTGGGGATCATATGGAATCCTGTTTTATTTTAGGGAATTATGATTATTATTTGTCAAAATGGAAATTATCTCACTATAAAGTTTGAGACAAAAATGCAAGCTTTTTAATTTTTCCAAAAGAGCTAGTCAATTGTCTCAACAAAATCTGACTAACCATTTTATTCCTGCTTATTTAGAATATACTGAATCCCCATGAACTTGTTTCTGACTTCTTTATTCTTCTCTATTACTTGATCAATTCTCTTCTATTGACTATTACCTAACTGATATATAATAGACTTAGTCTTGCCTCATTATTCCTCTTGTAATTTCCTTGTTATTTTCACATATTTAAGATAATTTTAGACTCATTTTGTCATGACTAAAAGACAATAAAAACATAAAAATCTTACTAATATGACAATAGAATCATATTTGATTTAATAACTAAATTAAAGAGACTAAATATTTGGAAGAGATTATCTTCTCAGATAATAACAAAGTAGCTTTTCCATGTAATGTAATAGAGGTTTTATACATTTTCTTATCAGTCATGGACATTCCATGTTAAATATACACATAGACTCAGTTGATGTGCTATTGTAAATAAGATGCTTCCTTTCATAATCTTTTGAAACCAGTTTTTTTTTTTTAATAAGACAAGGTCCTCATCTTTTTTTTTTTTTAATGGTTTTTGTTTTTATTTTTAAATTTCTGAGAGAGAGACAGCTTGAGCAGGGGAGGGTCAGAAAGAGAGAGGGAGATATAGAATCTGAAACAGGCTCCAGGCTGTGAGCTAGCTGTCAGCACAGAGCCTGACGCAGGGCTTGAACTCATGAACCGTGAGATCATGACCTGAGCCTAAGTCAGATGCTTAACCGACTGAGCCACCCAGGTGCCCCTGAAACTAGTTTTTATTTATAGAAAAAATAATTGACTTTTATGAATTAATTTCCTAACCAGTCACCTTCCTGAATAATTTTGTTTCTAAGAATTTTTCAGTTGATTTTCTTGCATTTTCAAAACATACAATCCTATCATTTATAAATAATAATTTTTTTCACTGTTCATTTGCCAAAATGATTTATTTTAGTCTAATTACATTGGCTAGTATTTCTAAAACCTATCAAATTGGACAGTGCTAGAAAACGGACTTCTTGTTTCTGATTTTAATGGAAAAGCTTCTAGGACATCACTGTTGATGATAAATAAATTTCTATATGGCTGGTTTTTAAAAATCTGTGATGGATATTGAATTATATTAAAATAATACTTTGTAATTCATTGGGATAACTATGTTTTCCCTCCTTTGGCTTAGCGATATGATAAGTAGTAATGATTTCCTGATACAGAAACACAATTGCATTTTTAAACAAATGCTCCACTTGTTCATGGTTAATATGTACTTAATTAACTGCTTGATTCTCTTTGCTAATGTTATATTTAAGATATTTGCATCAAAATTATATATAGAGAGAAGTTTATAGGTTTTTTGGGTACCCTTTTGTAAGAGGTTGTTGTAAGCATTAATATGATTTTGTAAATTATATTTAAAATTTTTCTAGCTTTTGGTCTTGGAAAAGTTCATACAGTATTCATATTTTGTATTTATTAGAGTTTCACAAGAAGTCATTTATTTAGTAATTTTGGCTATATGCATTAAAGAGATGGGCTTGACCTGGAATAGATACATGGAAAGATGCCAACATTATTAATCATCAAGGAAATGCAAATCAAAACCACAGTATCATCTCACACCGGTCAGAAAAACTGTCATCACAAAGACAAGAGCTAATAGGGAATGCATAGGAGGTGGAGAAACGGAAAACTTTATGCACTGTTAGTAGGAATGTGAATTGACACAGCCATTATGGAAAACAAAATGATGCTTACTAAAAAATTAAAAATAGAACTATGAGATGATGCAGCAATCCCACTTCTGGGTACATATCCAAAGGAAATGAAAATAGAAAATAGAATATTAAAGAGATATCTGCATTCCCACATTTATTGCAACATCATTCAGAATTGCCAAGATACAGAAACAACCTAAGTGATCCTCAATCAATGAATGGATAAATGAAATGTGGTATACATACACATACAAACACATATATATGGTATACACACATACACACACACGTTTACACTATGAAATATTATTCAGACATGAGAAAGAAGGAAATCTTACTTTTGTGACAACATGAATGATCCTGGAGAACTTAATGTTAAGTAAAGTAAGTTAGAAAGACATTGTATGATTTTTCTTATGTGTGAAATCTATGAGAGCTGAATTTGTACAAACAAAAAGGAAGATGGGGGTTACCAGGGGCAAGGGGTCAGGGTAATAGGGAGATGCTGGTTAGAGTACAATCTTCCAGTTAAAAGATAAGTACATTTTGGGACTCTAATGTACAACACTGTGGTTATAGATAACAGTATTGAACCATAAACCTCAAAGTTACTAAGAAAGTAGATCTTAAATGTTCTCACTCGCAAAAAGAAATGGTAATTATATGATGTGATGAAGATCTTAGGGAACCTTGTGGCGGTAAATATATTGCAGTCTTCAAGTGCATCAAATGATAACTGTACACCTTAAACTTACACAATGTTATATGCCAATTACATCTTGCTGAGGTTGAGGAAATAAAAAAGGGAATTACCTGGAATGGAGAGCAGTGAGCAGCAGTGATTATTTCTATTTCAGATTTTTTAAATGTATTTTAATGCTAACTTATTTCAATGATAAAGATGCATGCTAGAATTTATTGTGGTATATACTCTGTACATCATGGGAAATGCTGTTAAAACTCAACTTTGCTAGTAATATAATTTCTGAACTTTCTTTTACATAACATTTGTGTGTATTTGATTTTTTGCAAACTTCTATTCATTTGAAAGGACTATATCCTTGAAAACTGAAATACCTGTCAATTTCTAGTTATTGATTTTTCAGCTTTAGATGGTATTTATTGAGATTCTGTTATTCATTCAATAAAAATTTATTGAGTGCCTACTATATAGCAGGCACTATTTTAAGTGCTGTTTAGGTATTGGTGGAAAAAAAAAAAATCCCTAAAATACCTGTCCTCAGAAAGCTAACCTTTAGCTGTAACAGGTGAGGGAAATTACAGTTTCAAAGTTCATCTATCATTTCCTCCTCAATCTCTTAAATTTTTTTGATGCATCACACATTTACATTTCCAATCACTATAACTTTAGGTCCTGTTTCTTAATAATAATACCCACAAATCTTTGTGGTTAATTCTATAATTATTTTCTTCAGTGATTCCTGCAGGTTCTTTGATATCCCAGTCTCCACATTTGCAAGATCTGACCTTCTTTGATCCTTGACTAGTTCAAGAAAATATTTCATAACATACTTGTGTATAAATGAATTTACAGTCCTTTTTATGTTCACAGTATCTTTTATCAAACATCTTATACTAGAACACTGACTTGGATAGGTATAAGATTCTTGAGTCATACATCTTTACACTCCACCTTCCTATTCTACTGCAGCTTTACTTTGACACCAGATGTGTCTATAAAGTTCTGAAACCAGCCTGAATTTTTGTCCTTGTAGATGACTTTTTACTGTGCTGGGATATATATGAAGACAGCTGCTTTATACTTAAAATTCAGTAGATTATGGAAAAATATGTCTAAATTTAATCTTCACATTATCAAATAGACTTTATATTTAAAAGTTTTATTTTTTATTTATTTTTTTATTTTAGAGAGACAGAGAGAGAGCTTGTATGTGTGCAAGTGGGGGAGACGGGTGGAGGAGAGAAAAAGAATCTTAAGCAGGCTCTGTGCTTAGTGGAGCTCGATACAGGGCTTGAGCTCATGATCCCAGGATAATGGCCTGAGCCAAAATCAAGAGTTGAATGCTCAACTGACTGAACTACCCAGGCACCCCTAAAACAGTTTTAAGATTACATAAAAATTGAGAAGATTGTAGAAGGAGTTACCATGGACTCCATACACAGTTTCCCTTATTACTAACAACTTGCCTTCTAATGGTACATTTGTAAAATGAATGACCTACATTACTTGTATTTCCTTAATTGCTATTATACAGAAATACATTATTATCAACTAAGGTCCATACTTTATTCAGATTACCTTATCTTTTGCCTAACGCTCTTTCTCTGTTTCAGGACCTTTTTCAGGATGCCACATGAAGTCTAGCCATCATGTACCCTTTGGATTCTCTTGGCTGTGACAAGTTTTTGGAATTTGCTTGTTTTTAATGACTGTGATAATTTTGAAGAATATTGGTCAGGCATTTTGTAGACTATCCCTCAATTGGAATTTGTCTGATATTTTTCCTCATGATCAGACTGTGGTTGTGTCCTCTTACAGGGAAGCCCACAGAGATGTAGTGCCATAGTCAACGTGTCAAAGCAAGGACACATACTATTAACACTGTTGATGTTGATAATCTGGCTGAAGTACTTTGTTAGAATCACCCAATGTACAGTACTCTTTCTTCCTTTCTCCTACACTGTACTTTTTGGAAGGAAGTCACTTTGCCTATACTTAAAAAGTGGGGAGTTATGTTTCACCTTCTTGAGGGAAGATTAGCTACATAAATTATTTGGATTTCTCCATGGAAGACGTATCTATTCTATCACATTTATTTATATACTCAGTATTAATGTAAGAAGCATGGATTTGAGGATATTTATTTTATACTTTGGCTTACAATCCAATATTACTTATTTTATGACTCAAATATCTTCCAACTTTGGCCATTGGGAGCTGTTTATGTTGGTTCCTATGTCTCTGAGATAATTCCATCAAAGTGGGCATTTCCCTTTTGAGTATCTGCTTGTTTTATGACACTAAAGCATGCTCTAGACTCGTTTTGTATATTTCCTATAACAGTCTAGAATCAGTTATTTCTCCAAAAGTCTTGGAGAATGGAAATCAACACCTGGGCACCAGCTGTACTTGTTCCTACTTGCATATCAATTTTTAATAGTTTATTGTCAAGTTGGTTTCCATATAACACCCAGTGCTCATCCCCACAAGTGCCCTCCTCCATGCCCATCACCCCCTTCTCTTCTCCTCTTCCTTTAGCCCTCAGTTTGTTCTGAGCATTCAAGAGTCTCTCATGGTTTGCCTCCCTCCCTCTCCCCCACTATTTTTCCCCTTCTTCTCCCCCATAGTCCTCTGTTAAGTTCCTCCTAATCCACCTATATGTGCAAACATATGGTATCTGTCCTTCTCTGCCCGACTCTATTTCACTCAGCATAACACCCTCAAGTTCCAATCATGTTGCTATACATGGCCAGATTTCATTCTTTCTCATTGCCATGTAGTATTCCATTGTATAAATATACCACATCTTCTTGATCCATTCGTCAGTTGATGGACACTTAGGCTCTCTCCATGTTTTGGCTATTGTTGAGAGTGCTGCTATGAACACTGGGGTACATGTGCTCCTATGCATCAGCACTCCTGTATCCCTTGGGTAAATTCCTAGCAGTGTTATAGCTGGGTCCTAGGGGAGTTCTATTGTTAATCTTTTGAGGAACCTCCACACTGTTTTCCAGAGGGGCTGTACCAGTTTACATTCCCACCAACAGTGTAGGAGGGTGCCCATTTCTCCACATCCTTGCCAGCATCTAGAGTCCTCTGATTTGCTCATTTTAACCACTCTGACCGGCGTGAGGTGGTATCTCAGTGTGGTTTTGATTTGTATTTCCCTGATGAGGAGGGATGCTTGCTGAGCATCGTTTCATGTGTCTGTTGGCCACCTGGATGTCCTCTTTGGAGAAGTGTCTGTTCATATCTTCTGCCCATTTCTTTACTGGATTATTTGTTTTTCGGGTGTGGAGTTTGGTGAGTGCCTTATAGATTGTGGATATTAGCCCTTTATCTGATATGTCATTTGCAACTATCTTTTCCCATTCCATTGGCTGCCTATTAGTTTTGTGGGTTGTTTCCTTTGCCGTGCAGCTTTTGTGTTTTCTTTTAGACCCCACTCATTTCTAAAGTTACTTACAGCAGTGCCCATCCTCCAGATCCTTTCAGTGAGATTGTCTAAAACACTTATAATACATAGCTTGCATTCTCTCTTCATATTTCCCAACTCTCTAAATATATTTTTCAATTTTCATAATTAGAGTTCACTCTTTAAGCTATAAAGTTCTATAGGCTTTGACATATGTATAATGTCATATATACATAATTAAAGTATCACACAGAATAGTTGTGCTATCATAAAAATCTCCTGTGATTTATCTACTTATTAACCGTTTACCCCCCTTTCCCCTGTGGAAACCACTGATCTTTTTACTGTCTCTGCAGTTTTGCTTTCTCCAGAATATCATGTAATTGAAATCATATACTATGTAAGCTCTCAGAATGGCTTCTTTTACATAGCAATATGTGTTTAAAATTTATCCACGTGTTTTCATGGCTTAGGTTTTGTCTTTCTTTTCTTGGTTGAATTTCTTTATTTGTTGCTGCCACAGTCATTAATTAAGTGTACCTAAGTATATTAGCCTTCAAACTATTTTTTTTAAGTAGGCTTCACATCCATCATGGAGCCCAATGTGGGGCTTGAACTCACGACCCTGAGATCAAGACCTGAGCAGAGACCAAGAGTTGGCTGCTTAACAGACACTGAGCCACTCAGATGCTCCAGCCTTTAAACTTTACAAACATGGAAATTGGTTGATCTGTTTAAGTGAATGATGCACCATAAAGCTTTATCTTTAAAGTAGTAAGGTCAATAAGCAGAAATAGTCATCTAGACCCAACCGAGGTGTTGATTCTTCACTTGATCTTAGCCAAAAGGCCGAGAAGCAATAGAGGTGTTGATTCTTTTTTTTTTTTTTTTTTAATGTTTTATTTATTTCTAGGAGAGAGAGAGAGACAGCGTGAACAGGGGAGGGTCAGAGAGAGAGGGAGTGACAGACTCTGAAACAGGCTCAGGCTCTGAGCTGGCAGCCAGCACAGAGTCCGACGCGGGGCTCGAACCCACGAACCGCGAGATCATGACCTAAGCGAAAGTCGGACGCTTAACCGACTAAGCCACCCAGGCGCCCCGAGGTGTTGATTCTTAATTACCAATATACTTGAGCCTTGACCAACGCAGGTTTGAACTACACAGGTCCACTTATACATGGATTGTTTTAGCTAAGCACAGTACTGTACATATATTTTCTTTCTTATAATCTTAATAACATTTTCTCTAGTTTATTGTAAGAATACAATAAATAATAAAGATGCCAAATATGTGTTAATCAACTGTTTATATTATTTGTAAGGCTTCTGGTATATAGTAGGCTATTAGTAGCTGTTTTGGGGGAGTCCAAAGCTCTACACAGATTTTTGACTGTGCAGGAGTTGGTGCTACGGACCCTCAGGTTTTTCAAGGGTTAACTGTACTTAACAAGTGTTGACACATAGTAAATGAATAATACATATTCGTTACATGAAGAAAAATCTGGGCACTTTTGCTGCTTTAATAATAATAATAATAATAATTGTTAATGTTGAACATTTACAATATGCCATGCAGTGTGCTCAGCACTTTACTTACGTTATCTCATTTGACTCTAACATCATCATGAGGTTATTAACCACATTTTCCAGAAGAAAAAAGCCAAAGTTCATTGAATTTAAGTCACTTGCCCAAGGTCACATAAGTAATCGGTACCAAACAGCTTATTTCTTCTTTTTTTTTTTAATGCTTATTTATTTTTGAGAGACAGGACAAGTGGGGGAGGTGCAGAGAGAGAGAGAGAGACAGAGAGAGAGAGAGACAGAGAGAGACAGAATCTGAAGCAGGCTCCAGGCTCTGAGCTGTCAGTGCAGAGCCTAATGTGGGGCTTGAACCCATGAACCATGAGATGATGACTGAGCCACCCAGGCTTCTTTCTTTTTAATGCTCAGTAGTATTCCATTGTGTGATGGTACCACGACTTATTTATTCATTCATCTTTTGAAAGACTTCTTTGGGGGCACCTAGGTGGCTCAGTTTGTTGAGTGTCTGACTTCAGCTCAGGTCATGATCTCATGGTTCGTGGGTTCTAGCCCCGCATTGGGCTGTGTGCTGACACTCCTGATTTCAGCTCAGGTCATGATCTCATAGTTTGTGAGTTCGAGCCCTGCATTGGGCTCACTGCTGTCAGCTCAGAACCCACTTAGGATCCTCTGTTCCCCCTCTTTCTTTGCCTCTCCCCTGCTCATATGCACGTCCTCACACAAGCTCTCTCTCTCTCAAAAATGAATAAAAACATTTAAAACATAAAAAAAATAGTCTCTTGGAGAGAAGTTTTTAATTTGAATAAAGCCCAACTTATTATTTTTTTTCTTTCATCGTCCATACTTTTTAACTGAGGTACATTTTATATAAAATTAACCATTTAAAGGAAAAAATACTGTGATATTTAGTACCTTAAAAATGTTGCAAAACCATTAACTCTATCTTGTTCTAAGATATTTCATCACTTCTAAAAAAAATCTATAGCCATTAAGCAGATTTCCTCCTCCCCTCAGTCACTGGCAATGAATAAACTGCTTTTTGTCTCCAAAGATTTGTATAATTTGGATATTCTAAGTACATGGAATTATACAATATATTATCTTTGTCTTTTTTAATTAGCATAATGTTTCCAAGGTTCATCAATGTTATAAGATATACTTGTACTCCATTCCTTTTTATAGCTGAATAATAATCCATTTGTATGAGTATACCACCCTTTGTTGATCTATTCAAATACATTTGTTTCCACCTTTTGGCTATTGTGAATGGTACTGTCATTAATATGCATATACATGGGTTTGTTTGAATACCTGTTTTCAAATCTTTTGGGTGTATATCTAGAAGTGGAATTGCTGGGTCTTATGGTAATTCTACGTCTAACTTTTTGAGGAAACACCAAACTGCTTTACCTCGGTAAAATGGTAAAAGGCCATTTTACCTTTTCACTGGCAATATATAGGGGCTCTAATTTCTCCATTTCCTCAACATCATTGGTTACTTCCCTTTTAAAAAAAATTATAACCAAGTACATCGGTATAAAGAGGCATCTCACTGTGGTTTTATTTGCATTTTCCTAATGACCAGTGATGTTGAACATTATTTCATGTGCTTGTTGGCCATTTGTAAGTCTTTAGAGAATGTCTATTCAAGACTTTTACTAATCTTCAGATTGGGTTATTTGACTTTCTTTGTTGTTTTAAGGGTTCTTTATATGTTCTGGAACTAGAAACTTAACAGATATTTGATTTGCAAGTATTTTTTCCCATTCTGTAAATTGTCTTTTCACTTTCTTAATAGTGTTCTTTGATGTACAAAATTTTTAGTTTCAGTGAAGTCTATCTATTTCTTCCTTTGTTGTATGAGATTTTGATGTCCTACCTAAGAATCCATTGTCAAGTAAAAGTTGATGTAAATTTATTTATACTTTTTTTTTTCCCTCTAAGAGTTGAACTCTGGATGTAAGGTTTCATGTCTGCCATTAATTTTGGAAAATTCTTAGCTATTATTACATCAAATATTTCTTTTGATCCTTTCTTTCTTCCTTCTTTCTTTTTTTTTTCAAATTACTAATATGCTAAACATTTTGCACTTCTTCCACTGTAATTGAATAGTCATTTTTTTTTTCATTCTGTCTTCTCTTTCTGTCTGGGAAGTTTCTATTGAGAAATCTTTAAGCTTACTAAATAGTTTCTCAGTTGTCTACTTTACTCATGAACCTAACAAAGAGTATTCCTTTTTCATAATTTCTAATTGTTTCCATATCTCTTCTTACATTACTCATGTGATCTTGCATATTGTTTCCATTAAAGTCCCTACCATGTTAATTATAATTATTTAAAATTATCTGATAATTGAAAAAATCATTTCATGTACGAGTCTGGTACTTAGGCTTGATTTTGTCTCTTCAGACTGTTTTTTCTTTGCATTTCCCATGTGTTGTATTGTTGAAAGTCAGATAGGATGCACTGGGTAACTAGAACAGAGAGAAAAGAACCTTAGTGTGAGGTTCTATATTAATCTACATATGAGTTGGGCTGTATTTAATGTTTTCTATAGCTTTAAGTGCCAGAGGGCTCAAATTCCTCAAATTCCTCAAGAGTCCTTGTTTTTCTCTCTTTTCCAGTCTTTGGGTGTCCGTAAGAACCCCTTCTTAAATAGAGTCTTTTACTCTTTTCACTATAACCCACTGTTATTCTGAAGCCCTGTTAATACGGTGTGAGGGTAGGGAATCATTCTTATTATCAAATCTCTATAATCTTATCAAAACTCAGTGGGCCTGAGTCCTCGGAAGGTGGCATTTTGAAGTGTTTCTTAGCCATTTTTCTCTGGCCTTATGTGAGACAAGAAGGCTCCAGGGGGCTTGAGCTGGCTAACCACCCTTCCCGTGGCTCAGATAAAAATCTTGGTAAAGATTTATTTCCCTTGGCAAGTTGGCCTTTGTTATGGGGAACCAAATTGGTATATTTCAAAATGGTTACTTTTCTCCTTCCCATGCCTGAAATGAGATGGTATTTTTCTTGGACTCCCACCATGAGAACTCAACAGAATTCCTGAAGATAAAACTCATTAAAAATGTAGGGACATCCTTAAGACTGGGCCTCAAGAAATTTCTCACTCTCAAGCTAGATCATAGCCTTTAGCTATTTCTCAAAATTACCACTTTAGTTTTCCTACCAGATTATGACTGCAGTGGCTTCTTCTTTTCCAGGTAGGCTGATCTCTATATTTGTCTACTTCTACAGAATTGGGAGTCGAAATTTACCCTGTGACTTCAGTTCTCTGATGGATCCAAGAAAAGTAGTTTATTTTTGGTTTGTTCAGCTTCTTTCTTTCTGTAAGGATTGAACTGATGACTCCTAAGATCTTTATGTGTCTAAGCTAAGACTGACCATGACTTTTTAACTGCAAGGCATCATTTTTTGATCTGGAAATGGAAGTCTAAGTTTTTTTCTATCACATACATGAATGTATTTTTATATTGTTTTATCTTGGGAATATAACATGAATTTCGGACATTTCAAATTGCTTTGATCTTATTTTACTCACAAATCTGCTTGATTTTCTCAGGTCTTTGAATTGTATCAATGGTTCTGTTTGTAACAGAATATATTCTAATTACTAATGTGTCTAATATAGCTTTTATTTTTGATGGTTAATTTTTTCTTCATGTTTCCCATAAGAAATGGATAATAGCTTAATTTTCATGTATTTCATGCATTTGTTTCCTTATATCACTAATGACCTTGTATCTATAGATAGAGATAGATGATAGATGGTAGATAGATAGATATAATTTTATTCATTAGTCTCAATATTCTATTTAATGACTTAAAATGGGTTTTTTTGTCAACTGTATTTTTCACATACTCTTGTTTCCTATGCTCCTTCCCCTTAATACCTCCCATTTTCTGCTCTGCTGTTTGTTCAAGATAAAAATGGGGAAGAGTAATTAAAATTAAAACAAAATGGGGATGAACACGAGGAGCAAACCAGGTTAGCCACAAATTCAATTTGAGTATGTGGTTTTTAAAACAATATATTTTCATAGCACCTCTAGGTAACCATCTTCTAGATGATTTTGTCATTTCCCTCTTTGGAATACCTAAGTCATTCCTGTAGCAGGGAAACACAACTCACAGTAAAGCTGCCGAACTCACAGATTCTCCACAACACTTATCATAGACAAGAGCTTCAAGGAATAAATATGGTGTATCTGTACAAATACTTGACTCTTTTAGTCATTTTTATCCCACCACCATTCTGTGTAGACCTGAATTTTTATGGGGATAGACTCCATTTTCCTTGAATTACATCCATTGCCATAGTCCTTGTCTAAGAAATTAAAGAATCATTAATTACTTGTTTTAGGATCCACAACTTTAGAGAAAACATTACTTTTGTGTCACCTACAGAAATATATACGTATTGAATATTAGCTTCTCAGTTTGGTCCCAATTTTGCTCTTACATTTCTTTCATATCTCTAGTTTCAGGTTTTAGCTGTTACATAATTTTACTAAAGAGTTTTCTCTTCTACCTTCCATTATTTACTGGTTTTGGTGTGTTTTAGTGAGAATAATAGAATGTGTGTGTATATGATATAATTTGCATAAAATGTACAAATTTAATGAGTGCACAGCTCATTGAGTTTTAATAAATTCATGCACACATGTAAACAGTACCACAATCGAGACAGAAAATTTCCATCATCTCTAAAAGCTTTAATTGTATCCTTCCCAGTCAGTTCTTATTCTTAGCCCCTGTCCCAGGCAAACTGATCTTCTTGTCACTACAGATGAGATATATTCTACCTATAGTTTTATATAAGTAGAACCATACAGTATGGATTCTTTTGTATCTGGTTTCTTTCATTTGTTTGTGTTTGACATTTAATTGTATTATTACATTTATCAGCAGTATGTTCCTCTTTTTCTGAGTAGCATTCCATTTTTTTAATGTTTATTTATCTTTGAAAGAGAGAGAGAGCACAAGGAGGGGAGAGGCTGAGAGAGAGAGACAGACAGACAGAATCTGAAACAGGCTCCAGTCTCTGAGCTGTCAGTGCAGAGCCAGACACGAGGTTCAAACTCACCAATCATGAGATCATGACCTGAGCTGAAGTCATCGGTTAACTGACTGAGCCACCCAGGTGCCCCAGTGGTATTCCATTTTAAAGATTTATCACAATCTGTTGATCAAATCTGTTGATCATTTATTTTGTCTCAAGTTTTTGGCTATTAGGAATAAATCTGCTATGAACATCTGTAGATAAGTGTGGACACACACTCTCATTTCTCTTAAGTAAATACCTAAAAGTGGAATTTTGGTCATATAGTAAGTATATGCCTAACTCTAAAAAAACTGCCAAACTGTTTACAAAAATTGCTGTACCTTTTTACATTTCTACCAGCAATGCATGAGAGGTCCAGTTGTTGCACATCCTTCCCAACACTTGGTATTTACAGTCTTTTACCTGTTAGCTGTTAGACAGGAAGTGCATTGGTATCGTATTGTGGCATTGATTTGGATTTCCTTCATTATGAATGATGGTGAGCTTCTTGTAACGGGCTTATTTATCATTTATATGACTACTTTGTAAAGTATCTGTTCAAATTATTTGCCAGGTTTTAACTGAGCTGCTTATCTCCTTATTGACTTATAAAAGTTTTTGTATATTCTTTAAAAAAATTTTTTAATGTTTATTTATGTAGGTTTTTTTTGAGAGAGAGAGAGACAGAGTGTGATCAGGGGAGGGGCAGAGAGAGAGAGGGAGACACAGAATCGAAAGTAGCCTCCAGCTTCGAGCTGTCAGCACAGAGCCTGACGTGGGGCTCAAACTCATGAACTGTGAGATCATGACCCTAGCCAAAGTCAGACGCTCAACCGATTAAAACACCCAGGTGCCCCTGTTCTTCCTATATTCTTGATCTGAGTCTTCTGCCAAATATTTCTGAATTTCTGGGGTAAACTTTTTTCTGAAGTATATTTTTACATCCTATTGTTTACTATGCTCTTTTTCACACATCAATTTATTGCCCATCCTGATCTTTCCCCATGATAAAAATGAGAAAGAGCAAGAGCAGTAAACAAGGCTAGCAGAACTTCAATTTGAGTATATTGTCATAGATTTTCATATCTTGTCCTATAGTCAATTGTGTATCCATCTCCCTCACTAAGTTATGTTTCTTGAGAGTAAGATATCATATTTATCAATCAATCAATCAATAAATATCTGCAGGCAAATCTCCTGGCATCCATTTCTTGTCAGTCGATGGAATAAAGTAATTCAGTCAACAGGGGACATAAACAATTAGGATTTGGACTTCACATCCAAGTCTTCACATTAGGATGACTCCTGCCATAAAAGAAATTCTACTTGCTGAGAACAAACTGAGGGAAGATGGGGGGCTGGGGAGTGGGGGAGGGGGGTGATGGGCATGGAAGAGGGCACTTGTGGGGATGAGCACTGGGTGTTATATGGAAACCAACTTGACAATAAACTTTTAAAAAATAATAAAATGAAGGAACCAATACTTTTAAGCTAATAAAAACTATTTCCCTTGAAAGAAAAAAAAATTATACTTAATGAATTTATCATGGATGACTATTATACCTGAAGAAATACCGGGTAACAGAAATTGCCTTAAAAGCTCTATTTTCCTAAAAGATATTCAGACCACCTCTTAGGGGAAACTTCTTAACATAATGTGATTAAAAAGCAATTATTATAAAATTCTGCATATTATTAAAGAAGACATTTAGGAGTGCCTGGATGGCTCAGTTGGTTAAGTGTCCAACTTGATTTAGGCTCAGGTCATAATCTCATGGTTTATGAGTTCAAGTACTGAATTGGGCTCTGTACTGATAGTGGGAAGCCTGCTTGGGATTTTCTCTCTCTCCCTCCCTCTCTGTCTCTCTCTCTCTCTCCCTCTCTGTCTCTCTCTCTCTCTCTGTCCCTCCCCTGCTTGTGCTCTCTCTCTCTCTAAATAAATAAGTGGACTTAAAAATAGAAGATATCTAAATATTATATATATTCAAAGAATATAGTAGACATTTCAGTAAATGATGATGGTGATGATGGTGATAATAACTATTACCAACTGAACTGTTTATATTTATACCATCTGATTAGGAGCATGTAATTCTAGAACCCAATTTTGATATGTTAAACTCAATGGCAATGCAGACTATATTTACAGCATTTTTAACAACTCACATGTAGTCAGGTTGCTTCTCTGAAATGTCAGACAATTTTTTTCAATTATCTATTAAATTTATATATACAGAAGAAAAGAATTTGCTTTTGAACCTACAGCTTTGTTAAAAGTATTGTGAAAATTGCTCTTCATTCCAATAATAACAATAATCTACTGCAAATTATGGCACAATATTACACAAAGCTGCAAAGTTAGAGAACATAACACCATGGGAAGTGGGCTGAGATTTCTGTTTTCAACAAAAATAAATGCTTGAGCACTATAAAAGCAATTGGAACATTTCTTAAAGGCCAGTAGGTATGACCTGGCTATTAATTTCTACAAAATGTCAACTAGCAAAATAACAAGATCTCCAGGAGAAATAGGCTGGCAGAATTGAATAGGCTCCTTGGAGGCCACTGTAACTCTATTGTATTACAAGGATCATTATCATCTTGCCTGCCCAATATTGCTCATCTAAACAGTTACAAAGAAACCCAATAATCTTTTCCACACCAATTTCAAGATGTACCAAGAGGGAAAATATTTATCTCATTGAGACTTTTTATACTCTTCTTATACTTTACCCATACCCCTTCTCCTTCCACCAAATGTTAACCACAATCAAAAGTTAAATAAAGAATATAATTTTAGGGGTGCCTGGGTGGCTCAGTCGGTTAAGTGTCTGACTTCGGCTCAGGTCATGATCTCACGGTTTGTGGGTTCAAGCCCCGCGTTGGGCTCTGTGCTGACAGCTCAGAGCCTGAAGCCTGTTTCAGATTCTGTGTCTCCCTTTCTCTCTTACCCTTCTCTTCTCATGCTCTCCCTCTCTCTCTCTCTCTCTCTCTCTCTCAGAAATAAATGAAAAACATTTAAAAAAGAATATTATTTTAGGGGTACTTGGCTGGCTCAGTTGGTAGAGTGTACAACTCTTGCTCATGGAGTTTGAGTTTGAGCCCCATGTTGGGTATAGGGATTACTTAAAAATAAAATTTAAAAAAATATAAAGATATTATTTTAGTGTAAAGGACAGTGGATAAAAAGGCAGAACAGAGCTGATAATTTTGTTCCCCATACCACATAATTACAAGTAGTTATATGGAACTGTATAGACCAAAGACCAAATAGAATGACTGGATTTCTAGCCCTTTTATTGAACATATTGGCACTGTAATGATATAGGCTCACTGCAAGGGTTCTCTTAGTCTTCTAATGTCAGAGTCTAGGATAAGGTATGGAGTCAACAGATTACAGCTACTGTTAAGAGAAGTTTCAAAAGTTTATGGTCACTATGAAGGTGGGAGGGGAAAAAGTTACCGGTCACTATGTTTGTAAATCCCAAATCCTCATTTATCCTGATCTCTGGCCCAGAGAGTAGAAAAATTCCACTTAACCATTCAACAGAAACTTCCTTAATGCTTCATATGTGCTAGAAAGTGAGCTGGGCACTGGGGATGAAATAATGACATAATTTGTGTACTCAAAAGAATTATAGGCTATTATCTCCCATCTACTTTTTAAGTAGAATACTAAGATAAACGTACTATGTTATGGGGACAGTAGGTGGGAGAGTGAGAAAAAAGAGCATGTTTTCTAGGGGAGGCAATAGGCATATAATAAGGAGTTTTAAGTAGAAGGAAATGATCATATTTATGTTTTACAAAGGTCACTCCATTGGCAATATAAGGTCCTAATTGCTGAGGGTTAGGCTACCGGTAGAAATGGGTATTGCAAAGCTTCAAAAAAGAGAAAGTATTGGCCTGGTCTAAAGAAGTAACTCAGGGAATGTATATAAAATAATAAAGATGAAAAAAGCATTCAGGAGGCAGAATTAAAGGATTTAGTAGTTGACTAGATGTATAGAATTTGGGAGTGACTTCTGAGTTTCTGATAGGAGGACCTCAGAAATCTTACCCAGCTAGCCCTATATTGCATTTATCCAAGATTATTTGTTTGAAGAAAGCACACTTGGGGGCCATGGTAAATATCAATGTTAATATGGGGAAAGCAACTGACTTCCTTTAATGACCATTTAAAGAACACTCATTCATAAATAGGTTCAAAGTAAATTGAGGTTATTTCCTTTTTGGATATTCTACAATATAACCTCTTCCACTTTGGTTATTTTATTATATTGGCCTCTGCTTATTTGGATGGGCTTTTATTCAGGTATAATTTTCTAGTTCCTAGGAGGATTCATTCTTCCAGTATTTTGAGATCTGATGAGCAAGCCTCTCTCCCTCCCTATACAGCTCCATATAGAATTAAGAAATTTGAGGTCAGAAGGATGTGTTGATAATTTGTTGGGAGGGGCTCTTTTCCCCATCCTGCCTGTTAGCACCCACTTCATTTCACTTATTTTATTCTTGGAATAATTCCAGCTCTAATGGAGTCATAATGAAGGGTAGCATGAAGAAGAATGCATTGCAGTGAGGTGCCTGGGTGGCTCAGTCAGAGTCTGACTCGTGTTATCTGCTCAGGTCATGATCTCACAGTTGTGAGATTGAGCCCCACATCAGGATTCTCTCTCTCTCCCTCCCTCTCTGCCCCTCCCCCACTCTCTCTCACACTCTCTCTCTCCCTCTCAAAATAAATACACTTAAAAAACAGAAGTATGCATTACAGAGGAAACACATTATATTTAATATTAGTTATTTCCCTAAGTAAAGATATCATTTAGTGTTACTGATGTAGCTTCAGGAAAATTTTTCAAAAAGTAAGATGTTTTATAGTATTAAGTGTACACAAGAGTCTGGCCTTAATATGTGACAAAATACATATACACTCCTCACAGCTCAATGAAAACTTGTGGGGCCTCTTTGTATCACTAAAGGACAAATCATGATTATAAGCTTAAATTAGTGCTTGTTAATTAGTGGCATTTCTAACATAAACAGTGAGAGCGTTGAAGGTAGGAAAAATTGTACATAGCAGCCTTGGATGAGACTCAGTTCATGAGAGGATGATTATAGGAAAACAGAGCAACTTAGCTTCAATCTAGGGAAAAAAAAAAAGGAATTCCAAGATGTGATAGAATGGTTATTGTGGTTCCTACTGGAATACCATTAAAAAATTTCTACCCCTTCAAAGATTCATTTCAGTCTGGACATTGTGTCTGAGTTTTAGAGCAGAATAAGCTCTAGAAATAAAGACATTTCAGGCCTTATAACTACCCTATGCAGTGAGAACTATGTCCATCCCTATTTTACAGATGAGGAAACTACAATGAAAAAAGAGGTTAAATCCAAGGTTTTACACCTAATAATTATTATAATAAGGTTTTAAACCTTGGTTGTTTGATTTCCACATCGGTGTTCTTAAACACAACACTATGTTGCATGTCAGGGAGCGATCTTATATTTTATATTTATATATCATATTCAGGAGTGATTCTCTCATTTTGTAAATATGATATGAGGAAAATGGGAGAGAGATGATTTTGCTTTAAATTACTTTTCAGTCCTCTACACTAAGGCATTGGTTCATTCATTCAATAAGCAATTGTTGGACACCTATGCTGTGCCAGTTGCATACAGAGATTTGAGAAGATACATTTTTACAAAGCATACCATTTATCAGGTAACATAAGATAGGATACCATTTTCTATCTTCTGCTATAGTCTTTTCTATCTTTCTGATGTACTTAAACTAAGCACTGAGGAGGATCTGAACATGTGGAGAAGAGACTGCAGGTATACTATCCCAGAAAGCACAGCCACACAAAACTTTTGAAAAGCCTGAAACAGTAAAATTGTATAAGATGCAGTGGAAATATTAGTAATAGTAAGCATTTTGGTGTATATGACATATGGGATTTGTAAATGGGATCATTAAGAGAGGGTTCAAAATCAGAGAGGGCATTGAATTCTCGACTAAAGGGATATACACTGTACCCTGGGGTTAATGTACAATGAACAGTTCTGAGAAAAAGTGAAATATTCAAAGTTTGGTGTTTAGTTGTTTTGTTTTATATGCTGTTTTGACTCTGTGTATAAGGCTGGAAGTAGGTTGGAAAAATGGGAAAATTATAAGCCTGTTGCAGGGGTGAAGTGATGTGAACCTGAAGCAGATGGTAGCAAAGATGGAAAGATAAGGTTAGAGGTGAAAGAATGGTAAAGATGTTAGAGCTCTTATAAGATACTACCTATTCTGAGGTAGCCGGTGTATTGGGAAACAGGATGGACATGCAGGCTGGGAGATGCAGTTTTGTTCACCTCCCTACCAATTATGTAACTTTGTATAAGTTATCTAAACTCTCATGTCTAAAACTGAGAGGTAGAAAATTCTCAATTCATGTTAATTTCCTTCTCTCTTCCCTCTGTCTTTTCATTCCAAAGATAACAACGTGAGACAGTTGAGTATTAGTACTATAATCTACGTTTATAATTTAAGTGTGATAGGAATTTAGAGAGAAAAGAGTTCTGAGGAATGGGTAATCACTCAGTGAAGTGATTTCTATGCTGGGGTATAAACAGTACTGGACCAGGGCAGGGACACGGAAATGGGAGATGAGAGCCAGATGTTTCAAACATTTTATTTCATATTTTGGTAGGTACAATGAAATCAGCAGGTCCTAGCAAAATACCATATAATATGGCTACAAGAAGGGTCAACATTGACAAGAAATTTTCCAACTGGAATAACTGGATTTTAGTCTGTTCTCCTTGTGGAACCAAGAAAGCTAAACACAAAAGTCAGCAGTTGGAAGGAAAATTGATGAATTTGTTTTTGGACACATTGAAAATGAGGTACCTGAACGTCCAAAGCAACTTGGTAATGGGTTATAAGGTTTTGGTAGGCTTTTTACTAAGGTCTCATCAAGATAGTCAAAACAATTCAACAAGACACAAAAGCTGATAACCCATACCTTTTAAAAGCTAGAGGTGGACCATATGGAGCTAAATAGTGGACTGGAAGCCCTAAGCTCGCTTTTCAGCAACATTAAAACAAACATAACTGGATATTTCAAGAAAACAAAGGTTTATTGTGTACCTCTGTTCTAACCTATATGAGGGATACCTGAAAGACTGATGTGCGGTACTTGACTCTGTTTGACCCTACCTCAGAAGTCAGGCAGGAAAAGCAGTGGGCACTGCCAATAAAAGCCGCCAAGACTTCGGCTCAGATCATGATCTCTCCTTTCTGTGATATCGGGTTCTCTGCTGTTAGCGTGGACCCTGCTTCAGATGCTCTGATTCCCTCTCTCTGCCCTTCCTCTGCTCGTGTGCACATGCTCTCTCTCTCAAAAATAACAACATAAAAAAAAAGCTGCAAAGTGAGCTATAGACCACTCTCCCCCCTCTAACCCCACCCCCATCCCCCACCCCATGATACTTGGGACAAAAGATTATTGATGAATACATGATACAGATCATTTAAGGCATGAGGAAGATGCTAGGGTGAGACTCTGGGAAATAAGATTAAAAGCAACAGTGTGTAGGAGGAAATTTAGAAAGTCAGGTACATCTCAGACAATATACATGCTCAGAAAAGACCTGAGAAAGTCTTAAGCTTTCACCTTGGGCAGATCCCCAGGTGAGCAAGCCTAACTAAGTGCTAAAAGAGTGTATGAGCACAGAGCCAATCTGCAAAGTCTGGGAGAGGTTATTTTTCTTCTTTTTGTTTGTCGGCTTCTTTCTTCCTTTTTGTTAAATTTTGGTGTGTTTGTTTTATCTCCTGCTATTCAAGGAAATCTCTGTCAAAGGATTAACTGAACATGAGGTAAAGGAAGAGAGATTTTGAGGATCAAATACAACAAGGAATAGTTTTGCAAAATAATTTGTAAAACCACAACGCAAACAGACTACTAGTCAAAAGAAAGAAAGGGGGGCACCTGAGTGGCTCAGTCAGTTGAGCGTCTTGACACTTGACTCAGGCTCAGGTCATGGTCTTATCATTGTGGGATCAAGCTCTGCATCAGGCTCTGTGCTGACAGTGTGGAGCTTGCTTGGGAGTCTCTGTCTCCCTCTCTCTCTCACTGCCCCTGCCCTGCTTGTGTGTGCACTCTCCCTCTCTCAAAATAAATTTTTAAAAAACAAATAAGTAAATAAAAAGAAAGGAAGGAAGAAAGCAAGAAAGATGAAAAAACAGCAAACCCTGGGGAAAGGAAAGAATATGATTTTCAGAGTTATCCACTAAAATAGTCAAATGCCTAATTTTCAATAAAAATCTTAAGATATCCAGAGAAAAAAGTGACTATGGCTCAGTGAAAGAAACAGATTAAGTTGACAGAAACCATCTCATTTCAATCAATCCTCAATATATATTTGTTGAAACAATAAACTACCAAAGAATGAATAAAGTAAGAAATTAAAATCCATGATGAAGAACTAGCTATGATAAACATTATGCCAGAAACAAGACAAATAGAAATTTGAAAACCAAAATAAAACAGATGGTTTTTATTGGAAAGTGTATTTTATCAAAAACTGTTGACTGAAGGTTTCCAAATCTTTCCAATTGTACCTATACTAACTGGTCTGTTATGATTTTCTAAGAGCTAACATGTCCATCTCCCCACACTTTAAAGTGCCAATGGATTTCATAAGCACATTCTGTCAAACTTTCAAGGAGCAGAAAATCCCAATATAATTAAATTTTAAGAGAACAGAGAAAAATAAGGAAAGTAGACAAATGATAAATTTATTTTATCCATATCTGTAAAAAAACAGAATGAAAAGGAGTCTAATACACATGAAGCAGAAATCATCCATAAAATAAAAATATAATTCAAAAAATGTAGTAAAATAATAATTCACCAAAACCAAGTGATTTTGTTTGCATTATAGAAATGTAAAAATAGTTCAGTATTATAAAACATATTAATATAATTCACCATATTAAGCATAAAGCAGGAAAGAGCATACTTATTTCAATAAATTCTAAAAAGCCATTCAATAAAAGCCAAATTTCATGAGTAGAATGAAAAAAGGAAGGAAGCAGATAAGCAAGCAGATGAAAGGAAGAATATCTTTAGTAAACAGTAAAATAGTAATGAGTATGTTTTAACTATATATATATATATATATATATACACACACACACATATTATATATGCACATGTAAATAACATACACTTATATGCATATGTATATCATATCATGCTTAATGGTGGAGAACTACAATTGCTTTGTATGAAAGACCAGAATTAGGCAGGAGGACTATCACCATTATTATTACTTAAATGTTTCCTGAAACGTTGGGTAATATAACTATTCAAGAGAAGAAAAAGTGACAGGGGTGCCTGGGTGGCTCAGTCAGTTAGCATCCAGGTCTTGATTTGGGCTCAGGTCATGATCTCACAGTTCCTGAGATCAAGCCTCTTGAGATTCTCGCTTTCCCTTTCTCTCTGCTGCTCGCCTGCTCTCTCTCTTAAAAATAAATAAATAAATATTTTTTTAAAAAACACAACAAAAATATAATTAAAGAGCAGATCAGATATGACAGTCTATAACTTTGTAATTGTGTTCTTGGACTACCCAATTGTTAGGGACTGAGTTGTGGCCCCTCAAAATTCATATGTTTAAGCCCTAACCCCCAATGGAGCTGTATTTGGAGATATGGCCTTTAAAGAGGTAATTAAGTTTAAATGAGGTCATAAGGGTGGGGCCTTAACCCAATCTGACTGGTGTCTTTATAATAAAAGAAAAAGAAACCAAAGTTAAGATGTGTAAATTTATGTATTGTACCAAATTATCGAACTTTTAAAAGATTTGGCCCATTTTTTCATCAAAAATTCTTTCTGCCCATTGTTTTCTCTTCTCCTCTCATTGGACTCATATAATTTGAATACTGGTGGGTTTGATAATGTTTCACAGGTCTCATAGAATGGTATACTTGTTACAAGTCATGAACCTAAATTGAAAAGTGGTAATCACCCGAAGTCCATAGTTTACCTTCGGGTTCACTCTTGAGACTGTACTTTCTATAGGTTTAGACAAATATATAATGATATGTATCCACCATTATAGTATCATCCAGAGTAGTTTCACTGTCCTAAGAATTCTGTGGGCTCCACCTATTCATCCTGCAAAACTCCCTAACCCATGTGACAAAGGATCTTTTTACTACCTCCAAAGCTTTGCCTTTTCTAGAATGCCATGTAGTTGGAATCACACAGTATGTAGAATTTTCAGATTTGTTTCTTGCACTTAGTAGTATGCAGTGAAATTTCCTCCGTATCTTTTCATGGCTTAATAGTTCCTTTCCTTTTAGTGATGAATAATATTCCATTGTTTGAATATATAACTATTAATTCCCTTAATGAAGAATATTTTGGTTCCTTCCATGTTTGGGCAATTATCAAAGAAGCTGCTATAAACGTTCATGTGCAGGTTTCTGTGTGGACATATGTTTTCAACACCTGTGGGTAAATACTAATGAAGAGGACTATTGGATTGTATGGTAAAAGTATGTTTGGTTTTGTAAGAGACTGCCGAACAGTCTTCTAAAGCGACTGTGCCATTTTCCATTCCCACAAGCAATGAATGAGAGTTTTCCTTGCTCTACATCCTTGCCAGCATTTGGCAGTACTAAATGTTCTGGATTTGGGCCATTCTAATAGGTGTGTATTGGCACCTTCTTGTCGTTTTAATTTGTATTTCCCCGAAGACCTATCATCTGAAGCATCTCTTCATATGTTTATTTGTCATCTGAGTATCCTCTTTGGTAAGATCTTTGGTCCATTTTTAAAGTGTGTTGTTGTGGATTTTTGTTGTTGTTGTTGAGTTTTTGGAGTTCTCCATATATTATGAGTAAAAGTCCTTTGTCAGATATGTCTTCTCTAAATATTTTCTTCCACGATGTGGCCTGTTTTCCTATTCTTTTCACACTGTGTTTCACAGAGCAGACATTGTACATTTTAATAAAGTCCAGCCTATCAATCACTTCTTTCATAGATCAAGCTTTTGGTGATGTACCTAAAGAGTCATTACCATGCCCAAGACCATCTAGGTTTTCTCCTAGGGTTTTGTCTGGGAATTTTATAGTTTTTGTTCTAGATTTAGGTCTAGGATCCATTTTGAATTAATCTTTGTAAAGGGTGTAAGGTCCATGTTCAGATTCCTTTTTTGCATGTGGGTTTCCAGTTGTTCCCAGCACCTTTTTTGAAAAGGATATCTTCATTTATTGTACTGCCTTTCTTCCTTTATCAAATATCAACTGAGTATGTAATGGGTCTATTTCTAGGCTGTCTATTCTGTTCTATTGATCTACTTGTCTATTATTTCCCAATACCACACTGTCTTGACTGCTGTACATTTATAGCAAGTCTTGAGGTCAGATAGTGTCACTCTCCCACCTTTCTTCTCCTTCAATACAGTGTTGACTTTTCTGGGTGTTTCGCCTTTCCATATATACTTTATAAGCAACTTATTAGTATCTGTAAACTCTCTTCCTGGGATTTTCATTAGATTTACATTGAATATATAGGTCAAGGGCTTAACACTGAATATATAGATCAAATTGGGATGAGTTGACATCTTGACCGTATTGAATCTTCTTATCTTTGAAAATGGAGTACCTTTCCATTTATTTAGTTCTTTGATTTTATTTACCAGACTTTTAAAATTTCCTCATTATAGATATTGTATGTACTTTTGTTAGATTTATACCTAAAGATTTCAGTTTTAGAGTGCTAATGTAACTGATACCAAGGTTTTAAATTCAAATTCCACTTATTCATTGCTAGTATATAGAAAAACTATTGACTGACTTTTTTATATTAACCTTAATATCTTGCAACCTTGCTATAATTGGTTAATTCCAGGAGTTTTTTCTTTTTTTAATTATTTTTTTAATGTTTAGTTTTGAGAGAGAAAGAGACAGAGTGCAAGAAGGGTAGGGGCAGAGAGAGAGGGAGACACAGGATCTGAAATAGGCTCCAAGCTCTGAGTTGTCAGCACAGAGCCTGACATGGGGCTCAAATGCACAAGCCATGAGATCATGACCTGAGCCAGTCAGACACTCAACTGACTGAGCCACCCAGGCACCCCTCCAGAAGTTTTTTCTTGATTCTTTTGAATTTTCTGCGAGCTCATGAGTTTTCCAAGATTACTTTTTCTTTCATACTTTCTTCTTTTTGTCTGGCATGTGTTCTAATTCACTAGGACTAGTTTACCATTCATGAATTATCTATTCAACTTTGTTGAAAATATAACCAGTTCCGTTTTTTAGTTTTTTTTTCATTTAAGTGACTATGTTTCCTTTACTGAGTTTCCAATCACTTATTTTTCATGTCTATCTGTTCATGATTCATAGTTAGTTGCATGCTTTTATTTCATAAATATAAAAGATATTTCATAAAGATTTCATAACTTAATATTCTTTTCTTGGATTTTATTTCCTTCTTTATGTCTTAGATTTGGGGTCACCAACTCTTTCCTGTAAAGAACCAAATAGGAAATATATGAGGCTTTTCAGGCTATATGTTCTCTGCGGCAAGTACTTAACTCTACCTTTATAATGTGAAAACGATCATATATAATAGGTAAAAATAATTGCTGTCTTTCAAAATACTTTATTTACAGACACTGAAACTTGAATTTCACATAATTTTCATGTGTCACAAAATATTATAATTTTGATTACTTTAGCTATTTCAAATGTATAAATTGTTTTTAGTTTTCTGGCTGTATAAAAATATTTAGTGAGTTATAGTTTAACCCATCTTAGAAGATATTAAGCTTATGATCTGGTGTGACTTGAATTTTATCTATTATTTGTCCTTTGTTATGGGCAAATACATTTATTTCTCAGCAGTTAAGTAATTGTATTTCTTAATATTATCTGTTCTTTTATACTTTGAAATTTTACTAAGAAGGGTCATCTTGAGTGGCGTTTTCTTTTCATTCTACCCCAGAGTGACATCTTTTATTAGTGACCTGGGACCCATGAAGCCATGGCAATATACAAAATATAACAATTCCGATGTGTCAAATGGCTTCCACATGGTTTTTTAGATTCGTAAGCCTCATTTGTCTTCAGGGTCTTTGG
The DNA here is from genome assembly GCF_003009895.1 of Hyaena hyaena. Lineage (NCBI taxonomy): Eukaryota > Metazoa > Chordata > Mammalia > Carnivora > Hyaenidae > Hyaena > Hyaena hyaena. The sequence continues at coordinate 163,804 of NW_024082056.1, read as the reverse complement.
CCATTGATTCTAGCACAAGCTTTCACTGAATAACCAAGTTCAAATGCGATCTGAATAGACCTCACCTCCGAATGCATTAGGATCCTTCATTTTCTTTGCTGAGGCTTTCACACTGAAGCTTATATCACCACATGCTCCACCGAAGGGTTGGAATTAAAATCTCAGGAATAAAGCTTTCACCAATGAAAGATAGGAGCTGGCATATTAATTCTCCTTATTTTCTCCCCACAGTAGACTTGGCCAAGAAACAATTACTTGGACTCCTGCAAGAAGATTCTGTATGATTGAGAAACTAGTTGAATTTAGTAGGGGCAGATTTGGTACTTAACCTGATATTGACTTTTCCTTTTCTCTGCCTCAGTCTTCCCTTCCCTTCCCTTTTTTCCTTTCCTTTCTCCTTCTTTCCCTTCCCTTCCCTTCTTTCCTTTCCTTTCTCCTTTTCTTTCTTTCTTTCTTTCTTTCTTTCTTTCTTTCTTTCTTTCTTTCTTTCCTTCCTTCCTTCCTTCCTTCTTTCTTTCTTTCCTTTTCTCTTTCCTTTCCTTTCCTTTTCTTTCTCCTCCTGAGATAGGAATCCATAATTAAAAAAATATCACTCTGCCTCATGATCTGTTTTCTGTAAATCCAGAGTAAGACATAATCACTAAGCATGTAATTTGGCTAATCCAGGTCTTTCTTTTCTGTGACTTCTTCTGCTTCTACCCATCAGTCCAATTATTAAACTTTATAATATCTGTTGTCCAGGACAACAGTAACAGAATTTTTTCAGGTTCTATTCATGGTAGGGAGAATACCACTGCAGGTCTTTGATTTCACTCATTGATCATTTGTCTAGTCCTAGGAGCAGTACTTTTGTCCTCCATAGTAACTAATCTCTGGGACATTTCTACAAACTTCCAGTCCTTAGGTTCAGTGGGCCATAATGTTAACCTTTGTTTACATCTGTGTGTTCCTTTTCAATTTCTGATCCAAAGGAATGGTTAGCTTGTTTATAAGCATTACTTTTATTTAAGGAAGTATCTTTCATTGCTGCATTACAGATAAGGAAGGGAGTCAAAGGTCAACCTAAAAACGTCTCATTGACTGCACATTCCTAAACAGAGACATTTCTGTGAATAAAATATTGACAAAGCTTAGGTTTGTAACAAACAAGATAAAATCCTGACAAATTTATCATTTTAAATAATTAAATTTTTTAAATGTTTATTTTTTGAGAGAGAGAGAGAGAGACAGAGTATGAGTGGGGGAAGGGAGAGAGAGAGGGAAACACAGAATCCAAAGCAGACTCCAGACATAGGGCTTCAACCCATGAACTGCAAGATCATGACCTGAGCCAAAGTTAGACACTTACTTAACTGACTAAGCCACCCAACCGCCCCTTAAATAAATTTTAAGTTGCAAATTAACTGAATAAACATGCATCTGTAATTTTTGCTGAGTAGCTACAGATAGCTGACTATCTCTTCCTGAATTCTGTGCCATTCCTTTATTATGGACTTCTCTTTAAGTTGAAAAGTCTCAGCTGAATCAACATCCCCCAGTAATAACTTGACCTCCATGAATGGCTGGCCTGAGTGATGACACAGTTGGCTGGCTAAATGATTGCTCACAAAGGTGTCTACATTCTAATCCCTAGAACCTGTGGATAAGTTATCTTACATGGCAAAAGGAACATTATAGGTATGACTAAGTTAAGCATCTTGATATTGGGAAGTTATCCTGGATTTTCCCGAGGAGATGAATATAATCACATGGGTCTTTTTATAAAAGGGAGGTAGGAGGATCAAAGTCAGAGGAGAAAGTGTGACAATGGAAATAAGAAATTGGAGTGATGTGAGGGAGAGACCAGGAGCCAAGGAATATTGTGTAAAAGATACAAAAGGCAAGGAAATGGATTCTTCCTTTGGAGTCTTAAAGACTGTAAGCCTGATTTGGAGAAAGAATCAGCCCTGTATATACCTTGGTTTTCACCTCTAAGATTCATTTAAGGTATCTGACAATCAGAACTATAAGAGAATAAATTTGTGTTGTTTTAGATCATTAACTTTGTACCAATGTGTTTGTTACAACAGCAATAGGAAACTAATACATATGGCTATACTGATGCCCTATATTTTCTCTATCCAAAATTCCACAAATGTAGACATTTACTTTTTTGAAACTTAGATACACAATACATCAGAGGCACCTTAAAGACATACCAAGGGTTTCATGCTCAAAGGCCATATTTAAGATGATAAATGGCAATGAACACTAAGTTGTATAGTTGAAGAGACAACAGAAAGGAATGAAGATAGTGGAAGAATGTAAAGTGCATGCCTCGCTACAGGCCATCACTCAGTCCCAGCCAAACGTTGTTATATAGGAATGCAGGCCCAATGTATCAGATCCTATATTTTTAACATTCAAAAGAAGCAATTTATGCGGTTGTTATATGAAATTTCCTGATTTTAAATATCTGTAACTAAATAAAAGTTAAAACATCACAAAGACTAACACAGCAGTGTGGACCATGCAAAACATACCTATTTTGATTGTTTATGCTACGGCTAGTCTGCAATCTACATATTAGACACTGGGAGCCCTATATCAGGAAAATATCATGATACTTAAGAGGGCCTGCTTTAGGGGAAGTAAATTACTCTTTATATAACTGGTTTCAAACCAAATTTTTTTCACTAGACTAAGGTAAATTTCAATGTTTAATTATAAAGAATAATCTAATAATTATAAAGAATAATCTAATAATCAGTCACGTATTTTACTATTTTAATAAGCGACTTGTAAAGTCCTCAGTTAGACTTTTTAAAAAAACAAAAAAACAAAAATGATGCCATTTGGGTTGCATAGATGGTGCCACAGAAGACCACACAGTCTCTGTATCCAAGGAGTCACAGACATTTTAGAAAGACCATGTAGTATTGATTCACATAATTCCCCACAGAAAACAATCCTGTGAAACTTGAGAACAGAAGTAACTAAAGAGTGTGCCTCCTGGAGAGGGAGAGGGGGAGAAAGAGAAGAGCTAATTGGTGATGGCACCACAGCAGGTGTTCTCCCTCAAGGACAATGATGACACTGCTCATACATTCAGAGGGACTCATGCACTCTTTGGCAAGCTTACACAGATTCCTTTTTGTAAACAAGTCAAGTGTCTACATCTGCTACAAACAAATCCATGCTTTAAAGAGTGCTTCACAGCCTAAGGGCCCTAGTAACAAAGCCAGAATAAAAGTTTGTCAAGTTGCTAACACTCATTTTGTACCAAGTAGGCTTTAAAAGCTCAGGTGTGGTCAGTTATCAAGAAGGCTGGAAATGAATCAGAGGCATTAAAAGAAGAATCTTCATAGCTATTGAATTTCATAAAAAGAAACAGAGATACCTTTGATGTTTGAGTATTAATCATTGCATGGTTAGTCTCTGAAAGGGTCAAAAAGTGTAAACTGCCAGCCTAGGGAATCTCAGCATGTGCTCCGGCCATCTGCTGATGGTGTCTGAGAGCAGGGCTATGCTTCTTATTGCCCTTCGTCTTCAAGGAAAATTAATTCAGTATCGATGGCTGAGGCATAGGAAAGACTAGTATTTAAAAGGGAAAGTATAAGTTTTTTCTGTGTTTTGGTAAGGCAGCATTCACTCACAATTTCTTCTCTCACAAATAACTTGAGCACACAGAAGCAAATCCTTTGATTTCTCTTGGAACTACTTGCTGTGATATTGTTGGAGAGAGGCAAATCTTCAAGGTAAATGTTAGAATCATGGAATCCTTCATTTGTAACTTATTTCTGAGTGAAAAGGTATAGTTGTATTTAAAATATCTTCAAAATATTATAGAAGCACTCAACCAAAATTTAAAGGATAAGGACACTGATTAAGGGATTAATCCAGTCCTTTGGCAAACGATAAAGAAATCCTGTATTAGGTGACTGGGGGGAAAAACAGATATGGTTCTGAAGGTAGACTCTTAGAGTCTAGGAAAATCAATAAAAACAGGTATAATCATTATTTATTATTTATAATGTAGCATTTATTAGGAGCATTACATACACAATCACATTTAATCACTGAGTGATCCTGTAAGACAGGTAACATCATGTTCCTTGTACAAATACTGAATTTGACACTCACAATGAATTAGTGATTTACCCAAAGTCATACAGTACATCAATGGCAGAACTAGATTCAAATCTATATATATATCTAACCATAAATCCCAATGGATAGCTGCCCAGTTGTTTTATGTTGGGTAATGAGTGTGGGGAATCTCCCACTCCACCATCTTCCTGATGTTACTCTGGAACTTTTTTTTTAAGGTATTGTCTCATATGCTAAAATGGAACAATGTGTTCAAAGGGAAAGAAACCTCTTTAGTCATTTGTGGAACAATTTATTAAAATATTACCAAGACACATAGCTCTAAATCTAGAATGTAGACATCTTTTGATTTCCATCTTAGCTGGAAATCTTCTGCCTGATACAAGGAAGTAAATTGAAGATAATATAATTGGATGGGTGGCTCTGCCCTTTAATATTCTGGCTACAGATCCAATTCTTTGAGGAACTAAACAAGAACTATCCTTCTCTAACAGTCTTTATAAGAACAGAAATGTAGCTCTAGAAACAATTCAAAGCCTACTTATCTTTTTTACCAATCCCCAAAGCTCCCCTATTAATCTCAAAATGCTTGCAGATATTGTAAAAGATCACCTCATTTGAAACAGAACTGTCCTGCAATTAAGTAAAAAATAAAAAGGATGAACTTAATTACCCCAGATCTGTGATAATAGGCAAATAGGACCCACAACTTCTGGGAGAAAAGTTATATCCTTTCTTGTCACAGTTGAGATGTAAATTTTCTCCCCCAGTCTTCTCTGAGACCCAAGAGGAATCCCTTTGTAATGTGAACTTGAGGGAGATGACTTACCAGAATGGGGGGAAAGAGAAGATAATTGGAAACAAAATGGTCAAAAAGAAAATCTTAAAGGTCTTGTCTACAAATATTAGTAAAAAGTTTTAGTTATCTGAGTGGGGAAATTTAACTTATTCCATCTGCCAGAAACACAATTTGGATTTTGCTTGTTCTTTTATAAACTAGTGAGTCCTGTGTTATTATACCTGATACATGCCTAAAATTTTTAAATGAAAGCCATAAGACCTCTGTTGGTGCCTGTCTGTAGGATTCATGTGTGTGTGTTGACAAACCCACACATATGTGATGTTTTTCTACCTCCTGTTGGTATTGCCAAAATTAATTCATAAAAGAGTTCTATTTAATTGGCAAAAAGAAAAGTAAACAAATAAATTAAATATTCTCTTAGAAAAATGGGAACTAATCCAAATGCTTTTCAAGTTCACATGGTTTTGTTAATCTTTCGCAAATGATAACACTAATAGTTTAACAAAACAAAACACAACACAAAAAATGAGCATACCTTCATATCTGTTAGCATTAAATATATGTACATGTATGTCAAAGAGCAAAAATTTCCCTAAAAGGCCCTTCTAGCTGGACTTAGAACTAAATTGTTATGAGACAGATTAACAGGAGAAAATTAATTTTAATAGGCATATGCCTGGTGAATCCATGTAGACGTGACATTACAAAAACAGTGAGGCAAAAAAAAAATAAATAAATAAAATAAAATAAAATAAAATAAAACAGTGAGGCAACATGAAGCTTATATGAGCTAAGGAGAGGGGTAGGCACCTGAGGGTTAAAGGGGAGAAAGCTCTTTAGCAAGAAGGTGAAAGATGTTTGAAAAAAAAAAATAAGGTTGCTCCATTTTGCAGAGGAGCTCCTTAGGTAAAAGGGAGTCTCTGTTAATAGATCTCTTCCTGTTACAGGCTCTTCTTTACTGTGTATATTTAGGCAGTTGAAGACCAAGAAGAGAGGTTTTTCCCATACCTGTTGAGTTTTGATTACTTTTAACTCAAAATATTATTCATGCCAAAGAAGCCCACCTTGGGGTAGCCTGTCCTTGGCCCCTACACATATAATGTTTAATCTACCTAGGTTTACTAGAGAAATGTTATCTCTGTGTTATGAAATTTGTCAGCAAGGAAATCAACTTAAGATGATAGCTAGCGGTTTAATGTTTCATGAAATTGTCATGACTAAGACAAACAAAATTGTTAAAAAAAACTGAATTAAATAGATTTAAGTAGGATGAATGTTATAAATGAACTTTTCAACAATTATGCTTTATAAGATCTTTTTAATATGTCTACTTAAAAATAATTCTGAAATCTCTTTGGTAACATACACCCTTAGAGTTTTGCTAAGTTAAATGATGGATATTTATTGATTATCTAGATCTTTTCCAAATAAGATAAAATAGTGAAGCATTAATTGCTGAAGAAAGTTTATCTTCATCTACTTTTTGCTTCTAAATTTTTACAGAGAGACTAAAGATACTTAGGTTATTTATTAGTAGACATTTGGGTCTGTTAGTAAACATGTCCTGTGCCACATTTAAAAATAGTGCTATTGATGAAGTTTTGGGGTGATGGGGTCCCGAGCTGATGGCCAAGAAATAATTCTTGAAGACGTCTCTTATGTAAAAAGGTGAAAATAAAAGGTGATTTTATTAAAGCACAGGGACAGGACCCGTGGGCAGGAAGAGCTGCACTGAGGTTGTGACAGGTTACTGATTAGATACCCTCAGGTTGGGAGGGGGTTGGGGATAGAGTATGTCTCTAAAGAATTTTGGAAGCAAGGTTTCCAGGACCTTGAGGGACCAGCTGTTGTTAGGGAAACACCATTTATCACCGTTTAGTAAAACCTCAGTCATGAGATGCTTCAGATGTGTATCAGGGGCCATAAGCTTGGAGCATGATTGTCAGCCTATGTCTTGGGGCAGTGGGATAAAGGAAGTAGACTTACAGGATCTTAGAGGTTGGGGTAAGGTTCTCTTTTGCCCCAGCAAAGTGTCATCATCCAGGCAGCTGAGCTCCTAGAGGGAGGTCACTGCTGGTTTCAAGGACTTGTCAATGGGCTGCAGGCTGTAAGGGAATTTAATTTTTCATTGCCTTAGTTTCACACATCACCATGGCAAGCACTTAAACCCCTTTCCTTTGTTCTTGAGTAGCCAGGAGTGTCCGAGGAATGTCACACATATTCCACTTGGTGGGGTGGGGTGTGTGTCAGCCTGTATTTTGCTCTCAGCTTGCCCCAAGCTCCCTCATCACTATGAGGAAGCATGTACTACAGAAACTAGGAAATAGTGCATTCGTGTTTGCCAGTCTACAGAATGCTGGTGTGACAGTTCACAATGGCTTACCTCCTGGTTTCCTTTAGAAATTAGGATTACTAAGGGTTAAGAATTCTAATTTATGTGTGGGACACCTGGGTGGCTCACTCAGTTAAGCGTCTCAGGTCATGAGCCCAGGGTCATGGGATCGAACCTCATGTTGGACTCTGCACTGAGTGAAGCGTGTTTAAGATTCATTCTCTCTCTCTCCATCTGTCCCTCTTCCCTGCTCTCTCTCTAAAATTAAAAAAAAAATTCTAAGTAATGTACGTAATTAAAATTACTAGAAATAACAAGGGACACAACTCTGTATGCAAAGTATATCAGGAAAGTAAGATGTGTATTTGGTAAGAAAGCTATAAGGTATGGAAGATTTTTTTTTTAAGCTATAAGGTAAGAAAGATGTATTTTTGTTAAGGAAAAAGAGAAAAATTTTTCCTAGAGTAGAATAATTGATTGTTCCAGAATGAGAGGAAGGAGAATAGAAAAGAAGCACTAAATGTTAATAGAAAGGGGGATGGAGAGAGAGAAAGAGAGAAGTTTTCTTGAATTATTATACAAGATTTTTTTTTTATCCATTAAGTAATTCGCTTAGACAACAAAGATTTTATGTCTTATAAAAATAATGTCCTGTGTTTCATGTTGTCCTTATTGGGTCTTTGATTACTTAAGAAAACTGCATTTTCCTATTTTAAAAAGCTAAAGTTTCTTTGACCTAACTGTGCATTTGCCTGTGAAAGCTTTTGTCACTTTGATTAAACAGATAACTATATTTTCACAGTAACCTGTGATCCTATTTAATCAAGTATTTTTAACCTTTTGCCATTTTAAACAACTTCTCCCAAACCAAATTCAATAATAAGTTTTTTAGAGTTTGGACTAACCTTTGGATTTCAAAGAGAGTCCTTGGACAATCTCAAAGGAATCTGTTCTCTCTCCTTATAGAAAGAAGATTGCTATGTTAAATTGCATAGGAAGTATTTTCAAATAAGGAGTGATGTTCAACCTTCTTTAGGTTATATTTGTATGATCATATTTATATTAACATGTGTTCCAGAAATCGTATAACATCCCTAAGATATTTGTCAACATCCTTACGGGTCATATAACCAGTCATAATTCCAAATATTATCTTAAAATGTTGTAGGTCACAGAAATAACCAAGCTTCTTTGTTAGTTAATTGTAATGAACTCTCATTAGATCCTTACCCAAGGCCATTTTTAAGTCTTTTGTACTTCACAAATAGTTATTGTTTACTCTGATGCTTTCCTAAAAGCTATTGCCATCAACAACAAATAAAAGTGCTCATCCTCAAAGAGAGATCCATGGAAAAGACTTTGACAGGGATAGGATCCGGATCACTTTAAGATGATACCATTGAACTGGGTAAGAATTTGCAATAATCTAATAAAAAAATGGACTCAAAACTACTAACCCAAGATCAAGGAAAACAACATTTAATTAAATTGAACTAAATGAACTGATGAGAGGATTATAATTTTTATGAAATTTTGTTTGAAAACTATTGGTTATTTATTATTTTTTGTTCCAAATATAAAGACACCCTTTTTCTCAAGCTATTTATACTTTACAGCCATTTGGTAAATTACACCTTGGCAAAGAGAATGGAAACTTTCCTCACTACCAGTTCCTTCCACAATTTAGAAGCTCTTATTGACTATTCTTACTTTCAAGGCAATGTCATTATTCATATAATTTCAATAAGAATCTGTTCACCTAGTAATAGCTCCACAATTGGAGACATTCTAGTTTCCTCAAACACCTGATTACAACCTCCAAATTGTAGAGGCCGCTTTTAGACAACAGGCTTTAGTAGTGGAAACCTGAGTAAGGCAGAAGGGTGCATGGGGACCACCTGGCTGAATACCCCCCACCTCCGAGTATTCCTAGGTCCTAACTAACCAATGGGCTACTTACAACCAGGCACAGTTATCATAAAAGGAAAAATTCCCTATGTCCCCATACTTCCTCATCTTCCCCCTCTTAAGTACAGCCCCACCCCCCCCCCCCCCCCACTGCCTCAGTGCAGACAGTGTCTCTTTGCTATTCCACCCACCACTCCCTTGTGGGTATTCAATAAACTCCTATCTCCTTTGTTCTACCTCAGGTGAATTCTTTCACCATCTATGCTGCTGGCTTCCACCTGATTGGGTGGCCCCACATTTGGGGGCCCCAATACAATAGAGGCAGACACCATACAAACTAGTATCTCAAATTTTCTTCTGCTCATTTTAGCTGGACTCACTAAAAAACTAAAACTGCCTTTTTCCTAAAACTCTACAAGCTGAAGCTGGATGATGTGACATACACTTCAGAGAAATCACAACAGTCCACATATGGAAAATTCTCATGTCTGTTGCTGTATGAGCCGTGCATAAAATTCATGGGAACACCAGATAACACCATCGAAGACATGCAAACCACAAAAGATGCTTTGGGCTGAAATCTAGAACTCTCCACTGGCCACTCTTTAGATTCAGATATTAGGTTTCCAACTATTAACCTTTGTTTTTCCATTTTTCCCCCCTTTCCATAGAAATTCCTCATGAAATACCAGATTACTTACAGCATATAGATGCCTAATTTGGGAATGTACCAGCAACCTCCTCTCCAGAAATAAGAGACAACTGTTTAACTGAACTGATCTATTCTTGGGACAAAGACACTACTTCAATGAGATATGGAGCAGTCTACCAACTCACTTTCTGAACTATGAAACTTTTTAAGTAAGGTACAAAGCCAAGAAATAAGGGTGGTAAAATATGCCACTCCAGAAGATGCCTCTTTAGCATAAAGATAATTTTGAGCTGAATATTTTGAGAAACAGTGACACAGAAGAAGCTATGAAAACAGAGTAGAATTTACACTTTTGTAAGGGGCATTTACAATTATAAAGGACATCTCCATTTGTAAGAGGGTCACCCTCTTTAGAAGAGAATAAATAAATCAAAAGAGATTCTTGGCAATGGAGAATGAATCAATTTATTTATTTGTTTGTTTGTTTATTTATTTATTTATTTAATGTTGCTTTTTGAGAGAGAGAGCACAAGTCGAGGAGGGGGCAGAGAGAGAGGGAGACACAGGCACTGTCAGCACAGAGCCTGCTACTGGGTTTGAACTCACAAACCTATGATATCATGACCTGAGCCAAAGTCAGATGCTTAACCGACTGAGCCACCCAGGCATCCTGAGAAGGAACCAGTTTAAATCCACATTACAAGCTTTATTTTTGTCTACTGTACTTTGTTACTTCCATACCTTGCATTTAGCTTCGGATGATATTTAAACCTGAGTGCTACTGAGGCACCTGGTGGCTCAGTCAGTTGAGCATCTGGCTCTTGATTTCGGCTCAGGTCATGATTGTGTGGTTTCTGTCATGATTGTGTGGTTTCTAAGTTTTAGCTCCACATCAGGCTCTGTGCTGACCGTGAAGAGTGTGCTCAGGATTCTGTCTCTCTCCATCTCTCTCTACCCCTCCCCCCTCAAAATAAACAAATAAACCTAATAAAAAAAACTGTTTTGAACCTGAATTCTATGTCTGCAGAATATCCAGTGAATAGAAACGTATTTGTGTAAGCTTTCCATTAATTCCTCTGAAAGAATACAAATCACTGATTTTTGTGCATGTAATTTCCCTCCTGAATTAGAGTATCTTAGATGAAGCCACAAAGTAACATGTCATCCGCTTTATCCTTTATCTGCTTCTTGTCTTTTCCAAGGTCTTACCTTAAGCAGAATCACTGTGGCAAACATAGCATCAAAAAAAAGCCACTCATCTGAGAAAGCACGTACTGCACTTGCATGTGCTAACCTCGTCAGCATGGATGGAGCCAAATATCCCCACCAAGACTCAAATAAACAGCACAAGGAGACTGGTATTCACATTCTTCCAGCATCCTTGAAGAATCTCTTTTGATCCTGATCTTTGAAGAGCAAATTCTCCAGCTCGCCAGCTCTTATTTCTTATGAAAATTATGTGGTAAACATTGTTTCTAAGAAACAAAATTGCATTTTCACCTCTACTAAGGAAAATGATCTTGAATTATTAAAATTACTTTGTTTTTTTTTTAACGTTTTAATGTTTATTTTTGAGAGAGAGAGAGGGACAGAGAAACATTGTGTAAGTAGGGGAGTGACAGAGTGAGAGGAAGACACAGAATCCAAAGCAGGCTCTAGGTTCCGAGCTGTCAGAACATAGCCCGAAGTGGGGCTCGAACCCACAAACCATGAGATCATGACCTGAGCCGAAGTTGGAAGCTCAATTGACTGAGTCAGTCAGGTGCCCCTATTAAAATTACTTTGTATATCTAAAGAGAAGAAGAATTATCTGAGCATACAAGGCAGGAGTGGGGTGGTCCTGGTAGGATCTGGGCAATCCTTTCAAATAAACCTGTTATCTGCACTCAAGTACTGACAATACGTTCATGAATGGGAAAAAGTTCACATGCACCTATGGGTACAAGTATGTGTGTGCAAATGCACACAATGAGAGAGAACTAAGATGTAGTACAGAGAGCAGGCAAAGGACTTTAGTGGGTAAAATTGTAAAAGGCTTCACAGAAGGGATGAATTTAACACCGGGTTTTGTGAGATGTAAAATAGGTGAATCGTTAAGGTGGTCCTTCCCAGATTCCCTCGCACTAGAGTGATCCATGAAATATTTGAGATACTTCTAGGAAGATAATAGGAGTCCCAGGTTGGACCTCTGTGAGCAGGGTGTGAAGTAAATGAATAGGAATGGACATGGTCTCATCTATAGGAGACAGATTAAAACTTGATATCACAAATCAAAGAAGGTATGAACCAAGCTTTTTAATTCAGGTAGTTGTCAATATCTGAAAAATCTGATATGAAAGAGATTGGGTTAGATTCCTTTATTCAACAAATGTTTATTGAGCACTTACTATATTCCAGGTAGCCTTCTAGGTTCAGGGAATGTCTGAGAAGCATAAGGGCAAAAATCTCTGCCCTTCCAAAGCTTATATTCTAGGGTGGGGAGAGAGACAATAAGCATAATAGATCTATTATAGTATATGTTAGAAGGTAATAGAAGCTGTGGGGAAAGTAAGCAGGAAGTCACCACAGAGAAAAATAGCATTTTAGTAAAATCTGCAAAGAGTTGTGGACTAAAAGCAACATTAAGGCTTCTGGCTGTGAGGGGCACCTGGCAACTTGATCTTGGAGTTGTGAATTCAAGCCCCATGTTGGGTGAAGAGATGACTTAAATTTTTTTTTTAATCTTTAAGAAAAGACTTCTGGCAGTTACAGACCTAGCATCTGGTGAAAAATAGGTTGCTATATAAGGGCATTTAAGAAATTGACAACTGTGAAAGTTTCTGCCATCTCTAGGAGAGGTCTAGAGAATTGGGGATTCACTAGGCAACAAGTATTGCCTGTTCACTTGAGGCAAACATAAAATCAGCTGTCAACACCCGAAAGCAAAAGTGAAGTGAGAAAACTAGCAGTCGCTGTCTTCATCAAGGTATTAGGTCAATTAAATGACACTGTGCCTTCCAGGGCTATGTTTCCCTCAATGTCTTTGTCCCATGGGTGGTAGCCATGTGAGAACTATATCCATGTCCTACTTGCTCGTTTGGAAGAAACCTCCTGAAGCTGTCTCGAATAATGGACAAGCAGAGAAAAAAGTATGTGAGTTTCTATACCCGTGTCCTGGGTTCCCAAGAGTTCTTCTGTGGAAGCTTTTTTAAGAAGAGAACAGATCTAAGCTCATGCATGTCTTTAATACCAATCATCTGACAATACTTCTTTCTGGATCAAAGAAAACATTTTAAGCCTCCTCCTTGTTTTCTTAACAAATGTCACTTGTTGCATCAAAAAAAAAAAGTTATTTGAGATGAATTGCAAATGTCATGCTAATTCTTCTATTTTTTTAATAGTTTATTGTCAAGTTGGTTTCCATATAACACCCAGTGACTAACTCTTCTATTTTAAAATAGTCAACAGGATAAACATATTTGAGGCCTTAATGTGTACATGTGCTGCATTTAGTTTAATCAATAAGATTATAATAAGTAATAAAAAAAAAAGAAACACGTTTTATACACACACAAACACACACTCACATTTTTACCAGACCTGAATGAAGGATACTGATAATAGTGACTAGCGTGTTGTGAATCCCATATGCCAGACACCGTAAATGCTAAATGCTTAACACTCATTATCCCATTCTTTATAAATAACTCTCCGAAGGACACATTATTCATCCCTATTTTACAGATGAAGAAATTGGTGTTCAGAGAGGCAAAGTAATCTGCCCAAAGTTTAACAACATGTGACAGAGTTAGAATTTTAATCTTGATCTTAGGAACACTGAAGTCTAAATTCTTAAGCATGATGCTAGGATTTATTCAAATATCCTTCCTGTCTCACAGAGAACAGGGGCAGGGTAAAGGTCTCCCTTGTTAGGCAAACTATGTCTTTGGATATTGGGTTCTTCTGTGTGCTTAAAATATATTGTTTAGCAGCTTAGTTTACCTGGGCTCTAGGAAAGTTGTGGTTGCTTGTAGGTCAATGTTAACACAATTTGAAAAGAGCATATGGTAGCAGTGTTGTGTTGTAGTCAAATTAAGGCTCCTTGGTCTTTAGCAAAAAGAAAACATCAATACAGGGTGTCTTGGTGACTCAGTCAGTTGGGCAACTGTCTCTTGAAGAGCTGACAGCATGGAGCCTGCTTGGGATTTTCTCTCTCCATCTCTCTACCCCTCCCCAGTTCTCTTTCTCTCTCTCTCTCTCTCTCTCAAAATAAATGATCTAAAACATTTTTAAATGGTAACCCCTCTTACTCTCTCTCTCACACACAATAAATAAACTTTTTTTAAAAAATATTTTTATTTATTTCTGAGAAAGAGAGAGAGAGACAGCGTGAGCAAGGGAGAGTCGGAGAGAGTGGGAGACACAGAATCTGAAGCAGGCTCCAGGCTAGCTGTCAGAACAGAGCCTGACGTGGGGCTCGAACCCACGAACCGTGAGATCATGACCTGAGATGAAGTCGGACGCTTAACTGACTGAGGCACCCAGGTGCCCCAAACTTTAAAAAAAAAATCAATGCATGAGTGAGGTCTAATGAAGAGCAATGGACTGGAATTCAAAAAACTTGAGTTATAAACCCAACTCTGTGACATATATTATGGACATTAAGCAGGTCACTTCGTTTTGCTTGAGATTCAGTTTCTAAATACGCTCTGTGTCTCTAAAGAATTATTACTATGAGGGGCGCCTGGGTGGCTCAGTCAGTTGAGCGTCGGACTTCGGCTCAGGTCATGATCTCACGGTGTGTGGGTTCGAGCCCGGCGTCGGGCTCCATGCTGACAGCTAGCTCAGAGCCTGGAGCCTGTTTCAGATTCTGTGTCTCCCTCTCTTTCTGATCCTCCCCTGCTCATATTGTCTCTCTCTCAGAAATAAACAAAACATTTTAAAAAATTTAAAAAAAGAATTATTACTCTGAAAAATACGAAGAATAGACATCTTTTTTTCCCTTATAATCTTCTCTTTGTCAAATTTATGCGAAATTAGAAAGATTATAACTTTGCCTCTTGCTCAAGGTATGTTTCCTTTTAATAAACAGCTTGCTCTCTCCCTACCTCTTCCTTTTCAGCTGATTCTGGGTTTGTCAGGGGAGGAAGCAGCAGTGAGGTAAGGCGGTATTCAACCATTTCTGCATGTTAATGGGGTGACAGATGGAGTACACTCAGGTGTTTCTTTCTTCACTTCTCATCCCAGGGAAATCCCAGGGAAATGGGGATTTGGTGAATCTCAGGGCAGGCCATATATTGAGCCAATGGCACGTTGGTGGTGCCCGAGAACAAGGTGGGTATTTGGGGTCTGGTCCATTATGCACGTTTATTAGTGGGCATCTGTTCAGCTGTCATTTCCTGATTGTTTCATTTTAATCCACTGACATTGTTGCTAGCCTCAACACAGGGACTAATTACATATTAGGTAAATTCTCTGAGGAAATGAATGGGAAAGCATTTAGATCACAAATTTCAGGAAGAAGAAATAATTCTCATGATCTGTCATGTATCTTACAAAAGAAAAACAAGCTGACACATGTCAAACAAAATGAGATGCTGGGGCAAAGAAAGGCCCCCATAGCTGGCAATTAAGTAATGAAGTTGCTTAATAAAGGGGAATAACTACCTCCTGAAACAAATGAAGGGAGAAGTTATAATTTTACACCCCCAAGTTCACAGGATGGAAATCAGTTTCTGTTTACACACCAAGAGAAAAAGGACAATATTTGCTTCCAAGAAAAAGTCTCATTACAAAAAAAAAAAAAAAAAGTTACTCGAAGTGGAGATTTTCACACAAAACTTCCATATGGAACAGCAAGGGATCCACATATCACAGGATTATCAATAGCTTAAGCTACAGACAGTGCATCTGGTCAAATCTACCCAATGCACTATATGCAATATAAGGACAATTATCTCTAAAAGGTGAAGGGATTTCTGAATTGCACAGCCGCTAAGCGGTAAAGTCAGGCCTAAAACCTAGAGTGATTTCTAGTTTAGTATTCTTTCCACTATACCACATGCTTTTTTTCCCCCACTGAAAGGGATGGAAAGGGGAAGGAGGAATTCTGTCTTCCCATGTGGAGGCCCCTATGTCTGGTTTTATTCCTCTTCAAACAAATGATCTAATTTAAGTTCACCATGTTGCAAAAATGGTAAAGGGAGGTGACAGAACATTCAACAGCTGAATGTGATTCATTTCATATGAAAGTATATATCTTACTCAGATGACTGGGTGCTCCTGGGGGTGAGTCACGGTCATGTGTTCTCACCATCACTGCCTTTCTTACAACCATAGCATTGAGTAAAGTAATAAGTGAGTGAACTTATTAGTCTCTATGTATTGTTTGTAGATATACATTTTATAAATGTAAAATATAAGATACATCTGATTTTCAGAGAAATCTTTTGTTTTTTTGGTTTTTTTTTTTTGTTTTTAGTTTATTTATTTTGAGCAAGAAAGAGAGAGTACGAACAGAGGTGGGGCAAAGAGAAGGGGAGAGAGAGAGAATCCCAAGCATGTTTTGCACTGTCAGCGCAGAGCTGAACATGGCCATTGATCCCACAACCTGGGATCATGACCTGAGCCAAAATCAAGAGTTGGGCACTTAACTGACTGAGCCACCTAGGTGCCCCACAGAGAAATCTTGTTACAGTCTTAGAAATTCTTGCATTCTTGGGGCGCCTGGGTGGCTTAGTCGGTTAAGCGTCTGACTTTCGCTTGGGTCATGATCTCACGGTTCGTGGGTTCGAGCCCCGCGTCGGGCTCTGTGCTGACTGCCGGCTCGGAGCCTGGAGCCTGTTTCAGTCTGTGACTCCCTCTCTCTCTGACCCTCCCCTGCTCACGCTGTCTCTCTCTCTCTCTGTCTCTCCTAGAAGTGAATAAAACATTAAAAAAAAAAAAAAAAAAGTAGAAAAAAAAAAAAAAAGAAATTCTTGCATTCTTAAAGGTTAGAAATGTGTTAGAGGGGCACCCAGCTGGTTCAGTTGGTTGAGCATCCAACTTTTGATTTTGGCTGGGGTCATGATCTCATGGTTTGCTGGATCGAGCCCCATATGCGGTTCTTCACTAACATCACAGAGCCTACCTGGCATTCTGTCTCTCCGTCTCTCTGTGCCCTTTCCCTGCTCACACTCTCTTATCTCTCAAAATAAATAAATTTAAAGAGAAAAAGAAATGTGTTAGAATTATAAGTACATTTTTTTTGGCTAACATTTATTTAACATGATTCATTTCATATACATTAATATGTATTCAAATAATGTATTACTATTTACCTTTATTATATTTTCCTTTTGAATCCTTATTATTTTGTTAAATCCTCAAATGACAAAAGTGGATCAATGGTGCAAAATTTGTACATCAAAACATGAAAGTAATGGTAAAAATAGTGATATAAATACTGCGGCTCAGAACAGTCAGAAATGCAAATCATGATTTTATATATGTATAAAAGATTATATATGACTTTGGATGTATGATGATTTTAAGGAAACAGACAAAAATGATGAGGTGCATTGGAGACGAATTTTATGATTTCCAACAATTTGCTCAACTGGCACACCTCAGCAGTGATCCATTATCATGAATTTCCTATATATAACCTACCATTTCAGAGATCAGATAGCTTGCTTATTTAGATGTTGAAAATAAAATAACAGGATTATATTAAAAGACTCAACTATGATACAAAGAGCTTGATTACCAAGAGTTTGAATCTTTTGGAACATTTTGTAATATTCTTTCTTTACTCATCAGAGAAAGAAATCAACGACACTTCTTTGGCTATATTTAAAAACCATATCTAAAAGTCTCAAAAGATTAAGACACATTTTGTAGAATTGAAAGAAACCAGAGAGCAGATTAGCAGCAATCCATTTATATCTATCAGACAGTGCGAACATGTAACCATCCGACTTTTACATATGATCTGTTCATCAATTTAGCTACTGACAAAGTGCTGAAAGCATTCTTAAATGAGAAATATCTTTTTAATAGTTTTGGGATCTAAGTTTGATACAAATATCTACCAATATTTGATAGAGTTGTGACACATAATTATATTTCATAAGGGAAGACTGCAAGAAAATTAAAATGTTTTTAAACTTCATAGAGATAAAGTCTAAGAAAAGATGACTCAGTAGGTCAGGCTGTAACTGAACAGGCTATAGTGGCATCTGTGAAAGTTTACAAGCAATAAAATAATTAAAATATTATTTTGTTGTTATTTACAAATTATAATTCCTTTTTATACTTACCTGAAAGTAGTAGTCCCATGTGTAGTAAAAGCCCTCTAACTGTTGAATATGCCTAAATGTCAACAAACACTGGGCTCGATGAATGTCTTAATTCAATCAAACTCACTGAGTTGATTCTCTTCTCTCAGTCTCTCTAGGCCTATCTCAGTAAGCTTTCTTTTGTCTCTATTTCTTCTGTTAAAATCCTGCTTCTCTTGAATCATTTTTCCTGAATCCTTCCTTTTTGACTCTAAACTAGGACACCTTGAATTATCTAATGCCAAATTTCTATTCCAGTCTCAAACTTTCTTCAATTCATACTCATATATGTTCTGTGCATATGGACAGATACCCTTGATGGACATGAGGTATCTAACATAAAAGCACACACAAATGTATTCCATAATATAGCTACAACTTCCAGGTTTCTTTTTTTAAACATCTCTACCCCTTTACCTTAGCTAATTTTGAGATCAACATAGTGTGTACTTAAGTAATGGTGTTGACTGTTTTATAACAAATACTTAGGGCTAGCTATTACATTTAGGTAACCTTGGATGAAAAAAAGGACAAATTCAACCTTCATGTGGGTTAATTACCAGAGAAAATCTATTCCTCTGTCTCATACTATGCCCTTAAGCGAGATCAGCTATCTCGAAAGGTCACAAACTTCACTCTGCCTTAATCTTACTAAAGACACAAATTTATACATCCATAAGAATAGCATCATATTAGGTAAAATGGAATTTCATCCAACTTTCAACTGGAAAAGTGTATAATCTTATACACTTATAATCTTATACACTTTTCCTCTTACTACTCTGCATTTTCTCACTGCCTACTTGACTCCCAGGTCTTTTTACTGGAATCTCTAGGACAAATGTTAAGCACTAAACAATCCTGCTACAGCTTTAATCTCTTACTGAACATTACCACACCTTCTTAAAGTAATTAGAACCAAGCACTCCCCACCCCAGACACCTAAGGTATATTCCAATGATGGGTTTCCATCCTCATCTCTCTTTGATGTTGCATACTGCTCACCAGTCCTTCTTAATATTGCTGCTCTCTGGGTTTCCATGATAACACTTCTTTTCTTGTAGGACACAGAGAATCTAACATAAAAGTATTTACCAAGACAGTTCATGATCACAGCTGTATCTTTTATTACTGTACTATTCCTCCTTCACCCCCTTATGCCTAGTATTATGTTACTATGCTGTCGGCTCATGGAGATGCCCACTGATTGACTAAAATACTCACACTTTAACCACTGATCATCCCCAGACTTCTCTCTTTGGTTCCCCCCAACCACCCTTCTCACTCCTCACCCTCTCCCCCCAGCCATCTCATTCATTGCTAAGAATTCTATCATCATCTATGCACTGATGACTCTGAGAGTTGCTTCATTCTAGTCCAACCCACTTCCTGAAACTAGATTTTTGCACTGTACTATTTAACAACATTTTCACTATGTCCCATACATAACACAATCTCAACATTTTGAAAACTAAATTTATAATCATTTCCTCCATCCCCAGCCAGGCTAAATCTGCTCATTCTGTATTTACAGTCATGATAAATGTACCCCCATAGGCTTGGGAATCCACATAAGAATCTAAATGTTTGTCCTACACTCCTTTTTTTCTTTTATCACCTATAGTCAGTTGATCACTAACTCTAGTCAGTTCAGCATCATAAAAACGTGAGTTATTGGCCTCCTACAATCCACCCTCACTGACTCCTATTTATTTCTCCCCTTGACTATTACACAGCCTTCTCAATTATATGGCTATAGGAACTTCCAAGAACTTACATTTATTTTACTTATTTTTTTAAATGTTTATTCATTTTTAAGAGAGAGAAAGAGAGCGACTGAGCATGAAAGGGTGACAGCGGATCTGAAGTGGGCTCTGTGCTGACAGCAGGCAGCCCAATGTGGGGCTCGAACTCACAAACCACGAGATCAAAGGCAAAGTTGGACGCTTAGCTCACTGAGCCATGCAGATACCCCAGGTACTTGCATTTTAAATCTGTATCTGTCACTGCCCTAAGAAACAGTGATCTTTTAGCACATATATCTGACCCAGTTACTGCTTTACTTGTAATTGTTCAATGATTTCCTGTTATCTCCAGAACAATGTTCAAAATCTTCAGCATGGCAAAGAAAGATGATATGCCACCTGCCTACATGTTCAGCCTCATTGACCACCACTCACCATACACATCCTATACTCTGTATCTTCATTGTCATGGTCAGAAAGAAACACTTTAGAACTGTACACTCAAAAAATTAGTCTGGAACAAGCATTGCTATCATCCTGGGGAAGAACCAGAGTGACAGAAACTCATCATATTCTCTAACTTGTCATATCCTGGAAAATTCTATTACCAGTGAGGAGTCACTTGAGACTGCCTTTCACTCCACAGCAGTATACCAAAAAAAGGTGCTAGGAAGTAAAAGATTTATTACATTCATCTCTTACTGAAACTTTGGAAATGACTTGAAGGAAGGTTTATATAGGCTCCTCAGTTTCATGGGAGCACTAGCTTATAGCTGAGCAAGATAACATATTGGGGGTCTATCCACTGGTCTGGAATCAGAAAGGGCTAGGTTGCAACCTTTCTTCTGTCACATGACTAATTTTAATATCCACATGAATAAAAAGAGGATAACAACAGCTACTTTGTGAACTGCTTAGAGAATTAAATGAGATACCAAAGTTTCTCATATAGTATTTGAAACATAACAGGGGCATTTACTTATGGCCATTATATAGTGTGGACAAAGTAGAGATGTTATAGTTTTAGAAGACAACATAGACATGTAACTCCTTCTTCACATAAGAGGAAGGTATATTTTTTTAATACTCTGAATTATACCTTTATATGTATCTAGCTCTAGACTGGGAGGGGAGGTTACAAAACACATACATGGTCTCTGTCTTTCAGAGACCTTTTACGGTTTGGAGAACGAAGGTAAATGCCTGAAGCAAAACTCCCAGGCCACTACCACGTGCACAGAAGATGCACCAATTTCAGGTTCCCAACTCAGCAACTCCTCTTCTCAGTACGTGGCTATGCACCCAGTTCTAGGGTGGAACCAATTGAAAGTAAAATCTTTTTCTCAATTTCTGGCCACTCGCCCCAACCAGTAAGGAGTAGAAAGGCTCTGGACAGATGACTTGAATGATTCCTATAGGCTGATCATAAATGACAACTGTCTTTATCATGAATATCCTTTTGCTGAGCAACATGGGGAAATAAAGCTGACGGGTAAGAAAGTACAGGGGGTTCACACACACACAAATTAATAAATTTAAAAAAAAAAAACAGGGATTCATTGTGAGGGAGTATTTCTCCTCTCTGGGACATCTTCAAAATTTCTGTAGACTTTTTCCAAACAGTGGAAGTAGTCACTGATGCTGAATGATCATAACTTATTACTAATAATCTTGGCAGGAGATTGCCCTCACTTCTAAGCACAAAGCTTCCACATTCAGGAGAAAGGGGCCAGGCACTTTGGGAAACTAAAAAAGTATTAAAGAACAAAGCTCATGAGGTTGCTATTGCCCTGCGCCTCACAGAACATCCTCAGGAACTGCATTTGACCATTTGTTCCTCTAACCAGCGCAGCTGCTCTCACCAGGACATTATTCTGTCCTAGGAAACTGCCTGGTGTGTATTCTATTTTGGAAGTACACTTATCATTGCTCCTGAAATGCCACTTTGCCTTTGGAAACATTCACAGGAACTAGCATTCAGAAGGTAGAAAGATTTTTAAAAGCTTGGAAATTTCCCAGTAGGAGCTCCAATTCTCAGAAAGCCATAAAAGAATGCCGGCTGGGCCATGGCCAATATAACAACAACAACAACAAAGCTGAAAATATCACTCAAACCATAATACTGTGGCAATATTATTATAAGATGACAAGGAACAATTATCTATATAGGCTGTCATGTTTTGCTTCCTACGTCTTGCTAGTACTTTCCATTGGTGACCTCAATGAATATTTGCAGAAGCCTATATAAATGTAGACACTGAGGCTTAGAGAGGTTAGGTAATTTGCCCATTGTTACCCAATTAACAAAAGGGCCAAGATGGGATTTGAACTCAACGTGTCTGCTCTTCCTATCATCCCAGTGCATTTGAGTCCCACCCAAGAATGGAGCCTAACCCCTGAAACAAGTAGAAATGTGATGGACCCTTGATGTAAGTGAGCTGAGCTCTGCACTTATATGGTGAAGAAAGCAGTTTCTTCTAACATTTTGTATATGCTATATTTTATCTACAGACATCTTTTGCGTTCAGGGTTTCAAGAGAAAATGGTGCAAAGTTATAGAATCCTGAGAAGATATTAATAACTGATTTGTGCCTGCTATATGTCAAGTACTTTACACATATTACTTCTTATTTTTAGGAAAGACCTTCAAGTTATATAGTACCACTGTCATTTAATAGATGGGAAAACTGAAGCTCAGAAAGATGGTTATACAACTGGAATTTGAGTCCCTATACTCCAAAGAGTCTTAATGCCAAATGAACTGAATCAATCATTGTACTAAAATCCAAGCCATAGTTTGCTCTATTTGCAAATAACTGGATTATTGAAATAGAAGATACAGTAGCTCAGAAAAAGGAGGCTTCTTCATTATCTATGGGCATCAAGTAACAAAAGATACAGATTATTCCCTCCACCCCTCCCTTGATTATACAGTAACTTGTTTTTATCAGTTATTTATTGCCATGATAATAATATGTAACAAACCACCCCAAAACTCAGGAGCTTTAAGATAATAAGCCTTTATTTAGGTCAGGAGTCTGGCAATTTAAGCTGAACTCAGACAGGTCATTCTCCTGGTCTTAGATGGGTTTATTCATCTGTCTTGCAGTTGGTGGTTGATAGGTGTCAAGGCAACACGTAGCAGCAGTCTAAACTATGCATGTTCTCATGTTTAAGGGAGAGTCACAAGAGAAGAGGAAGAAACAGGTAAGCTACTTTTTAAAGCCTTTGCTTGCATTAAGTCCTCTACTTTCCAACTAGCCAAAGCAAGTCACAAGGCCAAGCACAGTCTACAAAGAGCAATGACAGAGAGAGGCTTGAGACCTATGGCCACTAATGCAATCTATATATCATATTCCACTCTTGTCATAATTATTCACGTCCTTCCTACTTGCAAAATATACTTCCCTCAAAAGATCTCAAACGTCTCATTTAGTCACACCATCCGGTCCAGAATCCATTATCTTGTGATCTACAATCAGTTACTAATATGGCTCCTCAGATGAGGATTCAAATCCCCATGAACTAAACTGATAATTTATTGGCTACTCACATATCCAACGTTCAGTGATGACGGAGGGACTGGATAATTACAAAAACACTCACTTTCAGAAAGGGAATAATATGGGAAGCACTTAGCCCTCGTATACATGTATAGCAATTTCCACTGGACAAATGTGGTCAGAACCCTACAAGGTAGGGATAGGGAATGTTTCTTAACTATATCCCATCATGCTTCCCAAGAGTGGCCCACCAGTCCTTTGTTCTCCGTGGCCCTTAACTTTATTCAAAATATAATTCTTTGTCCATTATGCTTGGTCACTTTTGAAGAGGGCATTTAGAAATATGCTTTCTGAGCAACTTTCTAGCCTGCTTCTTGCTCATAAAATATTGAAGGCCCAGTACTTCCCTGAGTTTTATACATTTTCATTCTCCTTTAATCCAGTATGGTAGCACGTTTGCCCATACAACTCCCTTAAAACCTCTTGAGCTTCATAAAAATAAAGTTTAAGTCCACTTCATTGCAAAAGCCACAACCATAATTTCTTTTGAAGTAAGTCCCTCTCTAGATTTTATCAGTGTTTCTTTGGGCTTTTCAGGGTGCTGTCAGATAATGACCTTAAAATTTCTAGAAACGCTTTTGTCTACTTGAAGGGTCTACTTAGTAACACAGTAATTAATTCAAAAGTCTTAACAGAATCTGACAAACCTCTTTTGGTTTTTAATACTAAGACCACATGTTTCTGGCAGCTCCTTGGATTTGATCTTTTACTAGCCTAAGAGGGTAGAAATAAGAAAAAAATGCTTTTTTCCAATCCATTGAGTTCTGGTATTCTCAAAATTTTACAAACTGTTCAGTTCTTTCTTTAATGTATCTTTTTCTATTTGCACCTTATCATATGCAGCTAGTAAAAGCAGGTGTACTTTCAACATTCTGTCTGGAAATATCTTTACTAAAGTATGAATGTTAAGTTGGTATATTTTCTATATTCTAAGTTACCATATTTTACTAAATGCTTCACCACCAGATAACGTAGTTTGCCACTTATCTGGGCTGCTATAGCAGATTCCTCACTATTTTTCCAGCTTCCTCTTTCAATGTTGTTTTCCAGCACTACCTTTCTCCCCACTGCCTTTCACACTGTCTCCCCACTGTCAATTTCACAAAGCAGTTGACACATATTTATATTTTTATTCTAATACTTTGTTTCTAAGAACAAATTTCTGTATTTGTTACCTACCACTATAATAATACCATATAACGAAACAACTCCAACTCAGAGATTTAAGTCACTAAGCATTTATTTAGCACACATGTCTGCAAGTTAATGATTTAGGACGGACTTAGTTGGATCATTCTTCTGTTCTTGGTTGAGCTCTCTCACAGGTTTGAAAGTTGCCTGACTGTCAACCAGGGTCATAGCCATGACTGGGCAATGTGTCTTACCTTATCCAATAGACTAGTCTGGGAGTTTTATCACGGTAAAGGCCAAGGAAAAAAGAGAAGTGGAAATACCATACACTGTTAGGAGCCATTCTGAACTCACTAGTTGAGAATACTCCTTGTGAGGTTAAGGTAGGCTTGCAAGGTCTCCTACCGTCGGGTGGCAACTGATAGCTGCCCCTTTTCTAATCGTTTCTGCTTGCGCACCGTACCCCAGGTTCCTACAGCTCAACAGGTAAATCAACTAACCAAAAATGTTTCTCATGCCCTAGCTATTCAAGAAATCATAGATAAAAAACTAGACACAAAGGCAAATGCACTCGAAGAGGCGATTCTATGTATTGGAAATGAACTAAATTCCTTAAAGGTACGGTTGGCTCTCTGGTGCCATAAGGAATATAACTGGATATGTGTAACCCCTCTAAAACACAATCAATCCTCTAATGCCTGGGGAAATGTTCAGAATCATTTACGTAGTATATGGAATCATTCTAATTTTAGTTTAGATTACAATCTCTTCATCAATAGATTCTGGACCTCAATCTACTATCTTTGTTTCTCCTTCCCAGGTAGCAATGTCCTTTCTAGATGGACCACATAATTTTGTCAGTAATTGTAGCTTCCTCTCTTTTCTTACAAATATCAGTCTGATCCGGGGCGCCTGGGTGGCTCAGTCGGTTAAGCACTCAACTTCAGCTTAGGTCATGATCTCACAGTTCATAGGTTCAAACCCCGCATCAGGCTCTGTGCCGACAGCTAGCTCAGAGCCTGGAGCCTGTTTCAGATTCTGTGTCTCCCTCTCTCTCTTACCCTCTCCTATTCATACTGTCTCTTCTCTCTCTCTCTCAGAAATAAATAAAACATAAAAAACATTTGAAAAAAATATCAGTCTGATCCTTGGAGCCATGTTAATTGTCCTTTGTCTCTTCCCAGTCTTCTACCGAGTACTAAGCAACAGGATTCGTGAAATTTCCATTGAATTACATACCCTACGTTTAAAAAATAAAAAAAGAGGAGCTTCTGCACAGCAAAGGAAACAACCCAGAAAATTAATAGGCAACCAACGGAATGGGAAAAGATAGTTGCAAATGACATATCAGATAAAGGGTTAATATCCAGAATCTATAAGGAACTCACCAAACTCCACGCCCGAAAAACAAACAACCCAGTGAAGAAATGGGCAGAAGACATGAACAGACACTTCTCCAAAGAGGACATCCAGATGGCCAACAGACACATGAAACGATGCTCAGCATCCCTCCTCATCAGGGAAATACAAATCAAAACCACACTGAGATACCACCTCACGCCAGTCAGAGTGGCTAAAATGAGCAAATCAGAGAACTCTAGATGCTGGCGAGGATGTGGAGAAACGGGCACCCTCCTACACTGTTGGTGGGAATGTAAACTGGTACAGCCCCTCTGGAAAACAGTGTGGAGGTTCCTCAGGAAACTAACAATAGAACTCCCCTATGACCCAGCAATAGCACTGCTAGGAATTTACCCAAGGGATCCAGAAATGCTGAGGCATAGGAGCACATGTACCCCAATGTTCATAGCAGCACTCTCCACAATAGCTAAAACATGGAAAGAGCCTAAGTGTCCATCAACAGACGAATGGATCAAGAAGATGTGGTTTATCTATACCATGGAATACTACATGGCAATGAGAAACAATGAAATCTGGCCATGTGTAGCAACATGGATGGACCTTGAGGGTGTTATGCTGAGCGAAATAAGTCAGGCAGAGAAGGACAAATACCATATGTTTGCACGTATAGGAGGATTAGGAGGAACTTGACGGAGGACCAAGGGGGAGAAGAAGGGCGGAAATGGTGGGGGAAAGGGAGAGAGGCAAACCATGAGAGACTCTTGAATGCTGACAAAAACTGAGGACTGATGGATGTGGGGGGGAGGGGGGGATGGGCATGAAGGAGGGCACTTTGGGGATGAGCACTGAGTGTTATGTAGAAACTAATTTGACAATAAACTATTTGTAAAAAAAAAAAAATAAAAAATAAAAAAATAAAAAATAAAAAAAGAGGGAGATGCTGGGAGCCACACCGGCCTCGCTGGATGACACAGTCACAGCGAGGAAATGGCAGCATGTGCACAGCTCCTGCCATGAGAAACGAAAACTGGTATCTCCTTCTGCTACTACTGGCTGATGTTGGAAATGAGCCTGCTGGTATTGACCAGGCCTCACAATATTCCAAATCAGACCGATATTCCCTACACAGATACCTCATAGAAAAAGCATATTCCTGCCCCTCAAAGGAGATTTTAGATAAAAGCACTGTAGGTGTTTGTCAAAAGGCTCTTCCTATGGGCCTTGTAGATCCAAGACATGGATAATAAAAGGGGTTAAGAACACAAGAGTTACAACTAAGTCTGGCCCGGAGACAAAGAGCCCAATTTAGAGATAAGGAACAGATAAGGGCAGAACATAAGTTAATACATATACCTTTGCTAATTGGTGATGTATAGCAGTCCCTTCTCTAAGGCCTACATTCCACAAACACCTTCCTTTACACTGGCAGCTGTGATGAGGATGGATAAGAGTAGCTAAAACATAAACCCAAATACAAAGGCTGACACATTTAGGGCCCCATGGTGTTTACACATTCAGCCTCAAATCAAAAAGTTTGCATAAACAACTTATTAACCAGCTCGAATGCATTCCTTCTCTTGTGAGCCAGACAGAATGACTCCTAGCCTATCTACCTACCTATGACTTAATCTTAGCGTTATTAACTTAAACAAATGTGTATGTTATCCTGTTTTTCACTAAGAACATCCTGTTATTTTCTTAGTTGTAAGATTTACTCAACCTCACTATAATTGGGGTACTTTTGCAAGAATACTTCTGTGAAACCTGTTTCTGTACACTTTCCAAAGCATCTTATTATAGAGAATTATCCATTGTAAAAATTCCATTTTCTGATGTCATGTTATTGTTTGACCTATAAATAAAGACATCAAAACTGACAGGACAGAGATGCCTGCCTGGTGATCAGAAAGAATCTTGGGGCTCTCTCACTCTCTCTCGCCAAGACTGTCCATCCTTCGGGGACCCCTGGACTGGCTGGAGCTGGACTCCAGCAATATACTTTTTCAAGCCACTGATTATATCAAGTTTTCTAACACTTCACTGCCAAAACAAGTTTCATGATCAAACCCAGAGTCAATATGAAAAGGCACTGCCAGATGATATTGACACAGGGAGACATGAAAAATTGAGGCCATTAATTCAGTCTAAAACACCTGTTACGTGATTGCCTCAAACATGTTAACACACTTTATCTCAGCATGATGATAGACATCTCCAGGAACAGAAATTGCTATGACGTTTTTGTTTTTGCTAAGAATGGCTAAAATAAACCACAGGGGCCCCTGGGTGACTCACTCAGTTGAGCATCCAACTTGGCTCAGCTCATGATCTCACAGTTCATAAGTTCGAGGCCCACATCAGACTCGCTGCTGTCAGCCTGTCCGTGCAGAGCCCACTTCATATCCTCTGTTCCACACTCTCTGCCCCTCCCCTGCTTGTGCTCTCTCAAAAATAAATATTTAAAAAACACATATTTTTTGGAGTGGAACATATGGAAAACAGAGAAATAGTTCAAAGAGATGAAAACTTAGATGGATTTTCAGTATCCAATGCCTTTTGAGGTCAGAAAGGCAATATAATTAATTAATGAAGCCAGTACGGGTAAAACACACCTGGCTGTGCTAGGGATTGTCGGGAGTTATAAAGCACCATACAGAAAAAGGCAGCTACTCTCCATTCCAGCAGATCTTTATCATAAATATGGGCCAAGGGTTGCCAGATGTTGCAACTGTTTTAAAGAATCTGAAAATCCAGATTCTTATGTGAAATCTCTGGCTTTTTAATTATTGGAAACCAACTCAATGAAAAATCTAACAAACAAAACCCTGAGAAGATCATTGGTATCTGGATGCATACACATACACAAATGTCCACGAATGCAAGCTGGATCTGACCCATAGGTTGCCAGTTTCTGATTTGGCTTCAGACCTTTGTATATAGAGGGTTTTACTTTTCTTCCCCACCTTTATTGAAGTATAACTGACAAACAAAATTGTGAGACGTTCAAGTGTGCAATGCAATGTTTTGATCTATGTCTGCATGGTGAAAAGATTCTCACCCATTGAGTTTGTTAACACATCCCATATCCATCACTTCCCATACTTACCCAGTTTTTAAAAATTTGGGTAAGAACATATGAGTTCTACTCTTAGCAAATTTTAATTATATAATAGTGTTGGCACCTATAGTCACCATGTTATAAGATCCTCGGATCTTATTCATAACTGAAAGTTTATATTCCTTTTTTTTAAATGTTTATTCATTTTTGAGAGACAAAGTGTGAGCAGGAGAGGGGCAGAGAGAGAGGAAGACACAGAACCTGAAGCAGGCTCCAGGCTCTGAGCTGTCAGGACAGAGCCTGACGCAGGCTCAAACCCACAAACTGTGAGATCATGACCTGAGCTGAAGTGGGATGTTTAACTAACTGAGCCACCCAGGTGCCCCACTGACTTTACTTTTCAGAAAAAGATTCTACATATAAGTGGTATCATGTGGTATTGGTTTTTCTTTGTTTGGCTTACGTCACTTAGCATAATGGTCTCCAGGTTCACAGTTTCTTTATCCACTGATTTGTCAAGGAAGCCTTACGTTGTTTCCACAACCTAGCAGCTATGACTAATGCTGATATGAACATGGAAGTGCACCCAATAGATGGTTTTTAATTTCAAATTCAATACATCACAAATAACTAACATGGCAGTGAGTTGGAAATTAGCCCATAATTCAAGAATGTTCACCTTTCAATTATACTATGTTTGTATCTAGGTATTTCTCTTGGTTTCATGATGACCATGCAAATTTAGACACAATTTAGAAAGGTTCAATTTGGCCAAAACCCAATTCAAATTAGTATAGGCTTAATCAAAATCTGGCATAAGACCCGATCTCTCCTCCTAGTTTTTCCCATATATGTTGGTTTCCATGGAAATATAGGGTTTTCCCTAAATACGCATACATACAATGCTGAAAAGAAGTCATTAAAGAAAAGACTAAGCTTGATGCACATATTAGGAAGTTCAGTCAAAGTAACCCTACGCAGCAGCACCAACTATCTACCTAAAATAGCTAGTGTTTTGTAAACCACTTAGTTTGATCTTTCCCAGTACTGGAAGGAAATAAAGAGCGTGTGAAGATATAGAGACATAGGAGGCTTAGTAAAAATGGCTTGGGGACGTACAGTGCAGTTTAGGGAATATAGTCAATAATATTATAACAACTTTGTATGGTGACAGATGGTAACTACACTTATTGTGGTAACCATTTTGTAATGCTATATGCATAAGTATCAAACCACTATGTTGTACATCTGAAACAAATTCGATAGTATATGTCAATTGTTCTTCATACAAAATGGCTGAAACAAATATAAATTCTGCTGCCTAGATAGATTTTAGTAGCTATCTCGTAGTCTGGTATGCTTAAGAAAGAAAATTTACAAATCACCAGGTACCGATGGACTTGGATGAAAAAATAATAAGTTTCTTTAGGCAATCCATTGGATACATGTCTCAGATAATACTGAATTTCATTCCGTGGTGAGCTGTACTGTGTCTACTTCCGGTATTGCATTTGAAAAGAGTAGTACTACACTAGAATATGTTCCGAACAGACTGACCAAAATAGTGAGAAAACAAAAAGTGACCTATTGCCAGTTTTCTGGGGATTAAGGGAGTTCCCAGGATGCAGGACTTTCAGGACTAAAATCAAAAAAATCAAACCAAAACAAGTTGGTTACCCTGGGGAGAACTTGAAGCCATGTTTTAGAAAGAAATGCTAAAGGGTTTCATCACATTTATCCTGGATAAGATTTTGGAGAAGGCATGATAAATTCTTCTGTGTATACTTACGGCGTGCTTCAAGTATTTTCTTCTGTATAGCCCCAGGAAGTTACAAGGATCAATAGGTACCATTACAGGTTTTGGTTTAATATAAGAAAAAACTATTTACAGTCATACCAGCCTAAAGATGGAATGGGACAGATCAAGAAGTAGACTTTGATGAAAATCCTCAAATAATGCAAAGCATTCAGTGTAAAGATATATCAGAAATGTTGCAGAAAGGATTCAAAGTTTTGAAGTACAAGAAGGGGTTTGGATGATATGGCCTTTAGGGTCCCTTCCAAGTCTGTTTTTAAGGTCTATGTTTCTGTGGGATCATAAAATATTTTGATATGAGGAAAACAACCAACAGAAGTCTGAAAATCTTATATTCATTATCCAAAAAGTAATAGAAGAATTTTAAAATAGCAAAATAAGGAGAACCCCATGGCAGGAGAGAAACCAAAATTAATCTGAGGTTAGTATAACAAGTGATGTAAGCTGTCAAGTCACTTTTGAAGCAGCCTCGGATAAGAGATCAGCCATGGGTGAAGAAAGACCATTTAAGAAGAGAATGAGAAACAGTCGCTGAGGATGGTAAAGTAATTCAAGCATTAAATTAATTCTTACATGTTTACCAAAAGGATGACGAAAAATATGCCTATTCCTCCGTGCCTCAAGAAAAGTGTTTAAGTCACCAGAGTGACTGAAATGCCAAGTATCTAGACAAGATCAGTGACAAGTATGAACCCCAAGTTTCCCTGCGCCAAATTTCTGTACCATCCAAGAGAGAAACTTTAAGCTTGTCCTTGACTCATGGTATCTGGGTTAAGTAGCACCAGGAATGGGCAAAATGGAAGTCAGAGTCATGCCCAAAATACTTCCATCTGTCTGGGACCATCAGTTTTTGTGCCCACAGGGCAGAACAGCCCTTCACAAGATTGAATGAAAAAGAACTGGGTGAACTCCAGATCCTGAGGCACTGATACAAACCTAAATGTCATTTCAAAACCTTGTTTTCGTAAAAGTCCACATGCATTTGCTAATTTATAAAACTTTCCCACTCTTATTTACTTATCTATATTAACCTAAGTTTTGTCTTCAAAATAATCAAGGCATGACAGCATATTACAGTCTGCTACAAATAAAGTTATAAAGACAGAACATGCTACACTTATTGGATACCCACTAAATGCACAGTTTTGGACTAATTATTATGGAGATATAAAGAAAAAAGTAGGGGCAACCTCTGATTTCAATGAACTTGAAGTTCCTGGACCAAGAGAGTACATAATATTCCAATGTGTTGAACACTCATTTATTAAGGGATTTGGTACTTTTTTTTTTCTAATGTCTTTATTTTATTTTGAGAGAAAGAGACAGAGAGTGAGTAGGGGAGGTATAAAGAGAGAGGGAGACACAGAATATGAAGCAGGCTCCAGGCTCTGAGCTGTCAGCACAGAGGCCGACATGGGGCTCGAACCCATGGACTGTGAGATCATGACCTGAGCCGAAGTCGGACACTCAACTGACAGAGCCTCCCTGGCACCCCAGGATTTGGTACTTTCACACGGGAAAATTCAAGTAATCAATCAACCAATCATTTAAAGTGGACACTGTTCACATTTTACAGGTGAGGAAGCAATGCAAATTACCCACATAATAACAATATATACCTTTTTGCCCCGGACAGTCCAAACTTACATCTGTTCTTTTGATGTAGTTTTGAACGGCATCCTTTTTCATTCTCAAAGTTCCTTGATTTTGATTATAAATTATATAGTCACCTTAATTATCACAGTAGTAGATGGTAGACCTGAGATTAAAATTATGGTCTGCTGATTTCTTGTGCTCTTTTGAACATGATCTTAAATTGGATATACTACAATAAGAATATGACAGAAATCAATTGCTATCTTCTGAAAGTCCACTGCTAACACTGCCACTTGCACACAACTGGTCATACATCTTCATGTAAGCACTCTTGACCCTGTGTGGTCTATGCTACCAGCTCAGTTATCCTCATCTGTTCTTTCCTACGTGTATAATAGCTACTACCACACAATCCAGCTCTGGACTATAGAACCTCAACATTTGCATTGTTCACACATCCAAATCCCTGGCTTCAGGCTCTCTTGACTTTTTAAAATCATAATCAGTCCACATAAGACAACCATTCTTGTGACGCTTTATTGGATAGAAAACGATTACCATGAAGTAGTCCACCTCTTTTATATACATATAAATATACATATACATATACATATACATATATATTTAATGTTTATTGATTTATTTTGAGAGAGACAGAGCAAATGAGCACGAGCAGGGGAGGAAGAGAGAGAGGGAAAGAGACAGAGGATCCCAAGCAGGCTTCATGCTGTCAGCACAGAGCCTAAAGTGGGGCTTGAACCCACAAACCATGAGATCATGACCTGAGCTGAAATCAAGAGTCGGATGCTCAACTGACTGAGCCCCCCAGGCGCCCCCCAGGAAGTATTCCATCTATTAAAAACACTAAAGCTCCAATACCACCCTTATACCAGAATTTCCTTTTATTGGAACTATCCTGCCATCAGCCATCATTCCTGCCTAACCAACTTCAGTCTCATTCATACTTTCTGTTTCTTGACCTACATGTTTTCTGCCAGATAATCAAACTAATTCTGGCTTCGCTTTCTTTTCTACTCCCCTTAAACTCCATGAAGAATCTCCTCTGTTTCTATGAGTTTCATATATATATTTAAATAACATGAAAACAGAGTCATGTGTTTGTAGCCAAAGCACCTCACAGTAAAATCTGGGTTGTAAGGGGTTCTCGATACACATGTGTTGAATAAAGGAATTATGACAGGAAGATTACCTACTGTATGCTAAATTTTCTCCTTCCTGTTCTCATATTGGAGGTATGAATAGCATATCTGAAAAAGGCTAGCTTATATAGCACTGGGCTCATAAGGCTACAAGAATCATTCAAATACTCAGGCAAATCATCTTCCTTAGAACCACTATATAAAAATAAAATAATATCCTAATCTTTGATCAGGTATGCCATTTACTATTACTTTTGTGATTGAGTTTTTAGAATATTAGTAGTTATACTTCTTTTGATTCTTTCCTAGGTAGTCAGCAACTTATTTTAATTGTTGGCCAGTGGGTCTACAGTGGCTCCTGGCCTTTGGGCTCATGGTATAAACAGCACATGTCCGACAGGAATAGTCAACTTATATAACAGTCAGTGTTGCATGTTCCATATAAGAGGTGCTCCATAACTCACTGATGGATAAGCATATTTTCTCACCCACACATGCACTGAAAAAATGTCATTATATAAAAAGAGCCAAATGGAAATGATTTTAAAAATTTGTTTTTAAAAAGTATACAGCATTTATTCATCAGCCAGGATTTTCAAAATATAAACACTTTCATATAATGAAATACCTTATATATATATACATACATATATATACATTTGACTAAAATAACTGTAATAAAGTAGGCCTTGGGAAATCTATTTTTTACTCACCTTGAAGTTTTCTTCAAGTTCAGATTTGTTGGTAGTTCTGCAACCTCTATCCAGCTTTTACTTCATTAGTCTTCGTAGACTTCCGTTTCTGACAAAGGGAGCCTAGTGACTTTCAGAACAATCCATCTACTGAGGACACCAAAAAATCTAGATAAAACATAAAAATAACACTTTGGTATAAAATGATATAATGTAATGTAAATTAAATACAGAATGTGTATTTAATTTTTCCATCAAACTACAAATTTTAGTTCAGGATTAATAAAAGAAGAGGATTCCTGTAAAACACCTAGGGTTTTCAGTAGGGGATTTGGAGAGCTTCATTCCAGGGTAAGGATGAACTAGAGAGGACAAGCCCTAACAAGGGGACTCAAGGAAATCTGGGATTGTTAGTGCTTTCACTTAACTATTTGCCAGAATGAAAATTAAGTCACTTTTGGAGGATAAGAACATTGTGTCAAACCTCAAATGTATCTACAATTTTATACACAATGCTTTGGCATTAAGCAAAATATAAGCAACTAAGCACAAATAAAGAATTTGAGAAATTAAAGAAAATACACACCCTGCTAATAGACATATAGGAGGTTTATATATTGGAATTATCAATTATGACTACTATAGTTAAGGAATTTAAAGAAAAAATTTAAAAATTGGCAGAAAGCTAAAACTAAAAATTAAGAATCCTATGGAATTTCTGGAAGTTAGAGATATGCTAATTCAGAGTAAGAACTCAAAAAATAGGTTTAGGGATACTATACATAGAAAATCCTACAGACCACCAAAAAGCTAGTAGAAATAAAAAATGAACTCAGTGAAGTTGTAGCAGATAAAATTAATACCCAGAAATCAGTAGTGTTTCTATACACTAATAACAAAGTAGCAGAAAGAGAAATTAGGAAAACAACACCATTTATAAGTGTACCAAAAAGAATAAAAGACTTAGGAATAAACTTAACCAATTAGGTCAAAGGCTTGTACTCTGTAAACTATAAAACATGAAAGAAATTGAAGAGAGCACAAATAAATGGAAAGATATTACATGCTGATGGACTGGAAAAATTAATAATGTTAAAATGCTGATATTACCTAAAGAAATCTACAGATTCAACGCAATCCCTATTAAAATATCAACAGCATTTTTCACAAAACTAGAATAATACTAGAATTTGTATGGAACCCCCAAATACCTCTAATAGCTAAAGCAACCTTGAAAAAAAAAACAAAGCTGGAGGTACCACAATTTCAGATTACAAGATACACTACAAAGCTGTCATAATGAAAACAGTATGGTACTGGCACAACAGTAAACACATAGATCAAAATAAAAGAATAGAGAGCCCAGAAAGAAACTCACAGTTATTTGGTCAATTAATATATGACAAAAGAGGCAAGAATATACAATGATGAAAAGATAGCTTCTTTAATAAATGGTGCTGGGAAAACTAGACAGCTACATGTAAAAGAATGAAACTGGACCACCTTTGAACACCATACACAAAAACAAACTCAAAATGGATTAAAGACCTAAATGTGATACCTGAAACCATAAAAATTGTACAAGAAAACACAGGCAGTAATTTCTCTGACATCGCTTGCAGCAACATTTTCCTAGATGTGGCTCTTAAGGCAAGGGAAACAAAAGGAAAAATAAATTATTGAGACTACATCAAAATAAAACGCTTTTGAAAAAAAAGATTTAATAAAAACATATGGGAAAAATAAAAATTTAAAAAAAAAAATAAAAAGCTTTTGCACAGAAAAGGTAACCATCAACAACAGAAAAAGGCAACCTATGGAATGGGTCAAGATACATGTAAATTACATATCTAATCAAGGGTCAGTTTCCAAAATAAATAATGAAAAATAATTATACAACTCAACATCAAAAACAAACAAACAGACAATTCAACTAAAAAGTGGGCAGAGGACCTGAACAGACATTTTTCCAAAAAAGACACACAGATGACAAACAGACACATGAAAAGATGTTCAACATCACTCATCATCAGGGAATGCAAATCAAATCAACAATCAGATACCACCTTATTTGTGTTAGAATGGCTAAAATTAAGACAAAAAATAATAAGTGTTGACAAGGATGTAGAGAAAAAGAAAACTTCATACACTGTTGGTGAGAATGTAAATTGGTGCAGCCACTGTGCAAAACAATATGGAGGTTCCTCAAAAATTCAAATATAGAAATACCATGATGCAGCTGGGTGGCTCAGTTGGTTGAGCATACCACTTTGGCTCAGGTCATGATCTTGTGGTTTGTGAGTTTGAGCCCCACATCAGGCTCACTTGCTACTGTGAGCGCGAAGCCAGCTTCAGATTCTCCATCCCCCTCTCTCTGCCCCTCCCCTGCTCACACTCTCTCAAAAATAAATAAACATTAAAAAATAGAAATAGTATGTGATCCAATAGTTCCACTATTGTGTATTTACCCAAGGAAAATGAGGACACTAATTCAAAAAGATATATGCACCCTTATGTTTATTAAAGCATTATGTATAATAGCCAAGATAAGGAAGCAACTTGAGTGTCCATCAATAGCTAAATGCATAAGAAAGATGTGGTATATGTATATAAGGGAAAATTATGTAGCTATAAAAAGGATGAGATCATGCTATTTGAGACAACATAAATGGACCTAGAAAGTATTATGCTGAGTGAAATAAGTCATATTGAGAAAGACAAGTACCATATGATTTCATTCATAAGTGTAATCTAAACAAACAAATGAATAAACAAAGAGCATATATATATATACATATAATCATATATAGTATATAAACCATGACATATAATATATAACATATATATAAATATATATCCAAGACTATAACAATACATAGACATATAGCAATCATAAATATGTATCATCGGAGAGGAAAAGAAAAGTAGGCAGAAATAACATTGAAGATGTAATGTCTGAAAATATCCCAAACAGATAGATAAAAGCCACAGATTCAAGAACTACTA
The DNA here is from genome assembly GCF_003009895.1 of Hyaena hyaena. Classification (NCBI taxonomy): domain Eukaryota; kingdom Metazoa; phylum Chordata; class Mammalia; order Carnivora; family Hyaenidae; genus Hyaena; species Hyaena hyaena. Next base: position 126,595 of record NW_024082056.1, on the reverse strand, counting down.
TTAATCACAGGAATATGAATACAAATAAAATGATACATCAACACATCGTAAGAAAACAAGTAATAATCAAAGACAGGAGACAGGGAAAAGACACTTTGGCTTTACAGTACCAACAAAATGACTATAGACAACTTATTAACTGAAACAGTGTAATAGTATGTCCAATGTTCTAAAAGAAAATAGTTGTTAACCTATATTTCTATAAGTAGCAAGAAGAGACTCTAAAATGCAGGTTTCAAAGTCTCCTTCTGACCTAGATGGAATAGCAAGTACCAAACAACCCCTTTCACCAAGAAAACATTATAATGCTATATCAAAAAATGCAGAGGTTGTTTTGAAGGCAGAAAAGCACAGCCAACACTTAAGAAGTCAAGCTCACTGAGAGAATGGAGACAAATTGGAGTATATAAGACACTTAAAGAACTGTTTGAAAACATCAGAGTGCAGCGAAGACAGCTAGTACTTGAGGCATCAAGGTCAAGGGAGAATGAAGACACATTAAAGGAAACTCTAAAATTATGGCTATTTTACTTCTTAGGACATTTGCCATTTCTTGCAAGGAACATGAAAGCTAACAGAATGCAGATTTCTTGAGCTTGCAGCAGTCTTACTGGGCTTAGAAGACAAATATTTGCATTTAGGGCTACCAAAAAAGCCATAATCTAAGGGACAATAGTTCAGAGAAAAGGGAATCACAGAGAAGTGAGCTTAATATACTATGTACACTTTTCCCTTGAAGCAATTTTATGAGTCATAAGCTGCACTTGTGTAGAGGGTTATACTGAGAAACCAAACAGAAAGTAGTTAGAAGAGATAAGATATAGAGTTTGAGGCCTACAAAGGAAAAAGTACCATGGTAAATGACCAAGGCTTTTTCCTAATACTCTGAAAGGGATATATCCTAGAGAAAGGTCAAAACATAAACAGACCAGCCTTAATAGGATCTAGGTAATGTGATCATATTCTATCTTCCTGCAAGAATAAAGGTGTATCTTCTCTAAGGGAAGACAATAGGATCCAGAGCCTCCTAATTTTTTCTTGTATAATGTCTACTATTCAACATAAAATTGACATGCATGACATGTAAAAGGACCAACTGACTGAAACCCAAGAGAAAAGGTGGTCAGTAGAAACACAACCACTGGTGAACCAGATATTGAAGGTACCAGATTCAGATTTATTAAGAACTATGATGAGCATCTTCAAGTATATGGACAAAAAGATGGAAAACTTCACAAATAAATAATAAAAATAATCAAATCAAAATTTTAGAAATGAACTTTAAAATAAATAAAAAATTTAAATAACCCAATTAAGAATTTGATTGATTTAACAGCAGATCATACATAGCAGAATCGATGAATACTAAACTGGAAGACTGATTAGTAAAAAAAAGTACAGAATAAAGCATTGGGAGGAAAAGATGAAAATTATAAAAGTCTATTGTATGTGTAAATGGAATCAAAGAAGAAGAGAAGAGAGAGAACGGGTCAGAAGAATATTTGGAACAATATCAGCCAATAGCTCTCCAATAATTTTCCAAAGGTGATGAATACAATCAATCACAGAAAAGAGAATATCTATGAACACAAGCAGTATATATGTATGTATACACACATGTATACACACACATCACATACCACATACTCACATACATACGCACACACACAAAGCACATGATAGTAAAACTTCTGTAAATCAAAGACAAAAAGACAATGTTTAAAATCAGCCAAAGGATTTTTTTTAAATTCCAAAGAGCACCAATAAGACTAAGATCTGTTTTTTTTTTTTTTTTTTCTAGGAAAGACTAAAGGAAGAATGAAATAGTTCTTTAAGGGACTGAAAGCAAATACATACAAACTCACCATACAATTTACAATGAAAAGATCTTCAAACATGCAAGCAAAATAAAACATCTTCAGACAAAGAAAAGCTCAAGGAATTAATTACTAGCAAATCTCCACTAAAAGACATACTAAAAAGGAAATATTTATGGGAAAGAAATGATCTAAGGTAGAAGCACAGTAATGCAGAAAACAAGGATAACTCCTGGGGAGCCTGGGTGGCTCAGTTGGTAAAGTGTCCAACTTCAGCTCAGGTCATGATCTCACGGTTTGTGGGTTCGAGCCCCGTGTCAGGCTCTGTGCTGACAGCTCAGAGCCTGGACCCTGCTAAGGGCTCTGTGTCTCTCCCTCTTTCTTTGCCTCTCCCTTGCTCATGCTCTGACTCTCTCTCTCTCTCTCTCGGAAATAAACATTGAAAAAAAATTTTTTTAATGTTTTATTTATTTCTAGGAGAGAGAGAGAGAGAGAGAGAGAGAGAGAGACAGCGTGAGCAGGGGAAGGTCAGAGAGAGAGGGAGTCACAGACTCCGAAACACGCTCCAGGCTCTGAGCTGGCAGTCAGCACAGAGCCCGATGCGGGGCTCTAACCCACGAACTGCGAGATCACGACCTAAGCGAAAGTCGGACGCTTAACCGACTAAGCCACCCAGGTGCCCCGAAAAAAATTTTTTAAAAAGAATGACAATTTGTAAAAAGGTAAATTTAAATGGATATTGACCATTTAAAGTAATAGTAATTCTATATTATGTGGTTTTAAATATGCATAAAATCAAGATTCTTTGCAACAGTGTTACGAAATGTCAGAGGAAAATGAATAGAGGTAAAGTATTAAGAGGTCCTTGTATGTTTGGGAAGTAACAAAAGCACTAATTTATATTACACTTTAATGAGACAAGGATGCATGCTGTAATCTCTAGGGTGACCATTAAACAATATGAAATGATTTATTACTAACAGGATAATAAAGAAAATCAAATTAAAAACAACACTTATGGGGTTCCTCAGTGGCTTTGTTTGCTAAGCGTCCGACTTCGGCTCAGGTCATGGTCTCATGGTTCAGTTTGTGGGTTTAAGCCCCATGCTGGGCTCTGGGCTGACAGCTCAGAACCTGGAGCCTGCGTTGCACTCTGTGTCTCCCTCTCTCTCGGCCCCTCCCCTGATCTCTCTGTCTCAAAAATAAACATTAAAAAGTTAAAAAAAAAAAACCAAAAAACAATAATTCAAAAGAATCCAAGACACGGAAAAGAGAGGAACACAGCCAAGGCAGGCCCAAAAGAAAGTACATGGTAAATTGGTAGATATAAACCCCATACATCAATAACAACTCTAAATAAAAATGACTAAAGACTCCAAGTAAAAGACAGATATTGACAGACCAGCAATGAAAATAAAACCTAAATGTGTTGCTTATGAAAGACATTCCTTAAATATAAGGAAATATAAAAGTTGGAAACAAAGAGTATAAAAGGTATCCCACTACATACAACTAACCCAAAGGGAGCTAATGCAGCCATATTAATATCAGGGACTTTAAAGTAAGAAAAACAGGAGAGGAGACAAAGAGGCAAATTTCACAATGCAAAATGTCACCTCAACAGGAAGGAACAACTCTAAATCTGCATATAGCCAAAAATATAGTTTGAAAATGTATAAAGCACACGTTGGCAAAAGGGAAAAAAATGTCCAAACCCACAGTCAGATTAGGAGACATTAACACATCTCTCTCCCTAAATGACACGACCAGACCAAAAAAAAAAAAAAAATAGTGAGGATATAGAAGATATAAACAAATGTCTCAGTTTGGGAGATCTGGAGATAAGGAATTAAATGCCAGCAGGGAATACTGGTAGTGGACTGGGGAATTGCTAAAGGAATGAAAAGCTGGTTACCGCTACATACTACTGTGGGCAACGGGGCTAATTGTTATGAGTCATCACTGAGAAACGGTTAAAAAAAAATTCCTCAGCATCATCCCAATCGAGGGGTAGCTCTCCAGGGGTGTCAATCTCTAGCACTTCTGGCCTACAACATGCATGTGGACAGCGTGACCTTCCACCATTTTGGAAAAAGCCTTCAATCACAGAGCGGCAAGTCACTGGCAATTCCAAGTAAGCCAGAGCGTGGTAGTGTCCCAAGAATATGTGTGAGGTACTCACGGCATCTGCTACAACAATGAACAAAAATGACCTCGGTGACATTTATAGAATACTGAACTGAAAAACTATAGCATACACATTGTTTCTAAGTGCACATGAGACATTTATCAAAATCAACCATATGCTGAGTCATAAAGCAAGTCTCAACAAATTTTCAATGATTAAAATCATACTGAATACGTTCACTGATCACAGTGGAATTAAGCTAGAATTGAAAAACAAAATGATAGCCAGGGAAATCCACAAATGTTTCTAAGAATGTGTCTTAAAACACCCAAATACTGATGTTGTCTAATGTGGCAAGAAAGGCCTCCTGGGGGGGGGGGGGAGGAATCCATGCCAGATACTGGAATCAGTCAGACAAGAAGGGTAGTAAAAAACATGTATCACATAGAAGTAATAATATATGTGAAGGCTATAGAAATCAGGGAAGGCTTCTTGAAGGAGGTGACTTGAAATGGGCTTTCAAAGATTACCAAGATGGGGGACACCTGGGTAGCTCAGTCAGCTGGGCATCTGAGTCTTGATTTCAGCTCAGGTCATGATTTCATGGTTCATGAGATTGAGCCCTGCATCAGGGTCTGTGCTGACAGTGTGGAACCTGTTTGGGATCCTCTCCCTCACTCTCTGCCCCTCCCCTGCTCGCACACTCCCTCTCTCAAAATAAATAAATACACGTTAAAAAAAATATTACCAAGATTTGGCTGCACAGAGAAAAAGAAATGAAAGGACACCGTAGGCAGAAAGAACAATGAGTAAAAATTGGAATAAATATAACATGTCAGTGTCAGTGAACCCTAATGAAACCTATATTCTTTGTTGGGTAGCCATGGGGAATTAAACTGAAGAGGCCGACTAGATCAGATAATGGTGTGGAGGGCACAGGTTTTAGATACCACCCAACACATAACAGCTGCCTGTGTATATACTTAACGTAGCAGGCCTCCTTTATATGGGAAGCTGCAATAGAACATTATTTAAAAACCTTAATTTACCCACGGAGATATTAAAAGCCACTGAGCAAATATATCCTTTTAACAGCACATGTAAAGGGGGTCCACCTTCTGTTCCAGGGAAGGCATTCTTCTATTTAGTATATAGTGCAACAGCAGGTTGCTATCAAGTCCAATGTTATTTAGTAACAGATTGTTACAGTAGAACAATCTAACTCAGCCCATTCTTGGTCTTCCAGCAGTCCAGCAGTAATGGACTGTTTCCATTAATTGAATATTCTGTATGTTTGCCATGCAAACACAGAGGGTTTAGCAACAGTTACAAAATGTGAGCACAATTCAAGTCACTTAATACAGATTAAGAGCTCAAAACTCCTATGCTTAAATTCTTTGAGTTCAATTTAGTTTATCTTTCTTTGATGAATCAGAAGGCTCTTTAGGATCTTACAGGTAGGGTCCAAGGGTCATCTATAGAAATACTGATTCTTATTTGATTATGCTTTCAGAAATGTAGAGCCTAGATTTACCCAGTCAGGCATTGCCAAAGAAAATAATTTCTTATCAGGTGATACTCTAAGCTAGTACAGGAAAAAAGAGTGATGAGGTTTTGGGAAATCCTTGAAGAATATCCTGCCAACAGTTGTACAGGTTTGGAAAAGGGAAGTATCTCCTATACTGGGTCTGAGAAATATAGGGCTGTGTATTTCCCAGTAGAACCCCCAAGGAAGGGGCACCTAAGCATCCGATTTCAGTTCAAGTCAAGATCTCACGGTTCATGTGTTCAAGCTCTGCATAGGGCTCTGCACTGACAAGATGGAGCCTGCTTGGGAGGTTCTCTCCTTCTCTCTTTCTGCCCCTTCCACTCTCAAATTAAATAAATGTTTATTTATTAAAAACAAGAACTCCCAAAGAAGATGTCACTTTGGTCCTGAGTCATAATGGATGTAATCTATAGCTCTGTTCATTTACAATGATTGCCCTCTATGTCCAGAGTCTAGCCTTCCAGTCCAAGATGGAGGTGTGTCACCATCCTCGGATTCTTATCACCTAGGTTCCAGGATCCGCAGAGTTCTGGAACCCAGAATACTGTAGACAGAGGAATTAAGGTAAGACACTATAGTAGGAATCCACAGGGACAAGGAGGCATTATAATATATGCGGGATGGTATGGAAAACACAAAATACAGACAAAATATATTTTACTGTTTAAACTATTTTAAGGTGAGTGTTGGGGAAGAATTAACATTTTAAAAAATGTTTATTTTTGAGAGAGAGAGAGACAGACAGAGTGCAAGCAAGGGAGGGGCAGAGAGAGAGGGAGACACAGAATCTGAAACAGGCTCCAGGCTCTGAGCTGTCAGTGCAGAGCCCAACGTGGGGCTTGAATTCACAAACCATGAGATCATAACCTGAGCCAAAGTCGGACGCTTAACCGACTGAGCCACCCAGGTGCCCCGGGGAAAAATTAACATTTAATTTTCACAGTTATTATTCTTATTACTATTATCATTATATTTATGAATTGTCCCCATTTTACAGAGAAGGAAACTTAAGTTCAGTGAAACTGACTAAGCTAATGCATGTAACCTATTCTTACACAATAATTAAGTTTTTGAATCAGTATTTAAAATGAGATTTGTCTGATTCCAAAACTGCTCCCTTTTCACTTTTCTGCACACTCTAATATTCATTTTGGCAAGAGCTCAGAAAAGTAAAGAGGATCCGACTTTCGCTTAGGTCATGATCTTGCGGTTCGTGGGTTCGGGCCCCGCGTCGGGCTCTGTGCTGACTGTCAGCTCAGAGCCTGGAGCCTGTTTCAGTCTGTGACTCCCTCTCTCTCTGACCCTCACCTATTCACGCTGTCTCTCTCTCTCCTAGAAATAAATAAAAAACATTAAAGAAAAAAGAAAAGTAAAGAGGAAATAATAATAGCTAAAATGTTGAGTCTATGTGTTAGGTAGTGAACCAAGCACTTCACACACATTACCTCTCTTAAAGTTACAGAAAATGAGGTCCAGGGAGCTTAGGTAACATGTCCAAGTCACACAGTAAATGAAGAAACCACGATTTGAATGTAGACTTCAGAGTACACTTTCTTAAGTACTATGCTATTTTTGATAAGAGGCATACCATATATCCTGACCTGACTTTGGGCAAAGTCATAATGTCCAGAGTTCTTCATCAAACTAGGGTATAATTACCCATGTTGTATTCATATTTTAAATTTATTGTATTGTTTTTGGTCCTAACACTCCATGAGAAGATACTGCAGTACCTAATGACGAGAAGTAGACAGAATTTTGCTCTTGGATAATGTCACTTGGCAAAGAGCTATCTCCTGAAGCACAGGGGCCTGATTTGAAGTGCATTATGTGGCCTGAGCCCAAGGTAATATTGTGGACTCCCCACCACTTTATGCCTCGTGGTCACAGATAAACTCACCAGCTTTTTCTGAACTGGTTCATTTTCTGTAACCTTCCCTAGCATGCTTTTTCAATCATCATGGAGCTCCCCCTAAACAAGCAATCTTTTGCTTTCCTCTTGGATACTTCAGGAAAGAAATGCAGTAATTAATTGCATATATTTGTTCTTAAACTTGTCATATGCCTGAGGGGTTTTAAGTACTGTTTGGTTCTCTAGAAATCCAATTCACAAAAAGAGAGAGGGAGAGAGAGAAAAGAGAAAAGATCAAACCTCTTGCTGTATTAATGGAGCACCATGTTACCCATAATTACACTAGCTGTAGAAAGGTCAGGGTTTGAAATGGTGCCAACAGATTATCCACTCCTACTCACACACTACTCGTTTACAACACTGCTATGAAAGAAGAAGAAAGGTCTGACAGCTGTGTCCTAAGTGTGATATGTTCCATCAGACCTTTCCAACTAAGGAATTCTTCCTCAGAATTCCTCTAATCTGATACTCTCTAATCTGAGGAGTGACCGAAACAGGTATAAGGTGACGAGGAAAGGCACCCTGCCTCTCTCTGGCTAATAGCTTTCTAGATGCAAGAGTGGGAAAACTATGGCCTGTGGGCCAAACCCAGACTGCCAATCTGTTTTTGTAAATAAAGCTTTATTGGAACACAGCCACACTTATTCACTTAGAGATTGACTCTGCTTTGCCATTACAGTAGCAGAATCAAGTTGTGGTGTCAGAGAACACATAGCCCACAAAGCCAAAACTGTTTACTATGTGGTTCTTTACAGAAAGTTTGTCAACTCTTGGTCTATGGTCATAGTTAACATGTAAAGTGTCAATGAACACAAAATTAACCCATACAAATTTCCATCAGGTGCCTTCCTCCACCCTCTTGTAGTTCTCTATCCATCTTTACTGGAGATCTCAGAAGACAGATGTCCTACAAAACCTAAAGTGAAGTTCAATATCACTCATCATCAGAAAAATAAAAATCAAAACCACAATGAAGTACCACCTCGCATCTGCCATACTGGCAAAAATGAACAACTCAGGACAAAACCAATGTTGGTGAGGATGCAGACAAAGGTGGGAATTGTTGGTGGGAATGCAACAGTATGGAATTTTCTCAAAAAATTAAAAATTGAACTACCCTATGACCCAGGAATTGCACTAGTATTTATCCAAAGGATACAAAAATGCTGATTTGAAGGGGCACATACACTCCAATGTTTACAGTGTTATCAACAATAGCCAAATTATGGAAAGAGCCCAAATATCCATCAGCTGATGAATGGATGAAGATGTGGTATATATACACAATGGAATACTACTTGGCTATCAAACAGAATGAAATCCTTCCATTTGCAACAATGTGGATGGAACTAGAGGGTATAATGCTAAAAGAAATAAGTGAGTCAGAGAAAGACAAATAGCATATGATTCCACTTATATGTGGAATTTAAGAAACACAACAGATGAACATGAGAGAAGGGTAGAAAAATAAGATAAACACAGAGAGGGAGGCAAACCATAAGAGACTCTTAAATACAGAGAACAAACTGAGGGTTGCTAGCGGGATGTTGGGTGGGGGGATGGGCTAGATGAGTGATGGGCATTAAGGAGGGCACTTGTTGGGATGAGCATATAAGTGATGAGTCACTAAATTCTACTCCTGAAACCATTACTGGCCTGTGTGTTAACTAACTTGAATTTAAATAAATTACTTTTTAAAAAAACAAAGTGAAGCTTTTAAGGAACTTATTATTTCAGTAAATGGAAAAAAGGATAGAATAGAAATTTTTTAAAAATCCTCTAGAATATAGAACACTTACGTGGTAAGGCTGACCCGAAAAGAGGGAAGAGTTAGACAAGTTTAAGTTAGCATGAGGACACTTAGGACCTTGGAAGAGAGGACTTTTTGGAGCATGACAGGTTTCCTACTGCTTCTTTATTTTGAAATCTTTACTAGAAACTTCCTGACTCACACACAGCAAATAGGAAGTAATTAACTCTTCTCTAGTCCCTATATTCATTCATTCATTCATTCATTCATTCATTCATTATACACTTTTGAGCCAGGTACTAGAATGGATGTTGAGAATGCAACAGTGAATAATCAGAACTTGGTTTCTCTTCTCATGGAAACTATAGTTTAGTGGGGGGAAAACAGGAATTAAATATATACTCACAAGAAGTTACAATTCTGAGAAGCACCACAAAAGAAAATCACAGGATACTCTGCAAGTATATATCAAGAAATCCTAATCTAGAATGGAGGGGTGGGGTGTAGGGAATCAATACTGGCCACATAGATAAAGGACATTTAAACTAAGACCTGAAGGGTGGATAGCAGTTTGTATGAATTGCTCTTTTTCCAATTCCCACTCTTGCCTGGGGATAAGAACTTAGCATCTTCAAAGTATTGAAAGAAAAGAGATTCCTTAACAAAAGAAATAGAGAATCATTGGGTTGAGTACATAGGTAGGGTCCAAATCACACTAGACCTTGAATGCTCCAGGAGTTTATTACAATAATAATAATTTATTTATAAGCAATTTATAAGCAATGGGGCATCATGATTGCACTTACAGTTTTATTCTATGACTCCAGGAAGAAAGTAGAGAATAGATGAAAGGGCGGAAGGCCAAACTTCACATGGGCAAAGTCTTAAGGGGCTCTTGGGATAGTTTCTTTCTCCCCTCACTTTTATTCAATTTTTTTCTTCTTCCATACTCCCTACTTTTCTGCTTACTTTCCCTTTTTCCTTGCATTCCTCTACTCTAAATGGTCCATTGCCCTTGGATTTCAGCTCTCAAGCTTATGCTATTAGTTTTACTGCTTAGCAATCAAATCAGCTCTCATGGACTGGCTGAGGAAGCCAGACACCACTTAAAGTGTCGGAACATAGGTTGCGTGCCAGGTTGAGGTTTGTCTGTAAGGGCAAATACCTTTTGTTTGGAAGTTGGAAAACATCTGTGCTACAGGTACAGGCTCAGTGGGTGCCTGATGCTTGTTTACCTCTAGATTACAGTGGACTCTGCCTTGACTTACAAATAGAACAGCAACACATAGGTGTACCTCAAGGTCAACGAATGAAGGGTGTGTGTGTTTGTACACGTGCACACTCTAGGCTTCCCCCTATTTCCAACTGAACTGGAACACTCAATCCTTTGTCCATCATTGAACACCCACAGCCTGGGCCCTCTGACTTTCTCCTCCCCTACTTCTTTTCTTCCTTCCTTGTTTGTTATTTCATTTCATCGCATTTCTCTCATTAAGGAACGAGATGTTTTATCTTCAGCTGAAGATTGTGTCATCAGCAAAGCAGATGAGGACAGTATCTTTTGTTACAAGGGCCCTTCCACGCATAGCTGTAAACTCATCATATTCTCGAAAAACTACTTAGGCTACATGGGAGGCTGGCTGTTGCAAACATTTACAAACACAGACTAGACTACTGTGATTCAATGGCAGTAGCGCATATACCCCATACATCAGTACATACATCACTGTATAGTGTAGCCCTTAGAGCTCTTATGTCACAGTATCCATAGCTTAAATAATATTATGATGGAAATTGTTGTTTAACAAATATTTCTAAGTCTTGAATGATGGTCCACTTATTTCAAGCTATATACATTTATATCACATTCATTTTCTACTACCTAGAAAATAAGAGCCGGGGTAATCCTAATCTATTAGGATTAAGCTCTCCACATCTCTGGGGTCTCTTACTTTATCAGGCCTTCCTCCTCTTCTCTCCTCTGATGTTTGGTGATAAGTCCCATGGTCACAGTGAAAAGGAAGGGAATATACAACCATGAAACAGCCTCTGCCTTGCCCTGATGTTTCTGAGGGATATCCAGTCGAGGTAATCAATTTCCAACTGAGATATTTAGGTGGCCCACAAGGCAAGAGAGCCCCCCAGTTGATATATATCAGTCCTTAACCCACCTGAGTTCTGGTCAAGCAAGGACCTAGAGCTGCTGCTGACTCTACGTCTGTGTCCATGGTAAAGCCGTCACCACACTGAGAAATGAAGCCTCAACTACATTCTTCTCGGGTGGTGCCTCCAATTTCAGTTTCATTTCAGCTGCTGTCTCCAACTACTAGACCCCTTCAGGTGTTGCATATTTTCACTAGCCTCTAGCCCTTTTACCAGTCCACAGATTCAATTTATTCAATTGAAGACAGGTGTCTCCTTAAAGGGTGAAACGTGTCTGATAATCATTAAAAGCAGTGTTTCTCACTTCAATGTGCATAAGTATCACCAGGGAATCTTTTTTTTGTTGTTGGGTGGAGGAAGATCTTAACACACAGATTGTAATATAGAAAGCTGAGGAGGGGCCTGAGAGTCCCCATTTCTAATATGCTCCTACATAATGCTGATGATCCTGGTCTATGGGAAGATTAATATCTAATATGCAGGTTTGTGTATTAAATAAGCCAACCAAGTGAAAGTGCCTAGTAACAAAATGAAGGGAATCAATGTATTTTTGTATCCTTACTTTGGGAACTGCTATGAGATTTCCATATATGATCTAACTTAAAACCTCACAGTGACATTATTAGAAAGCAAATATTAGTCCCATTTTCACAATAAGAACAAAGGGTTAATATAATATAGGTACTTTGAGGTTCAAAAGCTACAAATGTGTCTGATACAATACTTTATTTATTTATGTATTTATGTATTTATATTACCTTTTAAAAAAATGTTTCATTTTAATTCCAGTAAACATAGTGTTGCGTTAGTTTCAAGTGCACAGTACAGTAATTCAACAGTTCTATATATTACTCAGTGCTCATCATGATAAATGCACTCTTAATCCTCTTCACATATTTCAACCATTTCCCCACTCATCTCCCCTCTGGTAACCATCAGTCTGTTCTCTAGTTAACAGTTTGTATTTTGGTTTGTCTCTTTTGTTCTTAACCATTACATCATACTACCTCTACACTTATTAAGAAAATAGGCCAGGAGCACCTGGGTGGCTCAGTCGGTTAAGTGTCTGATTCTGATTTTGGCTCATGTCATGATATCATGATTCGTGAGATCAAGCCCCATGTCCAGCTCTGACAGCACAGAGCCTGCTTGGGATTCTCTCTCTCCCTCTCTCTCTGCCCCTCTACTCCCCACCCCAAAGTAAATAAATATTACAAAAAGAAAATAGGCCAAGGAAAAAAGTACTTGGCAAGGTAAAACTAGTCATTTTGACACAAGTTTATAGCTGTATAATTGCAGGTGTTCAGAAGAGGTTACTTACTGGAGTTTGGTGTATTGGCACTTGATTATCAGAAAACTGGCCAGACAAGATTACTCTCAATAACTAAAACTCTATAATGCTATATTTTGTAATGGTGCAATTTCAGGTAACAAATATTTATAATTCTTCTAAAATGAAAATGGGCACAAGAAGTCAAATGGCATTCAAATTTCAGCTTTATATATGATCAAACTACATTTGAAACCTGGATTTAATTCTAAAGCTAAAATTGGGCTTCTTAGATACTCAATACTGCCAATCTTAAGATAATGGTCCCCACTAAAGGATAGCCATGATTTATCAATACAGATGGATAAGTTAGAAAAGAGAGAGAGCAAAACAATAGTTGAAAGCCACTAGAACTGATCTGTTTATTCCATAAAACCTACAAGCACTTATGAAATTCACCTTGTTTGAGCAGAGAGAGTCCAAGGAGAAGGAAAGAGAAAGACAGAGGCAGAGAGAGATTGAGATAAGCCTGCCTTGCCTTTTAAATACATTTATTCTGTCTTCTGGTTAAAACTCTTGGGGAGTCCTTGAGAAAGAGTATAAAAGAGAAACCAGAAATATTCTCTCCAAAATAACTCTCCATATCCTCCCTGCAAAAAGAAGTAGCAGTCCCCTTATATAAAGTACTGTGCAGCAATCATGGGATCAGTGAAAAAGTCTCCTATCCCCAGATAATGATAAATATGTACTTTCTTAACTTGGCAGCAAAGAGTTGAGGTTAAAACGTATGGGCTCCACTTAAATTGCAAGTGCTTGAATTCTAGCTTTGCTAATTATTCTGGAATACTGAGAAAGTCACTTATTCTCTGTATGTCAATTTGCCCTTATGTAAAATGGTAATAACAAGAAAAGATTTTGGGAAGTGTTGGCAGCAGCAAAATAGCTCTTGAGTCTCCCTGATTCCTCTAATAAAACCATACAGAAAAATGAGATACCAAAGTTAAAACTCATGTGCAACAGAGGCACCTGGCTGGTTTAGTCAGTAAAGCATGTGACTCTTAATCTCGAGGGTCAGGAGTTCAAGCCCCATGTTGGGGGTAGAGATTACATTACAAAGTTAAAAAAAAAAAAAAAAGTAACTTCTTAAAACTCATGAGCAACATTTATAACAGGAGAAAGTGATAAGGCACCCTCACAATCTCCAAACACCAGCAGATCAGCAGGACAAATGTCAGTATGGCAAGACCAGCATGATATCAGGAGGTGTGTAGAATAAAATAGAGGGAAGCAACAGATCTGATGGACCTTAGAACAGAAGAGTCCCAACCAGGCCTGAAAGTGTTCACTGGAAACAGAGCAGACTAAATTGAGAACAGCACCTGAAACTGGATGGGGAATAGAAGAAAGGACATAAAGATGTAATATAAAAGAGGTTACGTAAAAACCTTATAGTACTGAATTGGAATTGGAGGTATACAAATGAACTCAAGAAGTTTTCTTCTTCCTCCCCTCTTCCTTCCTTCCTTCATCTTTATCTCTTTCTTCCTTCTTTTTCCTTCGTTTATATCTTCCTTCCTTTCTTCTTTCTTTCCTTCCGTCTGTCTGTCCGTCCTTCCTTTCTTTCTATGTACCTACCTACACACCTACCTACCTATCAATCATTTTTCTATCTTCACCAGCTTTATACATAGAAAAGGCCTAGAAAAACTGAATAAACAAGTAGTAATAAGTTGTCTAACACCCAGATTGTGGACTTAAAATACAGGGTTCCATCAAAAGATACTGCAGCATCTAAGATTCTAGATCAGCCACATCTAATCATATAAGATAGTGAAAATGCTATCCAAAACTATTAGCCTGATGTTAAAAGAACTCATGGGCCAATTTGAAAAAGATCTTACTGACTGAATATGGGAAAGTTTGAGATTCAAGATGGATTTCAATAGGGGGGTAATGTCAGCAAATTGGCAGAGTACATAACTCCAAGCTGCCTCTACTAAAGAAACATCACAAAACAATCAGATATTGTCAAAACTAACTTTGTTAGAATGGTGGAAAACAAAGATTTAGAGCAACCAACTGACCCTGACTCAAATAAAGAGGGCAACTTGGAAAAAGTAGGATATTTTATGGAATTTTTATTAGCCCTTGACTCATTCCCTCCCCAGCACATTGTGGCAGTCTTCAAAACTGAAATCTGAATTCCTAGTGTAGGACTCTGCTCCCTGGATCCAAAGGGAGTAGAATAGACCTTATTCACAAATTATTGTGTATGTCCTACCTGGAGGAAACCTGAAAAATAAATATAAGGCAATTATCTCAGTTTCATCTAACTCAGAAGTCAGGAAGTGGTAGGCTTTACTCAAAAATGTTGCAAACTAAAATATCAACCCACAGATGCCTGGAGACAAAATATACAATAGGCCATCTAAGGTCCAGTACACAAAACTGGAGAGTTTCTTTGGGAAATTAATACATTTATAAGGACCTATATATACACAGAAATTTAGAAAGCCACATGCATATAAATAGTAGAGACCCAAGAAGACCAAGCTTTCAACTAAGGCTGATCCCTAAGTTCAATTCGACCCTGAAGGACTGTTGCTATACACAGAGCAAATCTTTAAAGACTGGGAGAAGTGTTTTGTGTTTGTGTGGGGGACTGTTTGTTTTTTCATTCCTCATATATTTTTAGGTCCTGGCACTCAAAGAAATTTATGTGACAATATAAATTCATACAATGGAATATTAATCAACCATGAAAAAAGATTGAAAACTTGTCCTTTGTGAAAACATGGATGAGGGTATTATGCTAAGTGAAATAATTCAGAAAGTGAAAGGCAAATACTATATGATTTCACGCATGTGTGGAGTCTAAAAACAACAACAACAGCAATACAAATGAACAAACAATTCAGAAACACATTCATAAATACAGAGAGCAAATGGTGTTGCTAGAGGTAAGAATGGTAGGGGAATGAGGAAAATGGGTGAGAAGGAGTAAGAGGTATAGGCTTCCATTTATGAAATGAATAAGCTATGGGGATGAAAGGTACAGCATAGGGAATATAGTCAATGATATTGTAATAGTGTCATATGGTGACACCTGGTACTACACTTGTGGTGAACATAGGATAATATGTATAGACAAGATAAATTGCTATGTTGTACACCTGAAACTAATGTAACATTGTACGTCAATTATACTTCAACAACAACAACAAAAATCCTACTTGAACACATACTAAGGAAGAAAAAAATAGTGATTACATACAACGATGAATATTATATCTACAAAAAATAGTTTAAGAATGTCACTAAAAAGAAAAAGAACTACTACAGCCCTCAACAACCACAACAAAAAAGCAAACCTTAGGGGAAGGAAAGTATTTGACTTCCAGAGTTACTACATTATAATATTCAAGTTTCCCATTTGCAACAACAAATTAAAAGGTATACAAACAAATAGGAAAGTATGTCCAATTCAAACAAACAACAAAGTAACAGAAACCATATCTGAGGAAGTCCAGACATTAGAGTTCCTAGAAAAACCTTTTAAAACAACTACCTTAAATATGCTCAAAGAGCTAAATAAAACATGAAAAAAAAACTAAAGGAAACAAGGAAGACAAAATATGAACAAAATGAGAACATCTGTACAGGGATAGAGATTACAAAAATAAACTAAACAAAGATTCTGGAGTAGAAAAGTAACATCTGAAAAGATAACTGAAATGAAAAATTCAGAAAGGCTCAACAGAAGAATTGAGCAGACAGAAGAAAGAAGCAAAGAACTTGGAGAAAGGACAATTGAAATTATAGAATCTGAGAAAGAGAACCAAAAAAGAATAAGGAAAAGTGAACCAAGACTAAGGGACCTGTAGAACACCATCAAACAGAACAACGCATAAATCATGAGAGTCCCAGAGGAATACAGGAAAAACAAAACAAAACAAAACAAAAACAACAAAAGAAAGAATATACGAAGAAATAATGGACAAAAAGTTCCCAAATTTCATGAGAGATATGGGTCTGCAAACCCAGGCATGTCAACGAACTTCAAGTAGGATAAAGTCAAAGAGACTCACACCAATATATTACAATCCAACTGCTAAAGGCCAAAGAAACAAAGGTGAATCTTGAAAGCAGCAAGAAAGAAGTGGCTCATCACACACAAGAGATTCTCCATAAGAGAACAGTCTATTTCTCATGTGAAATCATGGAGGCAGAAGACAGAGGATGACATATTTAATATGCAGAAAGACAAAAAAATGTCAGCCAAGAATTATACATCTGGCAAAACTGTCCTTCAAAAATGAAGGAGAAAATAGGGGTGCCTGGTTAGCTCAGTCACTAGAGCAGGCGATTCTTGATCTCAGGGTCATGAGTTTGAGCCCCACACTGGGGTAGAGATTACTTAAATAAAAACAAAACTTAAAAAAAAAGTGAAGGAGAAAATAATAAGACATTCCAAGATAAACAAAAGCTGAAGGAATTTCCTACCACTAGATGTGCTCTACAAGAAATGCTAAAGGGATTCCTTTAGGCTGAAAAGAAGGGATGCTAGATGGTAAATCAAAGCTGCATGAAGAAACAGAACTATAAAGGTTAATACATGGGCGAATATGAGTCAGCATTATTGTATTTTGAGGTTGTAAGTCCATTATATCCTAGAGGATTTAAAAGCATAAGCAAAAAATAATTACGAATCTATTTTATCATGTACATTATATATAAAGAAGTGATTTGTGACAACATAAAGGTTGAAGCTAGGTTGTTTTTAATTCAAACTAAATTGCTATAAATTTAGGATGTTCAATATAATCTCATTGGTAACCACAAATTATGTTAAAAGTATACATACAAAAAATACATATATATATAAGGATACACAATAAAACATATGAATGAAACACCGGAAAGGCAGTAAGGAAGGATATGACTAACAATGATAAATGAGACATGCACAAAACAAATAGTAAAATGGCAGAAGTACATCTGTTCTTATCACTAATTACTCTAAATGTAAATGGTTTAAACTCTAAAAACAAAGAGTAAGAGAATGAAAAAAAGAATCCATTATTCAACTATGTACTGTCTACAAGAGTTCTAAAGACATAAATATCTTGAAAGTGAAAGAATGAAAAAAGACTTTGCATGTAAATAGTAACCAAAAGAAAGAGTACAGGGTGCCTATACTAATATCAGACAAATAGACTTCAAGTCTAAAACTGTTCTAAGAGGGACACCTGGGTGGCCCAGTCAGTTAAGCCTCTGACTTCGGCTCAGGTCATGATTGTGGGTTCAAGCCCTGTGTTGGGTTCTGTGCTGACAGCTCAGAGCCTGAAGCCTACTTCAGATTCTGTTACTCCCCGTCTCTCTGCCCTTCCCCCTCTCATGCTCTGTCTCAAAAATAAATAAGACATTAAAAATAAATAAATTGTTATAAGAGACAAAGAAAGACATCACATATTTATAAAAGCCTCAATTCATTAAGAAGATATAACCATTGTAGTAGATATGTACCAAAGAAGATCACCAAAATATACAAAGAATTGAAATAAAAAATAGATAGTTGTACAATAATATTAGAGACTTTAATACACCACATATAATAATAGAATGACAAGACCAAGAAGAATAAGGAAATAGAGGACTTGAAAAACACTATAAACCAACGACATGTATTAATCACATAAAAAACATCCTATCCCAGGGACGCCTGGGTGGCTCAGTCAGTTAAGCATTTGACTCTTGATTTTGGTTCAGGTCATGATCTCTCGATTTGTAGGTTCGAGCCCTGTCAGCACAGATTCTACTTGATTCTCTCTCTTTCCCTCTCTCTCTGCTCCCCTCCCTGCTCACTCTGTCTCTCTCTCTCTTAAAATTAACAAAAAGAAAGAAAGAAAGAAAGAAACATGCTATCGCAGCCACAGTAGAATACACATTCTTCTAAAGTCCACCTGGAACATTCTATAGGATAGACCCTCTGATAAGCGACAAGCCTCAATAGATTTAAGACTGAAATCATGGGGTGCCTAGGTGGCTTAGTCGGTTAAGCATCCGACTTTTCGCTTAGGTCATGATCTCGCAGTTCATGCGTTCGAGCCCTGCGTCGGGCTCTGTGCTGACTGCTAGCTCACAGCCTGGAGCCTATTTCAAAGTCTGTGTCTCCCTCTCTCTCTGACCCTCCCCTGCTCACGCTGTCTCTCTCTCTCTCTTTCCTAGAAAGAAATAAAAATATTAAAAAGAAAAGACTGAAATCATAAAAAGTATCTTTTCTGACCACAATGGAATGAAGCTAAATCAATAACAGAAGGACAACTGGCAAATTCACTGATATATGAAAAATAAATGAAACATTCTTAAATAATTAGTGGGTCAAAGGAGAAATCACAAGGGATATTAGATGATACTTAGGGAGAAACCAGCATGAAAACACAATGTATCAAAAGTTATGGAATACAGCAAAGACAGTGTTCAGAGGGAAACTTATAGCTGTAAATGCTGTCGTTAAAATTGAAGTATCCTAAATAGATGAAGAACTAGATAAACTTAAGGAAGTAAAAAAAAATGTAGAACAATTTAAAACTAAAGCTAGCAGAGGAAAAGAATAATAAAAATTAGAGCAGAAATAAATAGAATTGAGAATAGAAAAATATAGAGGTTTTCAATACAAAAGTTAGTGCTTTGAAAATATCAGCAAAATTGACAAACTTTGAACTAGACTGACAAAAAAAAGATAACACATAATTAGAATCAGAAATGAAAGTAGAAAAAAATTTTATTTCCAACCATACAAACTAAAAAGGAGTGTAAGAGAATACTGTAAACAATTATAAACCAAAATTAGATATTCTGCATGAAATGAACCAATTTCCAAAAACACAAAAATTAACTAAATTGATGCAAGAAGAAATACAAAACAAACCAGTTCTTTAAAGAGAGATTGAATCAATAATTGAAAATCTCCCAGCAAAGAAAAGAACTGCACCAGATGGTTTCATGGGTAATTTTCACCAAATATTTAAAAAGAAACACAACCACTTAGTAATTCATTTTATGATACTAAAGCCAGAAAAAGACATCACACACACACACAAAGGTACAGACCAACATTCCCAGTGAATAGAGATGCAAAAATCCTCAAAATACCAGCACAGTGATTCTAACAGATTACACATCACCAAATAGGATTTCTCACAGGAATACAAGGGTGGTTCAACATAAGAAAATCAATGTAATACACTACATTATACAACAAAGAAAAAACCTACGATTTTTTCAATTGATTAAAAAACCCAAACGTTTGATTGACATAATCCAACACCGGCATTAAAACAAAACAAAACACAACACAACACATAACACTAGAAAGTACATAGTGATGATGTGAAATGCCCACTACATTGAATTGTACACTTAAAAATGCTTAAAATTATGAACCTTATGTGATACATACATAATCTCAAAAATTTCAAAAAGAAGATTACAATGGGTTGAAATCTATTAAATATGTTAAATCTATGAGTACATAATGATATTAAATAATAAGTAAATTCTTCACCTGTGGAAGTTCACCTTTCTTTATATCAAAATGCGTAGGGGTACCTGGGTAGCTCGGTGGGTTAAGCATCAGACTCTTGATTTCAGCTCAGGACGGGATCTCACAGTTCACGGGACCAAGCCCCACTTTGGCCTCATGCTGACAGAATGGAGCCTGGTTGGGATTCTCTCTCTCTCTCTCTCTCTCTGCCCCTCCCCTGCTTGTGCTCTCTCCCTGTCTCTTGCTCTCATAAATAAATAAATAAATAAATAAATAAATAAATAAATAAAACTTTTTTAAATGGCTAAATAAAAGGAAAGATAAAGTATTAATCCTGCCCTTTCTATGTGAATTTTATCCCTCACTAATTTATTGAAAGATGAGAGGATGCATCCATTTATAAGTGGACTACGTATAAGTAAAAACTGAATTAAAAAATTTACCATGTCCAATCCCTAGTCAATTACTCCAACTAGGCACTGAACAGTAACAGCTGCTCACATTATAAAAAAGATATAGAACCAAACATTTGGTGCTTCATGATTTAATTTTTATTTTTGTTTAATTTTAATTTTTCTTTATTTTAGAGAGTGTGAGCAAGAAGGGGAGAGGTGCAGAGGGAGATAGAGAATCTTAAGTGGAGCTGGATCCGATGACCCTGGGAACATGACTTGAGCCCAAATCAAGAGTCAGATGCTCAAGGGGTGCCTGGGTGGCTCAGGTCATGATCTCACGTCTTGTGAGTTCAAGCCCTGCGTCAGGCTCAGCTGTGCTGACAGCTCTAAGCCTGGAGCCTGCTTCGAATTCTGTGTCTCCTTCTCTCTCTGCCCACCCCCACACACACTCGCATTTGGTCTCTCTGTCTCTCCCAAAAATAAATAAAGATTAAAAAAAAAAGTCAGATGCTCAACCAACTGAGCCACTTAGGTGCCCCGTTGCCTCATGAATATTGCCTAGAATTTTACTAAAAAGACCAATCTTGAGTCTGATGCAGGCTACAGGTCCAGCTGCCAATTCATAGGAAATACTAAGGACAGAGGAACATACTTAATTATACCAGGAATATGCAACATATTCCTTGGGTTCTTCATCCCGTAATAAAATTTTAAAGTAAAGAGTAATATTGTAGGAAAATCTATAGATTAAAAAAATTTAAAAACATAAGTTTTCTGAAACTAACATAACATTGTGTGTCACCTATACTTCAATAAGTTTCATAAACATGGACAAAACTGCAAATAAATACAAGAAAACGATTATTAGAAAACAAACCTAGAAATGAGAAGGGATTGGAAGAGGTTTCTAATAGGAAGGAAAATGGAAGGGCTACTGGGGTGGCTGGTGTAATTCTGTTTCCTGACCCGAGTTGGGTACATACGTGTTTGCCTTATGGTAAGTAGCTCAATATGCCATACATTTGTTCTGTGTGTTTTTATAATCTGTGTTTTTACTTTTACAGTCTAATCACTAAAAAGTTAATTGATTAGAGGGTGAAATGCATTCACAATTTTTTTTCAAGATTTTTGTTTTAAGTAATCTCTACACCCAACGTGGGGGTCAATCTCACAACCCCGAGATCAAGAGTCACAGGCTCTACCCACTGAGCCAGCTAGATGCCCTTCATTCATAATACTTTTTAAATAGCAATAATAGAAGTATTACCTTACGAGGGCAATTATAAGAGTGAAAAGTAAAGTACTTAGGTATGTCTCACATACTAGGGCTCTGTTACTAACTAGGACACATTTTATTTTCGATCCTAAAAGTAATTTTTAAATCTACATAGTTATCATACCAACTTAAACACGTGTGTTACCTCACCGTTATCACAACCATAGAGGCAATATACTCATTCTCTGTTTCAGGTATGTAACTAGCCTTTGCCCTATAATATAGGGGTTAAATAATAGTGAGTTGGAAAATTAATTCAATCATGAGGCAATTGATTTTGAGTAAGGTACTTTGCCATTTACAAACTGTGCAAAATTTTGTGTGTGAAAAACTTCTGTTAAATCCTGAGCTTTGGGGGAGACTAATTAATATTATCACCTTTAGAATTATCTTAACTGATTAGATTTGGGCAAATTATTTAATATCTTTGTGTTTTGGTTTACTCTGTGAAATGGGTAATAGTATCTACTTCATAGGGTTATGGTGAGGATTAAAAGAGTTCATCTTTGGGTGCCTGGCTGGCTTAGTCAGTAGAGCATGTGATCTGGATCTGAGGGTCATGAGTTCAAGCCCCATGCTGGGCATAGAAATTCATTAAGAAAAAGGAAGAGGGGCGTCTGGGTGGCTCAATCAGTTAAGCATCCAACTTTGCCTCGGGTCATGATGTCACGGTTCAGGAGTTCGAACTCCACATCGGGCTCGCTGCTGTCAGCCCAAAGCCCACTTCAGATCCTCTGTCCCCCTCTCTCTTTCTGCCCCTTCCCTGCTCATGCTACCTCAAAAATAAACTTTTTTCTTTAAAAGAAAGAGTTCATCTTTATAAGGGTTTTGAACAATGCCTGGCACCAATGGCTCTCAGTATTGTTGATGATTTTCCGGTGGCTTTCGTCAGAACTGCCTCAAGGACTGGGTACTGCCGATCCCGTGATTGGTGGAAAATTCTCAGGACTGCACCTGACAGGGCTTGGGGCAAGCAAAGACTGGGACGCAAGGGTTTTTGGTTATCTTTCTTTATTGCTTAATTTATCTGTGTGCTGACCACACATTCAAACTTCCTCAAGCTTTTTCTTTCCCTGCTCCACTCCTCAATCATGTGTGCGGCTTGGTAATTTATTGGCTTCTCTTTCCGCTTAACCACAGGAGTCCTGTCATGCACAAAGTAGCTCCTCCTAGAAGCAATTCAGAAGTTAATAATTCCAATAATATTAACCTGAGAGAACGCACTGTTTGACTGAGGCTGTGTGGCTATTCCCCTAAGTGCCACTCACTCGTGCAATGTGCCTTGTTTTAACTTGGCCTGCTTTCTACCCTTTCTTTGTGGTCCCTCAGGTGAAATAGGTAATACTCTCAAAGTAATTAATTATGGCTAAATGAAGAGCTGTATTTTCCCAGCCTGAACTCCTAGGGAACGGGAATATGAGGACATTGTCCTCTCTGGATGAATTTGCTTATGTTTATACATTTTCAAAACTGCTTATCCCTGAAGAAAAGAAATTAAGTCTCACAGCTATGCATCAAAGAGTCATGAGGCCTCTCTATTTTGAAAACAAAGGTTACAAAGATTGGCTAGGAGTAAATGCCCCAAATTCTCTCACCATGGCAGTCCTCAGAGGGTAGGGCTAATGTCACCTTAAGAGCCATCTAGGACTGAGCGGGCCCTTGCTGTATGGGGTCATGTTCCAGGAGTTCAAAATGTGACTCTTACAATAGGTCCTGTCCTATTGTAAGTGGTAG
Organism: Hyaena hyaena; assembly: GCF_003009895.1. Taxonomy (NCBI): domain Eukaryota; kingdom Metazoa; phylum Chordata; class Mammalia; order Carnivora; family Hyaenidae; genus Hyaena; species Hyaena hyaena. Next base: position 103,055 of record NW_024082056.1, on the reverse strand, counting down.
AAACACAAGCCACAGGCCTAAAATGAGGGTTCTGATCCCGACTTTTGCATTACTTGCCGTATGCTTGGGCAAGCCGTTCACAATTCTCTGTATGAAACAGCTCCACAAACATGTACTGAATACCAACTATGGAAGGCACTATGCCAGGTGTTCAAGTGACAAAGATAAATAAGACATGATCCTTCTCTTTCTCTTATTACACAAGCAAGGAAATTGAAGCCATTGGACTATGTGATCTCTAAGGCTCTTTTCAATCCAGACAATCTTTGATTTAACCATGCCTTATGTTTCACCTATTTTAATTATTACATGTTCAAAATTTAGTATTTTGTGGTTGCTCTATTATTTATTCCCAATGATGTCACATCTGAAATGTAATGGGAAAGGCAGCAGTTAGCCCTTTCCCAAATTTGGGCTCCTGTAGACGCTTACACTTGTCTCAGTGGAGATATAGGATCAGTGGTTTATCTGAGTTCCAAATCTGAAAGGTCATCTTGTTGTTGTTGTTTTTAATATTTTTCTGTTTCAAGTAGGCTTCATGCTCAGCTTGGAGCCCAATGCAGGGTTTAAACTCATGACCCTGCAATCAAGACCTGAGCTGAGATGGAGTCTGATGCTTAAGCAACTGAGCCCCCCAGGTGCCCGTGAAAGGTCGTCTTCTACCTTAATAAGGGCATTGTCTTGGCAGTACAGTTTACTACCTTCTTAAACCTCCGAGGCTTCACAAAGGAAGGACTACTTGCTGAGATGATGGTTGGAGATGTGCCAGGTAGAAGAATAGGTTAACCTATGGAGAAATATCCCTTGATTTAGGTGTTTCAGTGTGTGCAGATGTATAGTACACCAACCTGCACAGAAAAGAAAGCATTTTTCATATGCTTTGGACTATGAGAGAAGAAAGAGAAAAGATAAAAATAGGCAGGTTCTATGTCACTAGAACAGGAAGTGAACTCGACTTCTGCGAATATTTGATAGAAAGTCAAACAGTACTCGTGAAAGGCAAGAAGATACAAGGTTAGCCAATGGCTAGGTTCACTCCAATCCCTCTTGGTTGAGTAGGCCTGTGTCCCAGGGAAGGCCCCAAAGAGCATCCTAAGCATCTCTAGAGTTGATATCACAGTAAATGAAGTATGGGGGTGGCAGAATAACACGTGAGAGATAAAGATGGATGTAGCAGGATGTTTTGTTCATCTCTTAAATGGATCACAATATTTCCTACGTAGGATTTTCGTGAGGATGAAATGAGTTCATATGTGAAAGTGTGCCTGGTATACAGTAAGCACGGTACTGTTTTTGTGGAACAACAAAAAGACAACGACCACAAAAAGGAAAAAGAATCCTGCCGGTTGAAGACTAAATTAGACCATTTTTTTTTAATGGTTATCTTCTCAGAAGCGATTTCCAACACGTCTGTCACACTTGCACAAGCATGGACATGGGCAGACGTCATAGTACGGTTGAGTTGGTGCATGTGTGTGTACGTGGGCAGGGAGGGGGCTCACGTACATATCCATTTAGAGGAGGGAAGGGTATGTGTACTTGGTACAAGGTCATATTGTACTTGGACACAACTGAATATTGCATGGTTTTGCTTAATATTCCTGCTTCAGTAAACTTTTTTGGTTTTTTTGGCAGTATCTTTACCAGGACATCCACCTGCCATCTATTCCACCCACTTGACTCCTCTTCCTGGTACTCCTCTCAGTACCCCAACATCCTTATCATTTCGTGTAACCCCAAAGCATCTGCTATAAAAGAGACTGCCTGCTCTCTTCACTATGTACTAAAATGTAAAATCTCCTAAAAGTGGCTGGCTTCCTAGTCGATTTTTCTCAACTAGCACAATGTCCTCAAGATACCTCGGTCTACTGTGCTGGCTGACATGTAGCAAAGAGGGGCTTTTCATACCGTCTCTTGCCTGCTAATCTGGTTCTCCAGCAGGCTTCCCAGTTACTTTCTTTGTTCATCAGGATTTCAAATGGGAGCAAGATAAAAATCACATAAGCGTTTCCATTGTCTTGGGATTTATACAGGAAAATGTCCAAATGAAATTCAAAGCAGCCATAATAATTATGTAAGAATTACTTTCCTTCTGATAGCCCTCTCCACCTATACAAAGATATGGCAAAGTTCCCCCAGTCCAGGGAAGCATCTCCATACCCCTTCAGAATATTGTTAGCCATGATGAATTGTTAGGGGCTCTTACAACTCCCTCAGGCCATACTATTTAGGAGCAGACGTGCCTAGGTAGAATAAGGGTAGTAAGATTCAGGGATAGAACCCCAAAGGTAAGTTTGAGGAATTTCAAGAGACTATTTTAAAAGGAAGACCTGTCAAAAAAAATATATCCTTGTGTACAAAAGATCAAAATAAGTCTATACTAGAAACCCTATATGAATACTTCCACCAAATTCATATTTACATTTATATAATTATAAATTATATATTTTATGTATAATTTATATAAATTTAAATATTAAATGATTAAAAATTCAATGACATAAACTAAATATAAAATATGTAAATGCATATATTTATGATTATATTAACACATATATTTAGTTTATGTAAATATGTTTATATGAATAAGCATGTTTATTATATTTAAGTATATATTTAGATATTATATTTAAGTATTACATATTTTGGGATATTTATATAAATATGTAAAGTGTGTCAACCAAGTGTCAACACTTGCACTCAACGATTCTGCTAGAATTGGCAGATATATGAATACTCTTCTATATATTTCTTCCGTTTTTTCCTCCTCCTTTCTTCCTCCATTTCTGCTTTCACTAAATATTTACTGATCACCTGCCATGTGCTAGGCACTGTGCTAGCTGCTATCTATGGGGGAAACAATGAAGAGTAATTTATAATCTCTGCATTCAAGAGAGTTCAGAGTCTACTCTCCATGCACTTCCTAACCATCTCTATTAACTGATTGTTAGGTAAGTCTTACAGCAGTAAGCACTGGTTGGTAAGAGGGGACAGAGAAGCAACTCATAACCCAAATTAAAAACACAACTGAAGGGGTGCCTGGGGGTTCAGTTGGTTAAGTGTTCAACTCTTGATTTCGTCTCAGGTCATGATCTCATGGTTCTTGAGTTTCAGCCCCACACTGGGCTCTCTGCTATCAGCACAGAGCCTGCTTCGGATCCTCTGTGTCCCTCTCTCTGCTTCTCCCTGCTCATGCTCTCTCTCTCAAAATAAAAGAAACATTAAAAAAAACAACCAAAAAACCCACAAAATACTTTAATATTTTTTTCTCTATATAATGTCAAACTGTCACTCATAGTTCAAGTGGTGATTTCAGCTGAGCGTAGTCTAGGACTTTCTCCTGCCCAGTTTTCAGAAAATAGAATGGGCTACTTCGGATAGCTGCTATTCCCTATCACTTTGAATAATCAAATATAGGTTTCCGTCTGCATGCTTAGATCCTAAACAATGTGGAGATTGGACTATATGATGCCTAATGCCCCTTCAAACTCTGAATGATGATTGAATTTGAATAAAATACCACAGAGCCGTTCTCTCTTCCTCCTTCCTCCTGTTTAAGCAGTGCATATTGTCTTGGGTCAGGGCCCAGAGAACAAAGAGCCATTAGACTATTTCTCCTCCAGTGTGTTCAGTCCCAAGCATAAAGTATATCAAAATCTGTCTGTGGGTGTTTTGGGGGATGGCATGGGAGGAGTTGTTTATACACCCTGAATTTGATATCTGCCAAAGATTCTTGGGATTTGAAATGGAATTAAACTCTGATGAAAACAAATAAGAGTTGCAGCAAAATCACTGTAAAATTTATTATTTTAGACCCTGATGAGAACCATTTAGGGAAAATAAACTCTGTGATATAACATTACTACTATTGCATTTGCTCCACTTGAAATGCAAAAAAAAAAATTCAGTGGAATCAAAACTACAGTTTTCTGTTGATGCAACCATCTACTCATGTACTTTTATTTGCTGTGGTTTGTTGTTATTGTTTCTTTGTTTTTGGCAACCTCGTTTTAATGTAATGGCCAGTCAAGGGAATGCCTTTCCTGCAGACTTTAAGCCATGGTTTCAAATAGGATAATAAAAAGGAGAAAGAAATAAAAGACTCTATTTGCTAAGAACACACTAGTATAAGCTTTCATGTGCAGATATCACAAGACTGTCTCTCTCTCTCTCACACACACACATATACACAAAGAGAGAGAAAGAGTTAATATCTGTTCTGAAACAGACATTTAATATTTAGTTTTAAAATCTGGATATTGCTTCTAAGCTTTAGTTTTCATTATAACACGATTTGCTTTATACACTTCTCCCTTTGTGACCTCATCCACTTACCATTTCAACCATTACTCCCAGTAACTGACCCTGTCATTTTTACCTCTATATCTATCTGTTCTGCAAATCCTTGTTACCTGACTTCAATACATTGCCACCCTGACTTCTCAGTAGTGTATGAAACATATATTCAAATATATGGTTTCTTCTTTTCCTCTTAGTCTCCATTACTTCCATTACTATAAAAGGAAATCATTTTTCTATCACTCAAGTTGTAAACATCTGATCTGACACTTGCCCTTCATTTTGGCTGTACACAGGTAGCTAATCATCATGTATGTTGATGCTTCCTGCACAGTGGCTATCATCTTTCTTCTCTTGCCCATGGTTTTTACTCTATTTTATTATTTATTTATTTATTTATTTATTTATTTATTTATTTATAGCATGCATAGAAGGGGCAGAGAGAGCGGGAGAGAAAGAGAATCCCAACTGAGCCACCCGGGGGCCCTCCAGTTTTTACTGTTTTAGAGATTTATCATCTTTAGTCTTGAGTATGGCAACAATCTCATAAATGGTCTCTGTCCAGTTTCTTCCTTTCCAATCTACCTCACAAAGCACTGCCAGACAAAATACTCTCAAAACCTTCAATGGCACTGCCAATTATTTTAAGGACATGTCTGAAATTTGTAGTCCAGACTTCCAGTTACCACATATTTCAGACTCAGCTATTAGGTTTTTAGTCTTCCACATTAATCAATCAATGAGGCACATTATTTACTATCCCTTACCACATTATGAGACAAAATAGGAGAAATTAATAAACATAACAGAATAAATAATGCAGGATTTTCAGGCTAGGTCTGTGTCTCTGTGCGTGTGCCTTTGCTTACATCATTCTCTCCACCCTCAAACGCAATCAACCTTCCCTTGCCGAGCATATGCCAACTCCTCTCTAGTAAGTGCTCACGTCCAAGTGATCACTCTAGTTGAACTTCTCTAGCTCTATTGTCCATGTGACTTACTTGCATGTACCACCCTCTGCCTTGTATTGAAATGTTCTCTCTCTAGGTATCATTTTACTCCCTACTTGGATTGTCATCTAAGATCAGGATGAGGCCTGTTACTTCTTTGGAGCCCTTGTGAACACTAGCCAAGGGCACACCACATGCAGGTATTTGACTATTGAGTAATTAGTTAATTAATTATTTTAGAAAGAGAGCAAGAGCATGAATGGGGGAGGGGCAGAGGGAAAGAGCACCTGAGAGGGAGAGAGCGGGAGAGAGAAAGAGAAAGAAGGAGAGAGAGAGAGAAAGAGAAAGAGGGAGAGAGAGAGAGAGAGAGAGAATATCCCAAGCAGGTTCCATGCTCAGTGAAGAGCCTGATGTGGGGCTCAATCCCATGACCTCAGGATCATGACTTGAGACAAAATCAAGAGTCAGACACACAACTGACTGAGCTACCCAGGCACCTTGGTTTATCGTGTATTTACTAAAATTTTGCCTTTGTCTGGTTTAGGGTAAAAATACTTGTTTGTATTCAACTCTTTCTTTTATTGATGCCAATTTATGTGTCTGTGTGTAGACCGAGCCCAAATTTCCCTGCTATTCCTATAAATTATAACCTGCAGGGCCATATACCTAGATTCTCTCTGCAGATTGAGTTTCAAACTGTGACTGTTTCTTTTAAGCACATCAGTCAAAATCCTGGTTCAGAGTTATTTAAAGTGGTTTGTATTTTATGGTCCTATGAAGGCTTCACATTGCAACTGCTGAGCTTTAAAAACACAGAAACTAGAAAGAGGGTACAAGGAACTGCCATCTGTCCCTATAAACAATTATCGGCCAGCCATCTGCCCATATACTGGGTAATGATTTTAATGCTGGTAATATCTGACTAAAATACTTTCTCTCCAAGGAACCAAAGAAAGGGAACCCATTAAAAAGTGCTGATCCTTCGAGTTGTTGTTTGTGAATGTTTTCTCCCATACAAGGGCCTATCACTTAATTTGTATCTCTATGCTTTTCAGGATGTATTGAAAAGGTATTCCTCAGGATCTGTCTGCAAACACCTGCATCTATGCAAATAGGTGCTTTTATCTACAAATAGCCAGAAGGAGTTGGCGTAACCATGGAATATCATTTAGACCCATCCAAAATGAACCACAGTGTCCAACGCATTATAAAGGCATGCTAATAGTCAATGGTTTAACAATTAACCTGAGGCTCTAGCTAAGCAGAATACAGAAACTCACAGCCAAATGAAAACCAGTTCTGGCTTTCAAAACAACTCCGCAAAGTTCACATCCAATGTAATCCCTCTAATGGGTTCAATGCTTTATTTTTCTGTGATCAAATTTGAGATAAGTTGGCATTAAAGTAGTAGTGAATTATTCTTTGGATTTGAGCAGAATCCATCCAGTCATTTAAAGCAGGGCAAAGCTATCTCACAATGCATAGATTTCTACCGATGTGGCTTAATACATGAAATGAAGGTCTTGCTTGGGGCATTAAATCTGAGTCATGGTTCGTTCAGTCTAGATTACTTTTTTGTACACAGTTGTTCTAAAAGATATGATGTGGTAGTTCAGAGCCTTTGTCAATAAGTCACGAGGTTAGAAATATTACCAAAATGGGCAAAGTGGTTCAGCCAGAGCCATTTCTTAAGAGATATGCATTAACTAAATTTCAACCCATAGTAGCCATTTGTCTTGAAATTACTTGTTATTCAAGTGTAGACTTGGTTTTTTATACGATAGTTTTTTTTATAACTGTTTCAATACATTTGCTGTTTTATCAACATCACGTGAGACAGAGATCTTGCCAACAACATGTTTCACATCTAAACTAGTTCCAACAACTTGTACTTACAGAATTCAATTATGTTCATCAAAACTTTCCGCGTCTTTAGTTGTCTGTATTCCTTTTGTTTTCTTTAAAGCAGCATGGCTTCTTAGAAATCTGGCTTAAGTAATGGCAATTAACTCCTACAATATTGGCTGGCCCACTGAAACTACCTTGGAAATTTTCAGATAGTTGTATGAAAAATGTAATTCTCAGACCCTGCATAATATGAGCTTTGGTTGTTCTGGGATGTGACAACTTAGGCTGCAAACTATGCATCTGGATCTACAAATAAGCATTGCCCACATAGAAACTTCAGGGGCCAGAGTTTTTATTTTGTTTTATTTCATTTTGTTTTGTTTGTTTTGTTTTGTTTATTCTCAAGTTAGTTAACATACAGTGTAATTTTGGCTTCAGGAGTAGAATCCAGTGATTCATCACTTACGAGTAATACTCAGTGCTCATCCCAACAAGTGCCCCCCCTTAATGCCCATCACCCATTTTTCCCCACCCCCAGCAACCCTCAGGGCCAGAGTTTTAACAGCATTAAAACCCTAAGGAAGCAGTGCCTGGGTGGGTCAGTCAGTTAAGTTGTCCAACTTCGGCTCAGGTCATGATCTCATGGTTCATGGTTCAAGCCCCACGTCGGACTCGGTGCTAACAGCCAGAGCCTAGAGCCTGCTTCAGATTCTGTGCCTCCCTCTCTCTCTGCCCTATCCCCTACTCGCACTCTGTCTCTCTCTTTCAAAAATAAATAAACATTAAAAAAAAAATAAACCCTAAGGAAAATGCATGCTCATCCATAAAAAGGCCAGCTTCTTTGGCTTGGCAAATGAAGCAATACAATGTGTAAAATAAAACTGCAGCTTGGAGGTAATACCTATTAACAAAGTGAAGTTTCATGAATAATTTTAGTAAACAAATGAAAAAGAAAATAGATCAATGTCAAGTCTTACAGAAAAAATTAAAATGAGAGACGTTTTTATTATTGTTGCCTTAAAATTTATGTAAGAATTTCTTTTTTCCCCCGAACACCTGCCAATTCAAAATACATGGGTAGAGCCACTTATATTGTGGTCATCATAACAATGTTGTTTAAGAATAAGGGGCGCCTGGGTGGCTCAGTCGGTTAAGCATCCGACTTCGGCTCAGGTCATGATCTCACTGTTTGTGGTTTCAAGCCCCATGTCGTGCTCTGTGCTGACAGCTCAGGGTCTGAAGCCTGCTAAGGATTCTGTGTGTATCTCTCTCTCTGCCCCTCCCCTACTCATGCTCTGTGTGTCTCTCTCAAAAATAAACATTAAAAAAAAAGAATAATAGGAAAGCATGAAATCTCCATGTCATTCAGACTTTCACTTAAGATTTTGCTTCCTAGTTTTTCTAAATCTTTTCTGGGAATAACGGAAATTTATTTGTGATGGTCTTGACACCTGAGGTGTGAAAAAGACCTTAATAAGGCAGATATTACTGTCACTACCTCACTACATATATGAAAAGAGAGTGAATCTGCTAAAAGGGAAAGAAAATGGGGAAAGAGAAAAGAAAGTCTATCTGTGCAACTACTTTATTCACCAATGTCAATTGATGACTCATGGTGCAGCCTGCCTAGCAAGTCTGCTGGAGAAAGGAGTCCTTCTGGGCTCAGTCACTGCAGCTGTTGCTTTCTCACACAGAAGGGCCACCTCTATAAAAGCTCAGATGCTCCTGCAGTAGGTAGTGGATACTCAGGAAGTCCTTGGTAAGACAGTGAAGAAAGTGATGTAGAAAGAGTCAGGAAGACCTGAATTCTTGTACCAGATCTTTTGCAGACAAGTCGTGTGAGCCTTGTTAAGCCATTTGCCCCTCCTAAGTATCACCCTCCCCCACCCCTGTATACACAATACCATTTGTAAATTAAAAGATTTGGACTCAACTACATCATCCTTACTACTTCTCTTTATTACTCTAGGATTGTCTTCTCTTTTCCTCTGGCTTGAATCCTTTCTATCCTCATCCCTTTTTGATTCATTTCTTTTCAGTTTTAGATTCTTTATCTTCTGAGGGAAGAAAATGCAATAGACCTCTGTATAAAGAATCCTCTAGCTGCAAAAAAATTAAGACAAAGGGAGAAGTGTAGTGTCATTGGAAGCCTGTGAGGAAGAATAGGGGGATTTATAGAGGTCACACATATATGAAGTTTTTTACAATTTCTATGTGAGGCTATCCTTAATAGAACTTGTGTTAACATTCCCAAAAAAAGGGAAATTTCATTTTCTCCTCTCACAGCCTACATGTTTAAACATTAGAAGTCAGTATTGAATGCCTACACTGCTGCTAAATAGGTGATTTATTATTTTTAAAAAAGACTTGGTAGTGGTGAGAAAAAGGAAAGAATACAGGAATAAACAGTGATACAGCATTTTTGGTCTTTTTTCTGTATTTCTATTTCTAACTGCTTAAGCACAAATCATGCTCTTGACTTAATGCCAAATCCACCGCTCACATTTAAAAAGTGTAACATCATATTGACTTCATTTGTACTGAAAATACAATCAAGACTATTTTAGTCCCATCAATAAACTGATCTATGTATCAAAAGAGAACAGTAAAAAATGTACCCACTGGAATTGACAGACATCACTACGGTTAAGTCATAAAAACCACTGCATTTCACCCTTCATCAATTCTAAATGCCTGCATTTGTATTCATTAAAATGGAGGATTCCTTTTGGATATATATAGAGAGGTCAATTTTTTTCTTTGGCTTAGGTATCTTGCTTAATAACTGATGAGCTTGTGGCTTAAAAGTTTTTCAGACATAGTTAAGGATGTAGAGAAACGGGCACCCTCCTACACTGTTGGTGGGAATCTAAACTGGTACAGCTCCTCTGGAAAACAGCGTAGAGGTTCCTCAAAAAAATTAACAGTAGAACTCCCCTAGGACCCAGCAACAGCACTGGTAGGAATTTACCCAAGGGATACAGGGGTGCTGATACATAGGGGCACATGTACCCCAATGTTCAGAGCAGCACTCTCCACAATAGCTAAAACATGGAAAGAGCCTAAGTGTCCATCAACGGACGAATGGATGAAGAAGATGTGGTTTATCTATACAATGGAATACTCCATGGCAATGAGAAAGAATGAAATCTGGCCATGTGTAGCCACATGGATGGACCTTGAGGGTGTTATGCTGAGTGATATAAGTCAGGCAGAGAAGGACAGATACCATATGTTTGCACGTATAAGAGGATTAGGAGGAACTTGACAGAGGACCGTGTGGGAGAAGAAGGGGGGAAAAATAGTGGGGGAGAGGGAGGGAGGCAAACCATGAGAGACTCCTGAATGCTGAGAACAAACTGAGGGCTGATGGGGGTGAGGGGGAGGGGAAGGGGGTTGATGGGCATGGAGGAGGGCACTTGTGGGGATGAGCACTGGGTGTTATATGGAAACCAAAAACCAACTTGACAATAAACTATTAAAAAATTTTTTTAAAAAGTTTTTCAGACATAAACACACAAATATGAATGCTTTGGTGGCCCCAGACCTTTCTTTAAATATTTTTAAATGTTTATTCATTTTTGAGAGACAAAGAGACAGAGTGCAAGTGGGGAGGGGCAGAGAGTGAGGGAGACCCAGAATCCGAAGCAGGCTCCAGGCTCTGTGCTGACTCCAGGCTCTAACTCAAGAACTGTGAGATCATGACCTGAGCCGAAGTCTGATGCTTAATCAACTGATCTGCCCAGGTGCCCCCCAGGTCTTTCTTTAAAAACAGAATCAAGGGCCACATAAAATAGTCATAACTAATATAATATACAATCTCATGTACTACTAGTTATCTGATTGTCTGCCTACCCAGCAAACATTTACTCCTTATTCCTTGCGATGCATATCCCAATTTTGTTTGGCTATTATGTGGCCAAATGCTTCAGAGATCTGCTGTCTCCTGTCTGAGGAGATAAAACATGATGAGTCTACACTAATCAAGGTAATCTCATTTCTCTTCCCAGAGAAATGTAAGTCTTTCTCTCATATTTCCAGGATAGATTTACTTGCTCACAAAAAAAAAAAAAAAAAAAAAAAAAATTGTGAAATAGAATGTGTGAGAATGTGATGGCTGGGTCACAAAATGCTACAATCATTTTGCAAACATGAATAGTCAAATTGCTAAGATTAGCAGAAGAGAAGGAATGCACCTGGATCGTTAATGACATTATAGAATCTCTTAACCAATACTTGTCGTCTCAGAGTTTCACATGTTTTAAGAGAGACTGTAAAATGTCCCTAGTATTTTAGCTACTTATTTTTTTGGAATTGAAGCTACAAGCTACCTGATTAACATATTTCAGTAAAGGAAAAAAGATACCAAAGAAACAAATTGAATATATTGCAGAGTCTACCTTCAAAATGATGTTTCTATTTAAAAGCTTGAGAATATTGTTTCCTTTCTTATTATAGCATGTAAAGGACACTAAAACATTCTAATTTGCTTCTTGATAATGATAGTTCCAAATAGAGATATCTGCATTATATTTGATGCTGAATCATCTGCTAATTTTTAACCAAATTTTAATTAACTGCTTGAATGTTTTGTCTGTACCATCCCACACAGTCAATCAAGCATTATTAAATTTCATACACATTTTACTCAAATGACCATCTATTGAGTTTTGTATATTTTATCATAGAGACATAGCTCTAAAGTACTTTGTATCATCTTACATTGAATTCACAGAAACTAAAACAGTAACATGTCAAGATGAGAAGAACATCATGAGCTTATGAACATAGAGTGCCAGGTTCCACTAATGACAGCTCAACCAATCTACCTCATTTTTACAGTGGGGGTTAGGTGTGAGTGTCACTCTCAACCAAGAGCCACAGATCATCCCCTAATCCCCACTAGGAGTCATCCCCAGAAATGAGACCTGAACCATCAACTGAATTAAAGTCATCCCGGCTCAGAACTCCAGAATCTCCCTTTGATCCTCTCTTCGCCACCTCTTCATTTGACAAGTCTCCAATGTAATCATTCTTCGAGTTTGTATTTGCATGGATTATCTGTTGAACACTGTGCTGGATGTTGGGCTTGTGGTAGTGGAGAAGATACACAAAATCCTGGTCTCCTGAAGTATCCTGTCCCTAGAGTCATACTCTCTACCATCATTCTATTCTAGATGCTTCTGTGCCCTCCATGAGATCTATCTTATCCCATATACTGGGGAGACACACCCAGTTATTCGCCCTGACTTACAGAAACAAAAATTGGAGAAGGTTTTCAACAGACATCCACAGGGTAGGATTTGGATGTTTTCAGATGAATTTACCAGCAAATCCCTTGGTCTCAGCTTTGAGAAGCACCCAAATTTCACCCAATTCTACATGGCCAAATTGGTTTTTCCAACACTATCTTGTGCAAGCCATGGCTCTTACCAGGCTGGACTATTTGTTATTTTAAGAGTTGACGGCAAGAATTTGTGATATCCTAAATTGTAGCTCAAACTGGTTTTAGCTATAGAAATAAATCACACTGGCAGTTAGGTATTATTGAAGTACTGTTATAAGTAGACATTTCAAGTATATTGTTGGTTAAATCTTAAAAGTCTAAGCACCAAGCACTGAGAACATTAAAACTCAAAACACATTTTGCCATAGAAACAAACCAGTCTATTACAAATGAATTTTTGGAGCACAAGTCATTTGTAAGTTAGGTATTAAATGCTTGTTTATGCAAAATGTCACCATTCTGATTTTTGGAAAGGAAATTAAATACCACTATTTCTAATCTGACTACATTTTTCTAAAAGCACATGTTACCACTAAGCCTGGACAAATGCTCAGTTGTGCTCTGGTACAGTCTACTAGGAGTTTGTTTTATTATGCATTGCCTCCTTCTTTCAAAGTATAAAATCCCCTCGAATTCACTTAACTAAAATGTCCTATTAATTGCACTCTGGGTAATTAAAATTCCGCTATCTTTGCAAGACCAAGATTAAACCAATTTATTCTGAATGAAGACTGTGCTGCTATCAACCATTACATTATAACCATTTCCCACCCAGATATTTTGATAAAATGTTTCCATACTGGTCCCTTTCCTATACTGCATTTCTTTAGCACAGCTTCCTTTCTGAACAGAGAATGACCTTAAGGTATTTGAAGAAAGAGGAAGCACTTAGCCCTGGGTAACAAAATGGGGAAATGGTGTGTGCTACAGGGAGGGCAACAAGGGGCCCCTTTTAAAAAATGGGCCTACGGGTGCCTGGTTAAGCATCCGACTTCGGCTCAGGTCATGATCTCACGCTTCTGAGTTCGAGCACCCAGTCAGGCTCTGTGCTGACAGCTGGGAGTCTGAAGCCTGCTTCTGATTCTGTGCCTCCCTCTCTCTCTGCCTCTCTCTCTCTCTCTCTCTCAGAAATAAATAAAGCTTTAAAAAATGGGCCCCAAAGCTCTTTCTGACCTTACTGAAGTTCGAAGACCTGGAAAACTCCAAGGATATCAAACACGACTCTATTTGAACATTTCAATGTAAAAGTTGCTAAATGGAAAATGGGAATCTTCCTAGTCATCTGTATTCACTAATCCCTCAGAAAGACATAAAATCCTCAACCTGGTTTTGCTTGATAAAGGCAGCAGATTCATTCATACTGAATAGTAGTCCCATCTGGAAACTACCTTTGCCTCCAGTCCCAATCCTTCTGCTAGCATCCTGCAGAAGTTTTTAGCTTCTCATGCACTTGGAGTTTGTCCTGACATTCTTACCCCTCCCCCACGAAAGACTCAAATAAGCACCAGGAAGCACTTATGTAAATAGCAACTCATCAGATTCCATCTTGAAACAGAATTCTTATGATTCCAAATCTATTCTCCTGCCCACCTTCTAACATATGTCTTTAAATTCACTTATCTGAGAGCACCATGAGTAAGCCTGCTGTTTCACAGATAAACTTGTGTAAGAGGATTAGGAAATCTTCACATTTTGTCTCAGAGCAGTTAAAAGTCACGGAAGATTCACCTCAAATTTTCAAATAAATTCATTCTTTTTGCCCTTTTATCAATTCATTTCAACAAGGGTTAAATAATATTTATTTTATTCATGCTATTTTACTTTAACCCTTTCGATACTTGCAATTGCCTTAATCTATAGCTCAGAATAAGGAAGTTTTAGTAAATCCTGTCTCATTCCTTAAGGGAAAGCCTGATTATCAATTTCCAATTTCTTCCTGGGCCAAGAACTTTCACTAAAGTCAGAGATGAATTGTTGGCTATTTTCATGTGACACCACACTTCAATTGGCCAAAAATAGAAAAAAAAAATCAGTACATTCACTGATTGCTTTATATATACAATGCCAACCAGTCAGTTGATAGAAAATAATGAGCGACATAAATCTCTGTGCTTTAGAAATTGTTACGTGAAAAATGTAAGATGACTGGAGGTAGGCGAGAGCTTAGAGGACTCGTTCGAAATAAGCAAGAGTAATACTTACATTTCCAACCAATCTGCTTAGTAACAGATTCTTTTTATAAACCTTTATTTTATTGTACTAAGAACACTTAATAATAGGAGGTCTACTCTCCTAACAGATTTTTAATTGTACAGTACAGCATATCATTATTATCTGAGACTATTAATTGGAGAAGCTTCCTACATTGAACAAGGCGGACTGTGAACCCATTGTCCACTCATGTCACAGGGACAGAGTGGGTATGTGACTCTATGCAGAGACTTTGAAATCGGTCTAGTGATTGTGGTGGGGAGACATGTAAATGATGGATATTCTTAAGCCATAGTCTAAGCTTATAACTGGAGTCAAAGTGATATTAGTTATGGATCTACTACTAATAGAGAAAAAAGTATTTCTTGTTAATGTATTAAGAAAATTATTTACTGGTAAATTCTATATTCATAATGAGAAGTGTTCGTGGAAAAACATTATGTTACTGTAGCCAACAACACAGCTTCACTGTATGTTCACTGTAATTTTAATTCGCCAATTAAATGTAAGTCAATGATGTAAGTTCCTCTTATGTACAAATATGTACTGAGTACTGGGAGTGGGTGAACGAAAACTAACATAGATGACAGGGCCTCGTAGCCTATTAAAAAGAGACAGTCAACTCACCATTACAGAAAACGCAGAATGAAAGAAATGCTATAAAAGAATATGAAACAACATAGGATTAACTTCTGTTTTGAGCTGGTTATTTATGTGCATCTTATTTACTCCATTGAGAACCACAGTCAGTTTATACCCTTTGAGGACAGAAGATGGGCATTCTACATATTTTGGATTTCCAACAGTGCTTTTCACACCGTATAAAAATTATAGTGTACACTGCATTCTAATTGTGCGCTCTTAGGAGATTTTCGCAGGAGGCTGTTTTCCTCTTTACAGTTTAATCTTCTGAATTTCTTTTGAGTATGCAGAAAAATAAACATGTAAACATTAATTTTTAAATTTTAAGCAATAAATAGAAAGAAAATCAATAGCAAATAATAGAGTTGACTGTCACCATCCAATGTTGAGCTTGCTTGTCACTTTCCCTGACTCAACTTCAGTTTCTCTGTTTGGGTCCATCCAGTTTCAGCATCCTGTGATACCTCTCTTGACTGCAGGCTCCTTTCCAGTTACTTCCTCATTTCACTGCTTCTCAGCAAATTTTCTCAAAACTGGGCTAATACTCATTTATTTTCTTAAAGTGGCAGCTAATATTTCTCACTTCCCCATCTTTTACCAACCCAAGGAATCTACTCCTCTCAATATTAACAATGACTTTCATTTAGTTAATCCAATGACTACTTTCCAGTTCTCATCTTCTCACCTCTCAGCAGCATTAAAGAGTTGATTACTAACTTACTCTCAAAATTCAGTCTTCATTTGATCTCCATGACACCACACTCTTCTGGCTTTCTTCCTAGTTCTCTAGCTTCTCCTCCAAATGTTTATTTCCTTGCCCTGCTTCCTCCGATTGAGTACCTCACACCTATTCCTGGAATGTCAACTAATTATGTCTATACTTTCATATTATGTGATTTCAACAAACGCAATGGCTCTAAAAACCACTGTATACCAAGGGCTCTTCCTTTCATATCTTTATCCCAGAACACAATACTTTTACATAAAACTCCAAGCTTGGTATCTCTAGTCCAAGGACTACATAGGCCATTTCAAATTAAAAATAAAGCCTAATTCAGAAGAGTTCTCTCAATCCTACAATCTCTCAATTCTTCTCACTCTTCTCCACAGTGTTGATGGCTAAATTACTGTAATGTTCTTCCATAAACATTAAAAATTTTGCAAATGGAATTTACTGTAAAATAATTTTGTAAACACATTGCCAAGAAAACTCAACTGTGGAATTTCCTTTTGTTCCCATAGTTTATAATTCTGTAGTGATAACTATCCCCTTTCCATTCATTTGAAGACCATTCACCTTTTTCTCATGAAGCATGATTGAAATAGCTGCTTTGAAGCCTTTATTTTATAATTCTATCATCTAGGTCATTTTAGTGTTAGCATCTGTTGATTTTCTTTTTCCCTTGAGAACTGGCCACATTTTGTGGAGTTTTATATGACAAGTAATTTGGGACTGTATCTTACATTTTGAATATTATGTTGTTAAGAGTCTGAATCCTATTAAAATTCTCTTGAGAATGTTGATTTTGGTCTTTCTTTTTTTTTTTTTTTTTAGCAGGCAATCAATCTGGTTATGTGTAGACTGCAAGTTGTTTCTCATTTTATGCAGACGATTGTTCAGATGTCTATTTGGTTTTCAAAGCCTTCACCATACTCTTCAGATCAATTCTGTGCATGAACAGAACATCTCAGTCATTAGTTTCGGACTTGGGTGGCATTGTGTATTCCAGGTCCATCCTTAAAGGCTTTGTTTTCCTTGAGTCTGTTCCATGTATGCAAAGGTTGGGGATGAGCTTGGGACTTAATTGATTCATACAAAGAATTTGGAGATTCCTTCTTTCACTCTTTCTTCCATCAGGATACCACTTCTCACCTCTTCAGACCACAAGGGTTCCTTTTCCAGATTCCGTTAGCCAGAGAGAAGCAGGTTTTTTTCTCAGGACATTAGATGTCCATATGGCCTCCTCTAACGTCACTGAAGCTGTGGAGCTTCTCGTCTACAATTTGACTCAGGGAAAGGCCAAGGTACAAATAAGAGGGGGAAGAGAGAGGCAGATAGGGAGAGAGAAAGAGAAGGAAGGAAGGGAGGGAGGGACAGAGAGAAAAAGAAAAAGAAAGGAAAGGAAAGGAAAGGAAAGGAAAGGAAAGGAAAGGAAAGGAAAGGAAAGGAAAGGAAAGAAAGGAAAGGAAAGGAAAGAAGGAAGGAAGGAAGAGGGAAGGAAAGAAATGCAGGCTTTTTCATACACTCTGACTTCCAGGGTTCCCTCTTCCTAGTCTTCTGGCTAGAAAGAGATGGTTTCCCTCAAGAATTTTGCTTTGTGAACTCAAAGTGCAGTCCTGGAATTTGATTCACATTTGAGTTAAAGCCAAGTGATAAAGAAGAGAAAAAAATTTTTTAAGAGGCAGTGAAAAAACCACCTCTCTGCCATTATTTACTTTTTAGTCTCTTCACGCAGTTGCTTTTTATACTCCACACAGTAGTTTTAGTTGTAATTTAATTGGAGAAATAGACTGTTGAGACTTACTGCATCTTAGCTAGTACCAGAGTTTATCTTCTTTAGTCATTCTGTTGTACTTATTATTTTGTCTCCTATGAAAATGGAATGTCTAGGTATGTTCTCATATACACTGCTGAATTCACATTGCCAAGAGCAGTGCTCAGCAAATAATGAGTTCTCAATACGTATTTGTTGAATGCGTTAATTAGCTAATTAATGTGTATTTTTCTTTTCTTCCATTGATTTTCTTCTAGAAAGTTGCCAACTATGGAAATATGGGTTTTAGAACATCTCAAGATCCTAGCTCATTTAATGACGCCATTTCCCTCCTCATGACACTAAAAAGCGGTCCTTTCATGATGCTCAATTTAGAAGGATGGAGGTTAGAATTATACGGTCACTTAAGAATTTTTTAATGCAAGGAGTGCAAAAATAAAACTGAGCTGCTATGTTGTTTAGGCCCTAAATCAACCTCACCCTGCTTCAGTGAGCATGACCATATATTGCAAATTTTTATGGAACTCAAGATCCCTAGAGAATTTCAAAAAAAACCTAAAGAACATTTTAAAAACAATCAGTTCTCCGAAGGCAGCATCTTAATAAAATACTCCTTAACAACTTAAACATTATATAAGTTGGTATTTACCAGTTCTGAACTTCCTTCCTTTCTGGAGATAAGGTATTAAAATGGTCTGTAATTTAAAGGAAAGAACACTGTGCCTGTCTTTGCCCTTGTTATGCACTGAGGCAATTGAATTGACTTTCCATGGGCACACACTGATCATTAGGCTAGCAGCAGAGCAAGAACAAAATGAACTAAATTTAATGAATAGCTGGGCATTTGAGAAATGTAGCACTTCCAATAGCAAGTATCATAGAGACAGTATCAACAAATCTTTTCCAGTATCTGATGGATGAACATACCATCCAAGCAGTGCTAAAAAAGCTTGAGATTCCAGAGGCTGGTAGGATCCCAGAGCACCTACCTAAAAACACGGTACAGAGCCCTTTCTACCTCTACCTCTTCGGCTGTCTCTTTCAGGATTTGATTTATATAAACAATTCTGGTATAAGAGAAATGTAAGAAATAGAACTAAAGTAGTGCTGCCCATAGCATAAAGTAAACATATAATTTATAGTTGAAATTGGGACATATTCAAGAAAGAAAGGAGTTGCTATTGATATTTATGAGAGGAAAAGAGGAATAAACTGGAATTTTCATGGACAAACCAGGATGTATAGTTTGCATGCTAGAGAAGACTCAAGTTACCATCTATAATATCTAATTAGCTACACACTTGAACTTACGGCAAATACATAACTAAATCTCATGAACAGTAACAAATTCTATTGGTTACATTGAAAACCACAATCTTAACGATGCTCAAGAAAAGAAAGCAAAACTAAAATCAGTTATTATTATAGATAGGTATCCAATACTTTACTTTCAAGAGAGACAAAGAAAAAAATTAAGAATTATTCCTGACTTTTAACAGTACAAACTATCTTTTAACCACATAATCCTCATTTATGACTAAAAGTTCTTCCTCTCAGTAGATTTCCTTCCTCATACATGTGGAAGAAATGCTAGATTTAGAAAAATAATCATATTATAATCCTTTATGAAGTAATGTATTTAAATGGTAATCATCAATGTATAAAATCATTAGATGAACAATTTGGGGGGAATTCCATAATAAAGGGATTATACTGATATCTGAATGCACTGAATACTTGATATAAGTAAGTATAGGAAAACTACCACCTATGATGTATTCTTATCAAAAACAACTGAATCTACAGCAAGTCAAGTCTTAATAATTTCTTATTTACAGGAAATAAAGGTGTAGAGGAACAAGCTAAAAAAACATCATGGGGAAGTAAACACATCTTGATTATGAGATATAAAACAAGTAAGCATGATTCTTCAATAGATCAGTAGAATGAAGAAAGGGGGTTAAAAGCAAAGGAGGAATGTTCCGTATCAAAAGTGTAAAAGACATTTAAAAAAATTTTTTAAAGGGGCACCCATCTAGTGTAGTTGGCTGAGCAAGTGCCTCTTGGTCTCAGGGTCGTGAGTTTGAGCCCCACGTTGGAGGTAGAGTTTGCTTGCAAAAATATTTTTTAAAAACTTCAAAAGAAATTAAACTAAATACCATGGTTTGGATTCTTATTCAACAAAACAAATTCAGGCAGATATTATGTTGGGCAATCAGGTATTTGAGTAGTGAGCGATATAAGGTGAATACAATTGTGCTGATAGATCTTATTTATCTCTCCTAATCCACTTTCCACTCATTTTCTGCACATGGAGGCAGGCCTTCGGGTCTTACATAAAAGGGTACTGTTGCTCTCAGTTTCTAGATTGATGTGTCCAGTGGGATGTGCTAAAAGACCAGAGGACTGGCATATTGGTTGCATCTCTCTACCAAAGGTATCTCCTGTCTAGTGGACCTAGGGGCCAAACCATCCCAGCTTTCCTAGGACTGACCCATTTTTAGCACCCCAAATCCCACATTTCAAGAAATTTCTCAATCCTAGGAACATAGGGATGATTGGTCACATGTGTGAACCTCTTCAGCTAGATTCTTAAGATTCTGCCAACTGTTTCTCTCTCCTTGGTCTTTTGGGCAGAGTAGTAATGGGTCCCTGGTGCCACCAGCAGCAGATTACCATCCGGTTCCTTGTTGTTTTTCCTAACATTTCCTAACATTGACTTTGTAAATAATCCCTCTATTAAAGTTCACTTTATCCCTTTTGGAAAAGTGTTATTTGTTTTCTGCATTACCATTGGTGTAAAACAAGAAAATTCTGTCAACTTTCAAATGTGTGATAATGACATTTTGCTTATGTAAATAAATATTCATGGTTTTAAAGGCACACACTGAAGTGTTTTGGAGTGGAATTACAAGATGTCTAGGATGTTCTTTGAAGTCTTTCACTAAAATAATGGGGCAACTAGATGAAGCCTGAATATCAAAACTTGATAATTCTAGAATGTGGATGTTGGTATCTGGAGGCTCATTTTATCACTATCGATATTTGTATACATGTTTTTTTGTCTTTTTTTTAAAGTAAACTCTACCTCCAACTTAGGGCTTGATCTCACAACTTCAAGATCAAGAGTTGCATGCTGTACTGTACTGACTGAGCCAGCCAGCTGTCCCTGTGTATGTTTGAATTAAAAAAATAAAAATAAAAAGAAGTAATTCATGCAGTTTGAGATGCATGAGGAAAGTTACTAGATAAACATATAGTCACATTTTGAGGAAAATATAAGCCTAAAATTATCATCAACATATGAAGCTATTTCTAGCCTCGGAAAAGAAATTATACTGAATTAATCCAATTTTCTCCAAGTCTCTCTTATGATCAAAGAAAATCATGTGCAGAAACGTTGGTAAGTAATAAAGACATAGAGCTGAGTAGAAAGAAGGTCTATAAACAACGTATCAATGCCAGGGAAAGAGTCTGATTGAACCTACTTGAGTAATGTCCTCACTTCTTAAACCAATCAGTCTTCCTTGGTCTCTGTTCTTAACCACAGAAATAACTGATACTGAGTCATAGCTATTTTTCATATATATCAGGGGAAAAAGCACTTTAAAGGTAATAGATGTTCATTGCTAAACTGAGGACTGATGGGTATGGGGGGGGAAGGGAGGTGATGGGCATGGAAGAGGGCACTTGTGGAGATGAGCACTGGGTGTTATATGGAAACCAAAAACCAACTTGACAATAAACTATTAAAAAAAATAGATGTTCATTGCTGAAAATGTGGATATCCCAAAGTACTTCAAAAAATAAAATTCCTTCATTAGTATATTGCCATGTAACATTGACTGTTAATTTGTCAGTGTATTGTCATCTAGCCTTTTTTTAAAGTTTTTGATGTGTGTACATACAACACACAGATAAACTAAACTCACGTAAGTTATCACAGTCTCATTATAGTTTCCTGCTTAAATCCAAATTTTCATGTACTGTGAATACATGAAAAACTATCAAATGCAAAGAGTATTTAATGGCCCATTATACTGTATTACATTTATTATATTTATTCCATATATTACTTAAACATTGTCTTAATCTTGGACATTAAGATTGTTTTCAAGTGTTCTTTGCTTTATTATACTGTATTAAACATGCTTTTATATAAATATTTCTTTTCATTAAGCCTTTTTTATTTATTTTGAGAAAGAAAGAGAGAGAGAGACAGCTTGAGCAGGGGAGAGGCAGAGAGCGAGGGAGAGAGAGAGAATCCCAAACAGGCTCTGCACTGTCAGCGTGGAACCGGATGTGGGGCTCCAACTCATGCGCTGTGAGATTATGACCTGAGCCAAAGTGGGACATTTAACTGACTGAGCCACCCAGGCGCCCCTTTTATATATTTGTATATTTCTCTATTTCCTTAAGACAAACTCCCAGGAATGGAATTTGTAGGTGATAAACATAAACTTTTTAAGGTTACTGATACATACTGGAAAGTTCCTTTCAAAGATTAAAACCTATCTTCCAGTAATAGGTGAGCATATTAATCTTACTCTGATGTAGTGCACTTGGAGAACTATATTTTATTTTGTTGTAATGTCTACTCAGTACTAGTTTCTATCCTGTCTCTTCTGATTAGACCAGGCCAATCATAACATTTCTTCTTCTGAGCAACAATGATTAGTTCAAATAATAGTTACATGATTTCAGAAGGCAAATCAGAATCATTCCTGTGGTTGATATAAATACACTGGGTGAATTAAGCTTTCTATATTAAGTGGAGTTGCTAAGCTGAAGGTTCTGGTATTCAAAATCAATACAACATCAATAGGTCTATGTACAGTAGGAGAAACTGTGGGTGGGAAGTACACAAAGCAAAGCAGAGACATGCCATGCAATTATGAAGACAATGAGAAATAAAAGGCCCAATAAAAAAGAAAAAGGATCAGTGTCATCAGGACAGAGGCCTTGGTTGATTTAGTTCATCCCAAAATGATCAACCTGTATGCAATTAAGTTAACATTTTCCCACAAAATAGTTTAAATGATATTTACAGAAATGCAATCATATTCAGCATGCAAAAAGGTAATATTTGCCATCCACGTACCAAATATTCAAAGATGCAGGAAAATATAATGCAGAATGGGAGGAAAAGACTAATTGATTGAAATCAGCACAGAAATGACAAAGGTGATGATAGAATTAGTAAATAAAGACATTAAGCTAGTTACTATAATTATATTTCTATATTTAAGAAAGCAGAGAAATAAAACTGTCACAAAAAGTCATAGAAATTATATTAAAAAGACCTCAATTGAGCTTAACACATATGAAAAATATAATTCTGAGAAGAAAAATTCTTAAAATGGGATTAATAGCAGATTAGGCATTGCAGAATGAAGAAATTAGTGAACGTTTTGTAAATCTGAAGGTAAAGCAATAGAAATGATACAAAATGAAACATGAAGTGAAAAATACATGGAAAGAAAGGAACTGAGTATCAATGACCTATCATAACTTCCAGTGACATGATGTACATGTCATGTCACTGAAGTCACTGAAGGAGATGAAAGAAATAAGAGAAAATTTTATTTTTTGCTTTTTTTTTTTTGAGAGAGAGAGAGAGCAAGAGGAAGAGAGAGAGATTGAGAGAGAGAGAGAGAAGCAGGGCTCACCTGAAGCAGGGCTCGTGTTCACCTGAAGTGGGTGGGGCTCAAGCTCACCGATGTGGGAGTCAAACTCACAAATTGTGAGATCATGACCTGAGCTGAAGTCAGATTCTTAAGGACTCAGCCACCCAGGTTCCCAAGAAAATTTTAAAATAAATAACAAATTTGTAATATTTAACAAAAATTATAAACAGAGTAACGAGATCAAGGAACACCAAGGAAAAGAACTATGAACAGTATTATATCAAGTCACATCATAGTCAAATTGTTTTTAAATGTGACTTAAAGCACCCTTTAAAAGTAGCCAGTGAAAAAACACATGAGTACAAAAGATCAAAGATATGAATGACATTACACTTAACATTGTTAAATAACTCAAAGTCTGTTATCTGAACACAATGGATTTACATTAGAAATCTATATCCAAATACCCAGAAAATCCTTTAATATTTAGAAGCCAAGGGACTACCTGTGAATAACACTTCCATGAGCCTAAGTAGTAATCAAAGAGAGGATTAGAATGAATTTTGAATAAAATGAAAATAAAAACACAGCATATCACCATTTTTCTAATGCGGCTAATGCAATGTTAGGAGGGAAATAATAGTACTACATACCTATATCAGTAAAGAAGAAAGCTTTCAAAAGTAGAAAAAAAGACTAAAAGCAAACAAAATCAAACAGGAAAGCAAAGATAAGTATTAAAGAAAATGAAAGAGATTTTAAATTATATATTTATAAAATATATAAATATAATAGATTATAAATACTTATAAATAATCTATTTATCAATAGATTAAATATCAATAGATTAAATCAATAAAACCAAAAACTGATTACTTGAGAAGATCACTAACCTTTAGAAAACTCTAGCCAGATCAACCAGTTAAAAAAAAAAGAAAGCCCCAAATTATCAATATCAAGAATGTGAGAGGGGACACCACTAGAGACACCAAAGAGAAAGATAAATGAGAATTATAAATAGTTTTATGCAAATACAGTTGACTACTTAGGTTAAACAAGTTTCTTAAAAGGTACAAAATACCCAGGATCACTCAAAAAGGAACAAATAACATACATTGTACTATATGCATAAAAAGAATCAATTTGTTTTAAAACTATCACTCACACACACACACGTGCACACACACACACACACACACACACACCACCCCCTAAAATCCCAGAAGCTTTCACTGTGGAATTCTGTCATACATTTAAAGAAAAATAATATCATTTGTATAAAAAATTATTTCTGAGATATGAAGAGGAAACCACAGTTCAAAATTCATTTTATGAGGGCAGTATTAATAGATAATTTCATTACAAGAAAATATGACTACAGGGGCACCAGCCTGGCTCAGTCGGTGGAATGCGCAACCCTTGGTCATGGGGTCATGAGTTCAAGGCCCACATTGGGCGTAGAGCTTACTTAAAAAATTAAAGAAACTGTAACTACAGATCATTATTCCCTCATGAACATAGATCCAAATATTCTTTAAAATGTTTTAGCCTAGGGGTACCTAGCTGACTCCGTAGGAAGAGCTAGTGACTCTTGACCTCTAGGTTATAAATTTAAGCCTCACATTGGGTGTACAGATTGCTAAAAAATAAAATAAAATTAACTTAAAAAATGTTTCAGCCTATGCAATCCCACATACATAAATTAAATAATCTATCATGATCAATAGGGGGTTTTTCTGGGTATGCAAGGATCATTCAACACTCAGAAATCAAACAATGTAATTCGTCATCACAACAGACTAAAGAAGAAAAAGCACCTGATAGGCTTAATAAGTGGAGAAAAACCATCTGACAAAATTCAACATTCATTCATGGTAAGAACAGTCAGCAAATCAGAAACGGAAAGGAACTTTAACTTAATAAAGTTCATCTTCAGTAAAACACCTTCCATCACATTGAATGGTGGGAGGTTGAATGCCTTTCTTCTAAGATTGCAAAACAGACACTATCGGCTTTCTCCACTCAACTCAATATGATACTGGAGGTTCGTCAGCGCCATAATGCAAGAAAAAGAAATAAAAGGCTTATGGATTAGAAAGGAATGAATAAAACAAACTCTATTCATAGACTAGTAGAAAATTTCAAAGAATCAACGAAAACAACAAAAACTACTAGAATTAGTATGGTACAGGATACAGGTTAAAATCGAAAAGAATCCATTATATCTATCTATATGATCTAGTAATGAAAAATTAGAAATCCATTTTATTTACTTGTGTTTGTTTATTCATTTTGAGAGAGAGAGAGAGAGAAAGAGAGCATGTGAGCTGGGGAGTGGCAGAGAGAGAGACAGAGAAAGAGAGAGAGAGAGAATCCTAAGCAGGCTCCACACTACCAGAGTGGAGCCCGATGTGGATCTCGAACTCATGAACCCTAACATTGTGACCTGAGCCAAAATCCAGAGTCAGATGCTTAACCAACTGAGTCACCCAGGTGCCTATAGAAAACTATTTTTTTAAGTATAGTTTACAGTATCACAAAAAAATTCAAAGTACTCAGGTAATAATCTAACAAAATATGTGCACGATCTGTATGTAAAAACACATGAAATAATAATTAAGGAAATCCAGAGGACGTAAATAAATACAGAGATATGGTCTGTTAATGAATTTCAAGAATCAGTGTTAGTAAAATGGCCCATTCTATCCAAATGCATTTATACCTTGAATAAAATCTTAAAGAGAATGCCAAAAGGACTACTGCAGAAAACAGCAAGATAATTCTAAAATGTATATGAAAATGCAAAGGAACTAGAATTGCTAAAACAATTTTGAAGAAAAAAAACTTTAGGATTTGCACTACCCAATCTCTAGACTCACTTCAAAACATATCCATGCAGTGTTATAGCAAAAGGATAGATATATATTTCAGTGGGAAAAACAGTACTGAAATAGACCAACAGATACATGGTCAGTTGATTTTCTTTATTTTCAATTACAGAATACATGAATTCATTCTTGCTGTACAAATTCAAACAACATGGATACATCAACAGTCCTCAAAATCTGGCCATTAATACCACTGACTTCAGAAGATATTTCATCTGTGAGTCAGTGGTATACCAGGTCAAAAGACCCAGACCCTACTCCTGGTTCTGGTATAAACTTGATGTTCTATTTTGAGTCTTTCTGTGTTCAGAGGAAAGAGGCACACACGGATTATTATGATTCATATTATGACTACTGCAAGGTGTACAAAAAAAGACAGGAAAGAATCTGAATGTTACAACCAGTCTTACAGAGAACTCGACTATCATTTGGAACACAGCTCAGCAATAGAAACTCAGTCCTACTTTGGGGTCCTTAACAGTGGAGATCCATTACTCCCAACCCCCAGCTCTTCACTATAAGGACTCAATGTCTTGTTCCTGCTTTCAGTTCTCCAAATACTTCCTTAATTCCTGATGCTCTTCTTCTATATTCTGCCTATTACCCTTTGTATCTCTTCAGTCTCCCCTTCCTACTTTCCCCACAGTGCCTGCTTTTTGTATTAGAACTTTCATTTCCCTTAAAGAATGTTTCTGATTGGCAATTATCTAGTATGAAGCCCTCAGCCTGACAGTCTCAGAGGCTGCTGGTGAGCCCAATGGTAGCTACTGCAGTCAACTGAGTTCAGACCAAGGCATAAAAGCAATTAAACAGATTGGATATTCTTTCCAACAAATTTTGTTAGATTAATTGGATACCCAGACTCACAAAATAAAAGAAAAACAAACAATAAAAAACGATCCAGCGATCCCACTTCTGGGTATATATCCAAGGAAATGAAATCACTATCTGGAACAGATATCTACAATACTGTGTTTGTTGCAGCATTATTCACAATGATGCAGATACTGGGACAACCTAAGTGTGCACTGCTGGATGAATGGGTAAAGAAAATGTAGTATATTTACAATGCAATATTATTAAGCCATTAAAAAATAAGGAAATCCTACTATTTTTTACAACATGGATGCATTTGGAGGGCATTATGCTAAGTGAAATAAGGCAGATACAGAAAAAGCAAATACTGTATGGTAAAACTTATATTTGGAATCTAAAGAGAAAGTCAAACTCACAGAAGAAAAAAGAAGCTTCAATCTACTTATTACTCCCCCATACACAAATAACTCAAAATATGTAACAGTCTTAAAAGTAAAATCTAGAACAATAATATTTCTAGAAGAAAACATGGTACACAATTTTCATGAACTTAGATTAGGCAAAATTCCTTTAACATGGCACAAGACCATGAAATACATTCTTATAAATGGAATTTCACCAAAATTAAGAACTTTTGCCCTTCAAAAGACAGATAATGAAAAGAAAGGCAAAAATTGGGAGAATATATTTCTAATTTACATACCAAAGGATTTGTATCCAAAAAACTCTCATTTTATTAAGAGGATTTGTATTTAAAAACTCTCAAATCTCAGTAATAAAGATAAGCGCCCTAACCAAAAAAAAAAAAAATGGCCACAGGTGTTTCAGTTAAGAAAATATACAAATTTCAAATGACACATGAAATGATGCTCAACATTATTAGTCATTAGGGAAATGAAAATAAAACTGTGAGATATCCCTAAACACTGTTGAGATGGGCTAAAAAATAGTCACTGGCAATACAAAGGGTTAGCAAGGATGTAGAGCAATTAACTCTTCTACATTTCTATTGGGAATGCAAAATGCTGCAGTCACTTTGAAAAACTGCTTGACAGTTTCTTATAAAAGTAAACGTTCTTGAACCATTTATCCCAGACATCCCATTGCTACGTATTTATACAAATTAATTATGTTATGTTATATTACATCAATTACATATTAATTACAGTGATTAAGACTCCTAGCTATTTATAGAAACAAACCAAAAACTTATATTCACACAAAATCAGGTACGCAAATGTTTACAGCAGCTTTATTCATCCTCACTCACAAATTGGAAACAACCGAAATATCCTTCAATTGGTGAACGTATATCCATATAATGGGATACTACACAGCAATACAAAGGAGCAAACCACTTGTACATGTCATAACAAGGATAAATCTCAAAGGTGTTATGCTGTGAAAAAAGCAAGATTCAAAAGGGTACACAGTGATTTCTTTCATGTGACAATTCTGGGAAAAGGACAAACTAAAGAGATCACAGGCAGGTCAGTGATTGCCAAGATGGGGCAGAGAACCGAGTAGAAAAAGATGTAGGGGAGCTCACAAGGGTGATGCAGCAAATGCTCTAGATATTGATTATGTGGTTGGGCTTTTTTTTTTTTTTTTTGACCGTGCAGTTGTCAAAATCTGTAGAACTGTACACTAAAAAGTGCAGATTTTACTTTTTTTAAAGCATATACTAACTAAAACTGGTAGTAAACAGGCACTGTTTACTTGGGCAACGTAGACAAATGCAGTCTCAAAAAAACAAGGATTTATGAGCCTAAGAAGACGCAAATTAAAATTATTTCAATAAGCTTTCAAACTTTCAGTTTTAGTTTTGCTAGTTTTATAATCTGTTTTGTAACACTTTCTGTATTGTTACACACATCTTTTCCTTTAGAAGATCGCAAGCCACTGACTACAAGTATCTAAAATTTCATCACATGTGGTGCTACAGTGGTGGAAGGAGGTAATTCTCCTGGGTTCAGCGTTATTTAATTTTACATAATAGTTGAACAATGAACACTTGAGGACCTACCACACACTGTGAGTTGCTCAATTATTCAAAATTTGATATCTCAGTTTTCATTCACTAGCATTTCATTATCTCGTTCAGAAGAATAGAGAGTGCTGAACTGTTTTCAATTCATACCTGGACCCCAGGGTCCAATTTGCTCTCAACAGGGAAACTAGAAGACTCTATAAAAACCTGCTTTGCTCCGTTTTTTGTTTCTATTCTTGCTAGGACCTGCACCCCCACTTTACACAACCCTCAGAATGCAAATGGTGTATGTCCTCTTTGTAAGGAACAAGGAATTCATAATTTTCCATACAACAGATAATATATAAGCACAGACCAGATGATAATGACCGGAGGAAGTTGTCATATGCATATTCTAGACCTCCAATGCTAAACATCTTGATGCCAAGACCCCCACAGCTCCTAGAAATAATGCCCGGGGGGTGCCTGGGTGGCTGGGTCAGTTGAGTGTCCAACTTTGGCTCAGGTCAAAATCTCACAGTTCATGGGTTCGAGCCTCACATGGGGCTCTGTGCTGGCTGTGCAGAGCCTGCATGGGATTCTCTCTGCCCCTCCCCCACTTGTGTCTGAGTGCTTTCTCTCTTTCTCTCTCAAAAGAAATAAGTACAGTTGAAAGAAGGAAGGAAGGAAGGAAGGAAGGAAGGAAGGAAGGAAGGAATGAAAGAAAGAAAGAAAGAAAGAAAGAAAGAAAGAAAGAAAGAAAGAAAGAAAGAAAGAAAGAAAGAAAGAAAGAAATTAGACCTGGGTCCTCATCTTAATCTTAACTGGTTCCTGGATGGCTGAGAGGACACATACACCAGGCCAAGAACCTCAATAAAAACCTCCAGAAGCCAGGCAAAGAGGAAACTCCCTCCTTTCCTTTCTGAATCTCCCAGACACTGCCTGTACTTGTACTCTCTCTATACTTTCAATAAAGTCTGCTTTCAGGGCGCCTGGGTAGCTCAGTCGGTTAAGCGTCTGACTCTTGGCTTCCGCTCAGGTCATGATTTCGTGATTCATGAGTTTAAGCTCTGCATCAGGCTCTGTGCAGACAATGCAGAGCCTGCTTGGGATTCTCTCTCTCCCTCTCTCTCTCTCTGCTCCTCCCCTGCTTGTGCTCTCTCTCTCAAAACAAATAAATAAATAAACTTAAAAAAAAACTAAACTCTACTTTCACCTCTTGTTGGCTTGTGCTTGATTTGTACCCTGCACACAGTTAGGGACCCTCTGGGGCCGGCAGATCCCCTGCCCTGCGTCTGCAGACCTGGCCTGTTGACATCAAACCCACTGGTAGGTCTTAGACTAGTTTGTTCCTCAGTATTCCAGTCTACAAGGATTTGTAAAATCGTTCTTCATGGAACTTTGAAAGCTCCATAAAACTCACAAATTATGTATGTGTGAGGAGGGAAAAGAGGCAGAAATCCAGATTCCCAACACTTGCTTTAAGTGTGGTAGCTGTACGTTAATCTATATTGCATATTATTATTCTATGTGAGAAACAGGCTACCGGTGAGAGGTTTTTGAAAGCCAGCGGTCTAGATGTTCCTTTCCACCTCTATGATTCCTATTGCAAATATTTCATAATCACATAAGTGTGCAGCTCCACTCAGATACATCATTTAGACACCAAATGGGAACAAAACAAAATGTTCCTATAGTCTTCCCTCCCAAATAAAAGAGTAAGAAATAACTGTGTTGGAAAATCACAAACCATAATCTTGGAACTTCTCTTCTCAGGTTATGTACTAAGATGCCTGGTAGAGGAAAGTATGTATTGAATTACCAGGGGCCTCTTCAACACAAATAAGAGCCTCCTATGCATTCTGGTACTCTCCTCACACAGGCTGGGCAGGTAATCAGGAAAAACACTGCTGACAGAAACTTAAATTAAGTGAGCCATTTTGCACAGATTTGCATTCTAGCAAAGGTGAGCTTACAAAGTGCATCTCGGTTCAGAATACTTACAAGCATTCCAATGTTTAATACTTTCCGAACTGGAACAAAGAAGTCAGGGAAAGGTCAGCATAGTCAGTGCATATGAAAAGAATCTGGCAAAAGTCTGCCTGTAGAATGGAGCAATTTCCCCCATGTCCTGTGGTCAATATTCGGATAGAGTACACAGTCTGTAGAGATTTGTCACTTGCCATGCCACTTTCTCAAAATAAAATCTATTGGCCAGCAAAGAAGGTAAGTAACATGGTGCAAAAACAAAACCAAACAAAACAACAAACCCTATTAAATAGGGTTCAACTCTTGGCTGTGCTACCAAATCACTATATGTCTCAGGCAAGTAATTTTCTGTCTCAGGCCACAGTTCCCTCATCCACAGAGTGAGAGGGTATAAATAATTAATTTCCATATTCCTTCCCATGCCTAGCAACATTCTACAATCCAAGGAAGAAGGGCCCAACTGTATGCTCCTAGTCTCTCCATCTAGCTACCTCCAAACAAATACAGTATTTGTCCAGAATCAGTCTGATTATACAATAATCTTTTTTATGTGTTACATACCCAATTGCTCCCAGCCGCTCGCTGCCTAAGGGAAACCCCCTCACTGTGGGCACAACCACAAATCACATTCTATGCTCTCATTACAATTCAGAGCCAATTATACAGAAGTGTTTGATGACTAGCCAACCCCATCTTTGCTCAATATTTCCAAAACCTGCCACAGGAAAGAGAAATGTATGGTTGGTACTTCAAAAAGATCTGTATGTAATACAAATCTCCAGGGATTTTGCTCAGATATCACTAAGCTCCGGCCCACCTCAGTGTGATTTTTAAGGGCAGAGAAACCTTCAGCAATCTTTTTTTAAAAATAAAATTTAATGTTTACTCTTTTTGGAGAGACAGAGTGCGAGCTGAGGAGGGACAGAAAGAGTGGGAGACACAGAATCCAAAGCAGGCTCCAGGCTCTGAGCTGTCGGCACAGAGCCCTACATGGGGCTTGAACTCACAAACCGCGAGATCGTGACTTGAGCGCAAGTTGGACGCCTAACCAACTGAGCCACCCAGGCACTCTTCCTTCAGAAATCTTAAAGGTGCCAATCACCTTGGTCAATTCTTCACAAATGATGTTTTCACCTTTTTTCAATTGCCTCAATTTTCCATAAAATTTGGGTGATAGAAAAGGTAGAACACACTAACTTAGGCAACATACTATTCTGCTTTGTGGGATAGTAGTGTTTTTTCCTTAGAAAACAAACAAAAAAAGTTACACATGGGGGAAGGAGCGTTCGGCAAATTCTAAATGTGTTGGAAACATTGAGGGCATTCAGAGATGTTGTTAGATCTGACATACAGCTCAGTGCTAAGAAGAACAAAAGCCAATAATTTGGACCTCGTGACCAAGTCAAGAGGCACTAAAATGCTCAAGAGAGACTGCGAGACTCTGCCTACCTTGGTGAGATTACTTTCCACACCAAGGCAACATGTGCTGCCAGCAGCAGAGGCTGTCAGTATAGCTTCCAATTTTAGGAGAGGCTAGTCACCCATACAGTTATCTCCAGTGGGGTGATATGGCAAACACTCTAGTTTTTAAATCCCTTCCTTTGATTTGAGGGTGCTGGAATATTATTTACTTATGATAAAGGTTAGATTGTGTATCATGGAGACTTTATACAATCAGCTCATTGATAGAATTACTACTAAGCTACACATATGGTTCATCGCAGAATTAGTAAAATGTTTGAGGCTATGGAAAACTACTCATAAAGCTCAAAATTTGCTCTGAATTTAGCTTTTGAGCCTCTGTTTTCAGTTGTAGGGTGGGGGGTTCTGAGTTGCTACTGGTTGATCGTGTGTAGTAAGTATCAGGATCCATCCCCTGGAATAATGACGGGGAAGATATAGGGTGGAAATTGGTAATCATTCTGAGAATGGGTTGAATGGGAATACATGTATGCCTAGCACCAAGATGATCAGGTCCCTACATTTTTATAACTCATTTTTAACTGGATTCTTTAGAGGCACTTGTGACCCTAAATCGCCTATAGTCCCAAGAACTTGCCAGAGTGGAGCGTTACGTATTACAGAGACCCTCAAAAGGGATACATCCAAACTAACTTCAATCTTTCCTTCTCTCTCCCAGAAAGATGTAGGAAGAGTGGCCCAGAGAAATTTGAACATAGCTGACTTCAATGGGAATCAGCTGATCAGAAGAAATCAGTCTTGGAAACCGTTCTCTCCATTGAGATATGCGGGACGATGGAGAGTAGAGTCTGAGAGGATAGAACAGACACGGATGCAGGGT
Organism: Hyaena hyaena; assembly: GCF_003009895.1. Classification (NCBI taxonomy): domain Eukaryota; kingdom Metazoa; phylum Chordata; class Mammalia; order Carnivora; family Hyaenidae; genus Hyaena; species Hyaena hyaena. The sequence continues at coordinate 69,732 of NW_024082056.1, read as the reverse complement.
ATGGGGAGAAGCCTAATTCCACAAGCAGAACTCACTAAAATGGGAGTTAAAAATGCAGATGGCATCCAAGGCCCACTCACAGTGATCAGGAAGAGGGAAAGTAAGATTAGGCGATGGAGTATTCTGCCTGGGGCGAGGCCAGCTACAGTTAAGGGGAATTCAAGGATAGATAGTTGTTAGTTATAGCCAGTAAGCCGGCATACTTAGACAAACAAGGGAAATTTCTTTCTGGCCTAGAACATCCCAGTCACTGCGATGGGCTTATGAAAAGACTTAAGTCCCAGAGAACATCAAGCAGAAGAGCAAAGTGTAAGTATAGTTCTAGGGTCAACAGACATTTTTCTACGAAGAGCAGACAGTAAACACTTTAGACTTGGAGGGACATGCAGTTTCTGTTGAAACTATTCAACTCTGCTTTCGTGACACAAAAGCAATCATAGACAATACACAAGTGGATGGCATAGTTGTGTGACAAAAATCTTTACTGACAGAGCAGACTGAACCGTGTCCTAGAGGGTCTTGAAAGTGTGTGGTAGATTAAACAACAGGAATTTACAATTAAGAGAATAAGGATCTGATCATCCAAACCGGAGAATGATGGGTATAGCTGAATCCTGGCAACAAGGCCCAGTTATCGTAGCTGTGGTGTGAGATCAAGACTGGAACAGCAACACGGGCAGCATAGTAGGGCCAGAATGGTGGCCTGTAGCTACAAAAAACCCTTCCATCCTGGGGTCAGATGGGTTCGAGTCTGAGGCAATGCTGTACCCGCAGTTTTGCAAAGCCAGGAATCACAGCTGTTGGGAGGGAGAAAGCAAGCAATGCATACCAGAGAATGTCTGCCAGGAAGAGCTTCAGATAGCTGCCTGAATTCTTCAGTTGGCCTTTGTCCAGATTTTGGATTCTGCCTAGGGTCAGTAGAGCCACATATATATTTGCCCCTTACAAAAGCACAGTGTAAGGGATACTGGAATACTTAGGAATATGGATTCTAAACCCTTTGATCTACTTTTTTTAGAACTGTGCTGTGCTGTCAAATGAGGATAATACTAATCCCTGAGACCATCCTTTCTCAGGGTGCTCTTCTGAGAATTCAGGGAAATCATGGTTGCAAACATTCTTTGTAAACCATGAAGCGCTTGCTCTCCATAGCCTGGTTATGATGATGAAATTTATAAGCAATGTTCTAGTTTGGTCATGAATTGCTCTCATCTCTATACCCTTCTTAAATAACAGATACCTAATCACTTACAAAGCAAAATGGTTTAAGGCAATTAGACAAGAGGTAGTTTCATACACTTGTCTGAAAGGCTAAGCTGCCCCACGTAACTAATCCAATCTCTTGGCCAATCCAAGCTAAAGGAGTAGAAGGGTCCCACCCAGTATTTTACTAGTTAGTCAGTCTGTCACTTTCCTGATATCTTTTTAAGTGTGTAGCAATAGCATAGGTGTAGCAATAAATAATGTAGCACAGGTAAAATTAATTGATAAAGGAAAATCAAACTGAGGAAAAAATTTCACCTACACACAGGATAGCAAAGAAATTCTAACCAACAGAGAGCTTTCTTCCCAGGGGGCTAGCCATTCTATGCATCCAAATTAAACTTTGTCCTAAACTTAAGTTTGGAGAAGAGTTGTCTGTATTTCCCGTCTGATATCAATCTCATGACAAGGGAGCAGCCCTTCTTTCATCCTAAGCTTGCCACGGAGGCAAATGGGAGACTGGTCAGCGGCGATGTAATGTTAAAACCTTCTCTACTGTTCTGCCAGCACCCGGCATGGCAGAAATCCTGAGAAATAACTGTTTCTGTATCTCCTCCTTGGCACCAATCCCCACTTCCTCAGGCTGTTGAGGAAGGTGTGGAAACACAGAGCGGGTGATTTCTGCCTTGGGTGGCCAGCTCTCTCCAGGACCTGAGTAACTGTAAAAGCAGGCTGAGACTAGCGAATTAAAGCCATCCATCAGGCTCCTTGCACCACACTGATCGGCTGCTTCTGCTGACACCAGTGAGAACGGAGCTCCCACAAGGGGGATGGAAATGCAAGAATTGGCCATTTCAAATTAGGAACCACTTCAGGAAACAGACCGCTACAGAGAAGAACCATTATTCTACCACAGTTTGAAGCCACACTCAGGCTTTACCTAGAAACACAGCCCCATTTGTCAGGGAATGCATTGCTTGCCTGTGAGGTTAGAGGGGAAAAAAAATCCTGAGAGCTTTTCATGTTCTAGGGAAACATGAAAGAACTAAACAGGCCATCTTTGTTACCTCCCAGTACTAAGCAGGCCAGCTTTAATTACCAAAAGCAGCTATCTTGTCTCCATACTTGCTGTGCTGTTTAATCTACAGTCCCAGGTGTCCCAGCCTCTCTATTTGTCAGCCAGCTCTACTTTTATGGAGAGGCAAAAGATATCACTGCGAGCCAGCTTGTGATCTCTCTATTTCCCAATTCAGTCGGGCTCTGCACATTTATTATTTCATTATAAGGAGAATCACAAATGATAATCCTGTGAAATGAATGAACACAGAGCACTGTGGATACTTAGCCACAATGCATTGCCTCGCAAGTCCTGGTTTTGCCCCAACTAGTACATGGAATCTGATACATCTTCCCATCCGGCAGGAAGAGAAGGGATTATGCCTTTCCTCCCAGATGCTATATCAGTTGCCCTTGCACTTCTGCACTTCTCTACTTGTCTGAATTCCAGGAAAGCTGCATCTCCAATATGCTTGGGACTGTGAACTCCTTCCTATGGAGAAACACCATACCTACTCCACACCGCCACTCCATTCAAACCGATTTCCGAAGGTACTTGTAGCAAAAGAAAATATAAGAAGCACAAATAACAGACTATGGTAAACAAACAGATCTCACACTGCGCCCCTGCTAATGACCTACTAGGACACTGCTTTGTTGCCTTCTTCATTCATTCACAAAAATTCACCGGGCAATTCCTCTGTGCGCTTTGTGTCACCCCCTGTGCTAGATGCTGGAAGATACAATAGAATGGAGGAGAAGGACAAGTAAATCGATGTTTCAACTGTGTACTAAGTGCCCCAACAGAGATAAGCACAGACTGCTGTGGGAACACAGAGGACAGAGACATGCAGAAAGAGCGCATCAGTGAGCAAGCAAGCACTGACTTGGCAGAAAGTACAGGTTGGAGACACTAAATACCAGGTTTTCCTGCTTCAGAATTCAATGAAGGCCAGCACTGGCAGAAATTATGCTATGCATAAGCATTCATTTCAGGCTGCTACATTTCTGCATAAGTTTTATAGCTTACATGAGACTTTTCCAATAGAACTGTCTCCAAATATAGGAATAATCTCTATCTGCACTGTCCAAGATGGTAGCCACTGGCGCCATATGCATATTCAAGCACTTGAAATATGGCTAGTGCCAATGAGGAACTGAATTTCTAATTTGTTTGTAATTTTAATTAACTTAAAGGTAAACATAAATTGTCACACATGGCGACTGGTTACCATATTACACAGCACAGGTCTAGATGGTGTGCGTGTTAAGATGGAGTAAGTAAAGAGTGTGTGGATTCTCCCTAGGCAATTATCCTGGTCATTAGAAGCGCTATAGCTGAACAACTCTTTTCATGTCTTATTGCCACTTCCCAATTTAGGGCCCTCATCATGTTACACTTAAACTTTCTGATTTAATGGGATTATCATTTTGTGAACACTGTCTTCTTCCTCGACAATCCATTATATCATTATTACTTTCTAAAGTGGGAAGTTATATTAAAAAATAAAAGACTGTTGAAAGGTTATGAATGGGTAAATGGAATGATCAAAGTCCAAAATCTTGATTATGTAAAAATCTTCTTTTTTTTTTTTAATTTTTTTTTAAATGTTTTATTTATTTCTAGGAGAGAGACAGCATGAGTAGGGGAGGGTCAGAGAGAGAGGGAGTCACAGACTCTGAAACAGGCTCCAGGCTCTGAGCTGGCAGTCAGCACAGAGCCCGACGCGGGGCTCGAACCCACGAACCGTGAGATCATGACCTAAGCGAAAGTCGGAAGCTCAACCAACTAAGCCACCCAGGCTCCCCGATTATGTAAAAATCTTCTTAATCGGCTTCAATTTACTTTTTAAACTTTATTTCCCATTACACCACTCATGCATCCTAGCCTCAAACCTAATGGGATCTCTCACCATATTTCAAATATGCCCACCATTTTACTGTTCTCATATATTTGTTTAAGTTGTCTACTTCTGCTCGGATGTTCTTTATCATCTCTGACTTTTGAAATTCTCCAGGCCAAGCATAAATGCCAGCTGCTCCAATTAGGCCTTCCCAGGTTTGCCTTATCCAGCTGAAATTGATTTCTTATTAACCTGCATTATATATCTGATAGGACTATAAACACAAAAAACAATAGATTAAGTTTAGACGAGAAAAATAAAGATACTAACATTGATCCCCTAAAGTCTATGTATGGATCTCAGGCTCTAAACCTCTAGCCTTGGCATTTTTAGTTCCATTACTAAATTTTATTGGGTTTGCAAACGTTTTTTTGGAGGTCTAATCCTATAATGCATCATGTAAATAAAACGGGATTCTGTAGTCACATAGATTTTAGAGACCCTTCATGGAAAAAGAAACTCTCTCTTGAGAGTCTCACTGTGCAGGACTACAGGATTTATCAGAACTTTTACCAAATTAATGAAATTTATTTAACCCAGACATTTTCAAACTTGAGTAGCCTGGGAATTTATTTTCTACAGTCTATCTATTAACATTTTATGGCACACTATGGCATTGTGGAATACAGTTTAGGAAACACAGTCATTAAAAACAGGAGACTCCTTTGAAACTATTTCTGAAGATAATTAATATTTAGGCTTGGAGTTACTATTTTAACCATTGCTGTATTGCGTTAAGTGATTGGAAACACTGGCAAGATGAATCAACTACTGTGTACTGTAGGGGTAGAAAATTTTTCCTTCTTCCTTTCTAAGTTCTTTGGCTGGTCTACTAATTAAATTGGCATTAGACAGATTACAAGGAAAACACATTTAATTTTGTACATACAAGAGCCCCAAAGATATGAGACTCAAAGACAGTCAGGCACTTGATGTTTATATGCCATCCCTAAGGAATGGGATAGGGGCCTGGGGCTTCCAAGGGGAGGAGTGTAATTCACAAGACAATAAGAGCAGATGTTTGGTAATTAGATGTTGCCCTGTGGCAAAAATAGGTCTTTCAGATTAAAAGTTACCTCTGGTAATAGCTCTCTTTCTGGAACAAGCCTAATATCTATATTATTTTAGGTAGTTAAGGGAGAGGTAAAAGATTTTCTTGAGTCTCCTGGGTCTTGATTGCCTTCAACTCAAAATAAACCACACGCCTAAGTAGCACATTCTGCAGTAGCATATTCTGCTCCCCTTCAGTACCTACTCTAGCCCATGCTCTGTGCTAAATGTTAGGGAAGGGATGAAACAGGACGAGTTGGGAATATAGGGAAAAAATGAGATACGAACAAATTCTGCCAAACTTTGATCCCTCTAGATTCTGGATGTCTACAAATTTGCCGTCAGTTTTCCAAAAACAATGTATTACTGGAAGAAATAACACGTACTGCAATTAAATGTTGGGGGGAAAAAAAACCCAGACTGTTGGCTCAGTACAGTGTTGGTGTTGGTTTTTGTGGTGGTGGTTGTTTTCTGACACTGTTCTTAGTATGATTATATGGTTGAATGGACATAATTGGGGGGAAGGGACTGAAGAATCTATAACTTAGTACTGTGAAAAGAGAAGGGGATATTGACATGGCAGGAAGAAGAGTAGAGATGAGATAATCATACCCCTGAGAATTGCAAAGCCTCTGTGCATGCGTGAAGCATCTATTGGCTCCAAAATGTGATTATCTTCTGGTACCCAAACCACCTGGAATTGCCTAATTGCTGTTCTCCAAGTCTCAAAGAAAAAAATGCGTATGCAAAGACAAACAAGTTGGCAGGGCAGTTTGGAAAGCATGATGGCTCTGCTTGAACAGCAGTCAGAGCTGAGCCGTGCAATTTGGAAAGGAAGCCTGTGTTGAATAAACACAATAAACACACAGTTTATTTATTGTTCCAATGTTTCATAAATATTATTTATTTTGGAAGGGGAGCATAATGGCAAAGTAATAGGGAGCAATTAGCACTGCTAGGGAAATAAAATGGAGGCTTCCTGAGAAGGGCTGGTAAGGAAGAGAGAAGCTACATTCTTTTGTAGTATTTACATTTACATTTCAGTGCAAAGGCAATCGGGAATCAGTCTGGTGAAAGCAACTCATCACATCACTAAAGCCCAGCCAACACTTGGACTTTGCCAGTTTAAAAAACAGGTCGAATTGGCATTTCCAGAAAGTTTCCTTTGGTCCAAATTTCTCTTAGTATAAAATATAAAGAAGTCTTCTTCCAAGCAGAAGTAGCAACTGAGGCAGATTTTCTACAGGATTAGGTAGGGATTAAAACTTTGCAGACAAAGCTAATGGCTCAAAAATATGTCTTATTGATGCCATCTTATTTTAGGGAAAAAAAAAAAACCACTCTGTAATTTTTGTCTCAGTGAATAAGTTAGCCAAGCAAATGAAGTGGCTTTGGGTATCATAAAACTAGGACTTTGCTTATGTCACTAAAAATGGAGCATGGAGGGGCACCTGGGTGTCTCAGTCAGTTAAGTGTCTGACTTCGGCTCCGGTCATGATCTCACAGTTCATGGGTCCAAGCCCCGCATCGAGCTCTGTGCTGACAGCTAGCTCAGAGCCTGGAGCCTATTTCAGATTCTGCATCTCCCTCTCTCTCTGACCCTCCCCTGCTCATGCTGTCTGTCTGTTGTCTGTCTGTCTCTCTCTCTCAGAAATAAAACATTAAAATTTTTTTTAAAAATTGAGCACGGAACCAACTTGAAGAGCTTCTAATGACCAAGATGGAAGAATTTGAGAAACAAAATCAAGCAGCATTGGATTATACCCCAAAGTATAAAATAAATATCCATGACTCATTATGCTATAAATAAATGATTAAATAAGTAAATAAATGGAGTAGAGACATATCTCACATACAGAAGAATTCTCCCAAAATTATGTAGGTATGTAATACATTTGGGGTTAATTTTTGTAAAAGGCGTAAGGTCTGTGTCTGGATTCTTTTTTCTTTTTCTTTTCTTTTTCTTTTTCTTTTTCTTTTTTGTTCTTTTTCCTGTGGATGGCTACTTGTTCCAGCACCGTTTGTTGTCAAGACTTTCTTTGCTCCATTTTATTGACTTCTGCCTCTTTATCAAAAATCAGTTGACTATATTTGTGTGGGTCTGTTTCTGGGCTCTCTATTCTGCTCCAAAAGGAAGTTTTTAAAATGGAAGATGCTGCAACCTTATTGTGTACTAGTACAAAAGAAGAGATGTTGGCATTAGACAGGAGGTGATTTTCACAGGAAGGGATAATGCTATATATGCATATAGGTGCATAGATTTGATGGTGGGAGGGTGAGGAAGCTCCTTTCTCAGTGAAAACAGAAGCACCTGAAAGTGAGAATCTGGAAGCAAATATTAGTCAACTGGGGAGGTGAATTTCTAGGAAAATCTAATAGCGATGAAGTTTTGGGGTGATGGTGGAGTGGTCCAGAGCCGCTAGTCAAGAAAGAATTCTTGAAGAGGTCTTTGGTGCAAAAAGGTGATTTTTTTTTTTTTTTTAAAGCATGGGGAAAGGACTCGTGGGCAGAAAAAGCTTCACTGGGGTGATGAGGGGGTAACTGATTATATACCCTCAGGTTGGGAGGGGGTTAGGGATAGAGGAAGTCTTAAATGAATTTTGGAAGCAAGGTTTCCAAGACCTTGAGGGGCCAGCTGTCATTAGGGAAACACCATTTATCACCTTTGGTAAAATCTCAGTCTTGAGACCCCTCAGATGTATATCAGGGGCCACAGGCTTGGAATATGATTGAAAAGGAAGTTTTCAAAGGAATCTTTGTATGTTAAAGTGGATTACAGGATCCTAGGGGGTCAGAATGATGTTAAGCCAAGAATCCCTTTTGCCCCCAGCAGAGTGGCATCATCATCACTGAGGCAGCTGAGTCCCTAGAGGGAGATCACCCTGCTGGCCTCAAGTACTTGTCAGTGGGCTGCAGGCAGGAAGGGAATTTAATTTCTCATTTGCCTTAGTTTCCCACATCACCACGGCCAGAACTTAAACCCCTTCCTTCGCTCTTGGGGAGGCAGGAGTGTGTGAGGAATGTCACACATACCCCACCTGGGTGTGTGGGGCGTGCTGTTAGCCTGTATTTTGCTCTCCACTTTCCCCACGCTCCCTGATCAATGTGGTCTTTGAACAACCGTATATTATAATTTGCCAGGGATTAATTGTCACTTAGTTGTCAGTCCAGCAATTCATTTCATTTCAAAACATTTTAGGGCTTTCGTGAAGGCATTTGGGAGACTGAGCAGGCCATCCTCCCTGGGACAGAGGGCTATCTGTGGGTACTGAGACTAAAGAATAACTTTCAAAGTGAAGATAAAGGGAAGGTGAATGATCAATATAGATGACAGATTAACAGGTGACAATGGCTACATAAAATATGCACATTTTAAGGGAGAGGGAACTATTCCAATTATAATGCCCAGGTAGCTTTTCATATAACATTCACTTATCTCTCTCTATATACGAATTATACCTCATGGAACCCCAGAATATTTATAGAGAAAGATTTCAGAGCCTTTAAGGTTAAATTAAGACTATGGTGCTTGTAGATGGGGCGCCTGTGTGGCTCAGTTGGTTAAGTGTCCGACTTCAGGTCAGGTCATGATCTCGCAGTCTGTGGGTTCGAGCCCCGCTTCGGGCTCTTGTGCTGACAGCTTAGAGCCTGGAGCCTGCTTCAGATTCTGTGTCTCCCTCTCTCTCTGCCTCTCTCCCACTCGCTCTCTGTCTCTGTCTCTCAAAATAAAATAAAGACATAAAAATATTTTTTTGAAGACTATGATGCTTGTAGAATAACAAACTACATGCAGCAAGTTTTAATAGTACCACTTAGATTACACCATACACTTCAAGAATGCTCTAAAGCCTGAGATTTCTACAGACTTCCTTTCAGATCCCACCTTTGAGGAAAACTTCGGCAATGGCATAATTTTAAATTACACTTAAAACCATATAAGAATATGGTTGTATTTACTTTATCCCAAAAGGACCTTAGATTTTGTCACGCTAAAAAAGTATTATTATTAAACTGATCTTAAGTTTGAAAAATGCATATGGGGTGCTGGGCGGCTCCATCAGTTAAGCATCCATCTCTTGGTTTTGCCTCAGGTTATGATCTCACAGTCGTGGGATTGAGACCTCATGGGCTCTGCGGTGACAGTGTGGAGTCTGCTTGGGTCTCTCTCTCTCTCTCTCTCTCTCTCTGTCTCTCTCTCACTGCTCCTCCCCGACTCTTGCACACAAGCATCCTCTTTCTCTCAGTAAATAAACATTTAAAAAAAATAATTTAACAGTCACGTGTCAGCCAAAGATGGTTGTGTTCAGGCTACTTGAGCAAAGGTTGGAGTGAACCCCAGCGTGCCAAGGAGAAACCGTGGAGGCACTGACTGTTGTGAGCAGAGCCTAAGGCTCAAGATGAAAAATCATGAATCAGATGATACTGTCAAGGAAGACTTAATTTTCAATATCATAACCAGAAAAATTAACCAACTCCCAGAAGCAGAAAGGAATCTGTTTGAACATGGATCAATATATATTGGACTTAATGCTGCTGTCTGTGGTCTAATAGCAAATAGTCTTTTTTGACGCATCTTAAATGTGACACGGGCTTGTATAGCTGCTGGCTTACCAATGGCAGTGATCCCGTTTTTGACTGCGCATGCATCTTACAAAGGTTTTGTAAATTTACCTTTGAATACGGGTGATCTGAATTGTGAAACCTGTACCATAACACGGGGTGGATTGGTTGGTCTTGTTTTTGGTGGTCTGTACCCTATTTTCTTGGCTATACCTGTGAATGGTGGCCTGGCAGCCAGGTATGAGTCAGCCCTGCTACCAGAAAAAGGAAACATCTTAACTTACTGGACTAGAATTTCTAAGCCTGTCTTTAGAAACATGTTATTTCCCATTTTGCTCCAGACCGTGTTTGCAGCATACCTTGGATCTAGACAATATAAATTAGTTATAAAGGCTCTTCAGTTACCTGAACCTGGCCTAGAAATTCAGTGATTGTTAAACAACTTTGTATACAAAAATAAAGCTGTAATGTATGAAAAAAATAATTTAAAAAATGCTTATAATGACACAAGATTTGCGTAACTTAAAACTTCAGCCAGAAGACACTACAACAATAGAAGATGACCTTCTCCTAGTTTCCATGGAAATAACATCAAAGAAAATACACTTATCTTTTAATAGACTTCTGATTCTACCAGGTTATTGAAAATTATAAAACTAAGATAACAAATTTAATGACTTAAAAAGGAAACGTGGCATTCTTTTCTCCAGAGAAGAAGGAGGGGTTATTCCACCCTCTTCCGACGCAGGGCTGTTTGCAGGCATTTTTGGTTGTCACAACTAGGAGTAGGTGGGTTAGCCCTTGGCGTCTAATAGTTCGACCCACGGAAAGTGCTAAACATCTTAACATGCACAGTATGAAACTCCCCTTATGATCCCTCACCTCGCAAATCAGCCAAAAAATCACGAGTGATCGGGTTGAGAAACCCTGGTTTAGAAGCTTCTGTGATACTTTTACTTCATAACTAACGGCACTTTAAAAATATTGTAATGTGGGTGGGATAGATTTTTATAATGAGGAAAATAATAGAAAACAGTGGCAAAAATTCAGACTTAAACATTCAGATACTAGGTTCACATAATTGCTTTCCCTTTTACGAGAACTGTGTCCTTAACTAGGTTCAAAACCTCTCTATATCTCAAGTTTCCTCTTTAAAAAAGAAATTTTGCGGGAATTAGGAAATAATGCACACGGAAGGATTTAGCATGGTATATGACAACTATAAAAGATTCAATGTGTATTGTGAATAAATGAAATAAATATTAATTTATTTCTAAAACAAACACTATTTTATTTAAAGGTTATGTCACAGCAGCTGAAATAGAAAGCATGTTAGTCACTTTAATGCTAATTTCTTTGACACCTAAAAGGAGACCTTTGGAGATACATAATGGTGATAATAGCAAAGGTCAAGTGCTTTCTAAATAGTCATCAATTGTATGAACTGTGGCATTTTTTATTAACAGTGAAGAAAATGCCCCTTTTTAGAGTAAGAAGCTGCCTGTACACAGGCCACAATTCAAATGAAAGAGTTCAAATAGATTTTGGCCTCCATCTATAATGTAATGTGAAAGGTAAGCTGAAGAACAAGACAACATTTGATAGATTGGCTCATTTGTGCTTTGAAAACTAGTTATTTAGGATCAAATCACAAGTGGAATATTCTCAGGCAGGGGTGCTTTTAGTTACATAGAGAGTGCTTGAGATTCGTCATCATATCCCCACATAATTCATTGCCTTTAGAGTAGAGTGGGAATTGATAATAGCTGTGGACCAACTCATTACAATAGTACTCTCTAAACAGCCTATCAAACTCTTTTTACCAGTTATACTGCCTACCCTTTTGTCCCTGTGCCTGTGTTATGAAGTCTTCCATTTTCGCTGCACATATTTTGGGCTTCCCATCCAGCATAAATTATAAATTCCATCAATGTTTCAATTGCAAAGCATTTTGACACTATCATGTAGACAATGCATTGGCTAACTATGGCCCATGTCCCCTAGTTTGTTTTAGGAAATGTTCTAATATACCTTAGCAAGTGATGAAAAAAAAATGATCAGCCAGGCAGTCTGACTGATCATTTTCATATTTAACTACTTGAGTCAAATTGTTATGTAAGTCTTACTTTGAGCCCGGCTAAAAAGGAGATACGCTGCTGCAGCTTGGTCAGAAAGTGATATAATAACATTAACAAATGGTTCTAGAGAGTATCTTCCTGAAAAATTATTTTCTATCCCAATCTGCTCCTCATTTCTTTGGAGATTTCTACATGAGAACTCCAAAACTTATCGGGATAGAAAGAAAAGCAATGGCAATAATTCTTTGGTCATTAAAATAGCATATGCTTTTCATTCACACATGGTCAAATTTTCATTCACACATGGTCAGATTTACTGCTCACATACTTCCCTTTTGCTCTAAATTCTCCTGACTATAACATAATTGGCTATCTGGAATTACCCCAAAATGTACTACACTCACTTAATACCAAGAAATTGATGGCTGTGTATGTTCTACAGTTAATTTTGTTCATCCTCTATGATTCCACCTGAAAAGAAGCATTACACTGACATCTCCACTCCTAAACATGTTTTGTGGAGGAGACTTCTGAATAGAAGCAGTTTTGTATGACTCAGGCATCGAGCAAATGTTCAAGCTCTACTGACCCAAAATATTTTCTCTGTGTTTGTTTTTACAACCACATGATAACATCAACTACGTATATATATATTTTTAAAATTTTCAATGCATTTTGAGATGATCTTATAGACTTGGACATATTGGTCTATGGTGGCTTTGTGATTGGCCTTTCTTGTTTCAAGCAATATGGAGAAGGTTTTTTGGAAAGATTACAGAATAAATACTAGAAATAATACCTTCTAGCACTGATTCTCTCTCCTTGAGCCATATGCTCTCTCATGTTTAAAAGCAAATTGCTTTACACTAAAGCATGGCCTGCAATTACAGTTTGGAGAAGGAATGCATTGTGTGCTCCTTTGACATGCTGCTAAAGTACCATGTATTATTATTTTCAAATCAGTGAATAAATGGAAAATTTCTATGCATCAATGATTCTTAGTTGAGAAAGAACAAAATGCCTAAAAATAAAGCTGTGCCAATGGGTAAATCTGGCAAGTCTCTGATTTCAAAGAATAGTGACAGCAGTGATTGGAGAATGGAAGAAAATAATTAAAGTTACTTATGGGCTTGAATATATATTCTATAAATCAACCTATTTAGTATAAATTCTGAAATCATATGAAAACCTAAATTTGGTTCTATGGTAAGTAGTTTTGCTCCTATGTAATCTTATTATTTTTCTATTGTAATGTCTAATTAACTGGGAAACCAAAAGTAGTACATAATCAAGCTTCACATATTCAGTGGATGACTGATTACAACTGATTCAAACCCAGCTCAGTAATCATTTCCTCCTGTTATTTAACATATAGCACTAGAATGTGAAAGTATAGAAAGCAAAGACTTGCTTTTTCCTGTAACTTGTAGAGGGATTGATATAACAGATGGGAAGATTTATTTTTTAAAAATCAAAGGATTTTATTTTTCAATGAAAAACATATATAATAAACATATAAATCTCCTACTATGATTAGAATTTTGGCATGATCATACACTAATTTTTAAATGTATAACAAACTTTTTAAAACTTTCTTGTTGATCAACTCTTACACTACTAGGGTGTATTTTCAGCCACTTTAGAGGATAGTATGAAAGCAGTGCTACTGGATTCCAGTAAAGGTACAAAAGTTGTGAGAAAGGCCAGTCCTGTGCTCAGAAGGATTGCCATTTGACTAGAGAATTAGTAATATCTAGCTAAGCTTTGCAAGACCCATGTAATCATTTAAATTCTTGTAATTGAGAGAAATAGCCATGATCAGGAAGAGACAGAACCATTACACACACACACACACACACACACACACACACACATGCATGCATGCACTCCCCACAAAGATGAGATCAGAAGTCAGAATGCTATGGTCAAGAGAATACTGAGGATGATTTATGAAAACATTGAAACAAAACCTAACATCCCATAAATTTTTCTTTAATACATATATTGCAGTGCTCTAGAGTAACTTTCTTTAGAATAGAAATTCTCTGAGGGCAAAGGTCATGGTTGTGCTTGGATAGCATAATGTAATTCAAAGTATAGATAATATACCTTTAAATGAGTTTAAACTCAGGTGTACTAGAGCTAGTTCACATCAGCTCATGATAAGTGAATGGTAAATTTTCATGATTTTTGTGAACATGTTGTTCACATTATGTAAAATTAAATATGCAGGAGTGACATCAGCAAAATGGCTCTCATCCCTCCAGAGTAACACCAAAAATGAAGCACTGGCAAAACCAACTTTGTCATAATTATGGAGAAGAATCAAAGGCTTACAGCAACCAAAGAAACACTGAATCAAGAAAAAAGCAACTTATCCATGGCAGTAAATCTTTGTGGCATTTTATTGGTCCTTCCTCCGTCCCCCCACCAGCTTCACAGCAGTCTTGAAGACAATAGCTTGCGTTCCCAGTGTGAGACCCTCTCTCAAGTTACATCAGAAGCAGAACAGGCCTTACAAAGTATTGTGTATGTTGGCTTTAACCTGTCCGGTGATCACCTGAAGTACTGTCACAAGGTACTTGTCCCTGTTTCACCAAACTTAGAACTAACTCAGGCCAGAAAAGTGGCAGTCATTTCTCAAAAACTTTACAAGGAGAACCAAACAATCTCAGAAGCCTGTGACAAAAGATTACAGTTGAGACATACAACAGACCACCAAAGTCTGGAAGGAAAAGCTAGGTGGAGTTTCTTTAAAAAAACAAACAAACAAACAAACAGTGAATCAAAAGCACCCATGGTTATAAGGAAATTTAGAAGGCTGCAAGCAAGAATATGGTAAGACAAATGTACACGTTAGACCTGAGAAGATCCCAGACTTATGCCTTTGGCTGATCCCTAGGCTCAGTACGAGTATGGATAACTGTTGGAAAACTCTAGTAGAGTGACAATCTGCAAGGATGGGAGAGGTGTTTTCCTTAGTTCCGGGCACTTAAGAAAATTGCTGAAAATAGTAGCTAAACAGAATAAAAATGAACAGACAACTCAGTAATCGTACACAAGGAATAAAGACTTTTCCAAATTAGTTTTGAAAAGTCATTAATCAAATAGACTAGTACAATCTTCAACCATTAAAGAACACCTGAAGGGAGAATTTGGTTTTCAGAATTACCATAATTAAATATCCCCATGTCCAATTTTTAACAAAAAAATAACAAGGCAAAAAAAAAAAAAAAGACTTGAGAATGCATAGCCCATTCAAAGGAACAAAATAGATAGAAACCATCACTGAGGAGGCCCATATGCTGGAATTACTAGGCAAAGATTTTATAACAACTGCTTTAAGAATGTCCGCAGAGCCAAATGAAAATAGGACAAAAAAACCCTAAATGAAATCAAGCAAACAATGCAAAAACAAAATGAAAATATCAATAAAGAGATTCACATGATAAAAGTAACCAAACAAATTCTGGAGCTGAGGAGTACAATGAATGAAATGAAAAAAATCATGAGAGATGTTTATAGCACATTTCATCAGGCAGAAAAAAAGAATCAGCAACCTTAAATATAGGACAGTTGAAATTAATGTGTTTGAGGAACAGAAAGAAAAAAAAATGAAGAAAAGTGAAAAGAGCCTAAGGGAACTGTGGAACATCATCAAACGGAACATCATATGCATTACAGGAGTCTCAGAAGAGAGAAAGGATCAGAAAGAATATTTGAACGTATAATACATGAAAACTTCCCAAATTTGATGAAATACATAAATGTATGTATCCAAGAAGCTTATCAAACTCTAAGTAAGAAAAATTAGGGATCCATAAAAGAAACAATATCAAACTGTCCAAAAACGGAAACTAAATAAGCAATGTTGAAAAGACAACCTACAGAATGGGAGAAATATTTTGAAAGTATATCTCTTATACGGGTTTATTTTATTTTATTTTTATTTTTTCATTTTTAGATAATGAGAGAGAGAGAGAGAAAGAATGCAAGTTGGGGAGAGGGAGAGAGGGGGAGAGAGGGAGGGAGAGACAGAAGGGGAGAGAGACATAGAGAGAAAATCCCAAGCCGGCTCCAAGCTCCATGCAGAACCCAAAGTGGGGCTCGATGCCACTACCTGGGATCACAACCCAAGCCAAAATCAACCAACTTGGATGCTCAACCAACTGAGCCACCCAGGCACCCCTAGAGGGACTTAATATCAAGAATATACAAAGTACAATAACTCAACAACAGAAAGACAACAAAATTTAAAAATTGGCAAGGAATTTGAATAGATATTCCTCCAACAGAGAGACACAAATGGCTAATAAATATATGAAAAGATTCTCAACATCTGTGCTGACAGCTAGCTCAGAGCCTGGAGTTTGCTTCAGATTCTGTGTCTCCCTCTCTCCCTGCCCCTACCCTGCTCGCTCTGTCTCTCTCTCTCCCTCAAAAAATAAATAAACATTAAAAAAAACAACACATGAAATTGGTGTTGTATAGCAGTTGGAATCTTCATCTATTGAAGGCTGGAATGCAAAATATTTCAACCACTTTGGAGAAAAAAATAGGCAGTTTCTCAGAAATATAACCATATACTTATCACATGGCCCAGCAATTCCACTCCTAGGTATATACCCAAAAGAATTGAAAATAAGGACTAGGTACCTATACATCAATGTTCATTGCAGGATTATTTACAAGAGCCAAAAAGTGGAAACAATTCAAGTGTTTATCAGCAGATAAATGGATAAACATAATATATACATACAATATATTACCTAACCATAGAAAGAATGAACTTTTGTATATATCATATCATAGGTGGACATGAAAATATTATGCTATATGAAATGAACCAGATTTAAAGGAAAAATATTTTATAATTCTACCTATTTGAAACATCAAGAACAGGCAAATTCAAGAGAGAGAAATTATAACAGAGGTTATTAGGATCTGGGGGGAGGGGTGAAATGTGAAGTTACGGCTTAATGGGTACCAAAAGTTTCTCTGTAAGTTGATGAAAAGTTTTAGAAACTCAGATAAGGGATAAAGGATAAGTTGCAACAACTTTGTAACAAAATTAATGCCACAGAATTGCACATTTAAAGTGATTAAAAAGGTAAAGTCTATGTCATATAAAACACAATAAAAATGATTATAATAAACCCACAGCAATAAAAATTAAAACCATTAAAGACTATAAACTCACAGTTTAATTTATATTAAAATCAAAGGTAAAACTTTATCTCAGCTCCAATATGTAAAGAGTGTGGAAGTTGCCATTCCATCCTTATAGGAATTAGCTAAATTTCTTAAAATCAACTTTCCTTGGACTGGTCACTGAATTGAGGTGGCAAGGAAAAACTTCTACTCTGAAATCTGGAGAGTCAGGCAAACCCAGAACTTGATGCAGGGGTTGCTGGAGCTGTAACTGGTAGAAACATTTAAATGGTAATTTCAACAAATTGTTGGAGGTTGAGTATTGACCAGTGCAGGAGTGAGAAACTGCTGGGAGCCACAGTCTGAGAAGGAGCCCCACCCTCCATTGCCTTTACTTCTAGTAATCCTACCATTTTTCATGTTGAAATTCCAAAAATTCCAAAAAGATCCCCTAATGATTCTGGAAGGGAGAGGGGAAGTTTAATTGCTATGAAATACATCCAGAGCCTTATTCATAAGGAATGGTATTTTCAGGGAAAAAGAATTTACCAGAACCTTATCCTAGGTAAAGAAAGGACATTCCTCCTACCCGAGGCTTCTGTAACTTTTTTTATTAACTAAAAGGGAGAGACCAAACAAATTCTTGTGCAAGTTATAGTCTGGAGACATGGGACAATAAAATATTGAGGTTTACAGAACTTATCACTACATCAACCGGGCTCTAGTGTAGTAAGAGTGGATTATAGAGGAAAGAGTTGAAAGACACAGACTCTATGGGTGTGAGTACTTTGGGGAATTCCAAAATAAGCAAGGGAGACCAAAATAAGGGCACTAGAGAAATGTGTAGCCTTGGGCACATACACCTACCAAAAACATTAAACATGAAACATTAAAAAGTCTAACAATTAGCCAGATTAACATGAATCTTCATACTATGGAATTACTTACCTCAATTCATATTACTTGATATGAAACACCCAGGTTTCAACAGAAAATTAAAAGGGGTTCCAAGAAACAACAAAAATACAAGCTGAAAAGACAAAGCAAGCATCAAACTAGACTGAGATATGACAAAATGATTAAATTATCAGAAAAGAAACTTGAAAGAATGATGATACATATGTTTAAGTCTCTGACAGAAAGAGTAGATGGCAAGAAAGTATATGGGCAATATATGCAGAGTATGGAAACTTTGGGAAAGAAAGAAAAGAAAATGCTAGAAATCGAATACCATATAAACAATGAAGAATGTCTTTGATGACCTAATCAGTAGAAAGGACGTGATTGAGGATGGAATCAGTGAGCTTACATATAGGTCAATAGAAACTTCTAATCTGAACTAAAGAGTAAACAAACAAGTCCCCAGAACATCCAAGATCAGTGAGCTGTCAAAGTATGTAACATGCATATACTTGAAATAGCACAAGGAAAACAAACAATTCACAAGGAATTCTCAAAGAAATAATAACCCATAATTTTCTAAAATTGATGAGAAAGACCAGACCACATATCTAGGTTAGAAGATCAAACAGGATAAATACCAAAAAACTGATACCTAGTTCTATTATATTCAAACCATACAAAATCAAAGACAAAGACAAATATTTGAAAGAAGTTGGAGCAAGAGTGGGAACATTACCTATAGAGGAACAGAAATGAATTAAAACAGACTGCTTTTTAGAAACCATGCAAGCAAGAAGGAGAGCACCTGGGTGGCTCAGTTGGTTGAGTGACTCTTGATTTCAGCTCAGGTTATGATCCCAGGGTCATGGGATTGAGCCTCATGTTGGGGTCTGAGCTGAGCATGAAGCCTACTTAAAGATTGTCTCTCTCTCTCTCTCTTTTTCTCTCTCTCTCCCAATGCTCCTCTCCCCTTCTTGTGCTCTCTAATTTAAAAAAAAAATTACAAAAAAAAGAAAAAGAAAAGAAACCATGTAAGCAAGAAATAAGTGGTGTGAGAAGGGAAAAGAAAAGAGAAAAAAAGAAAAGAAAAACAAAACAAAACACTGCTGACCACAAGCTCCACATCCAATGAAATTATCCTTCAAATGTTAAGGAGAAACACTCTCTCAGACAGGCAATACCTAAAAGACCTATGAAAAATAAATTTCTCTACATAAATTTCTATTGTAAACTATTGTTGAACAATAGCTCATCATTTGGCATAATATGTTCCACTTAATAAATGTTAATTTAATAAATTGATAACATGCATTAAATTTTAAAGTAATGGATTCAGTCTGCATGACACTGTAGTAGTAAATACATGATACCAATGACAGTCAAAATTATAGAACTTTTTATCCCCATCAATGAAACAATGTATACAATTTAAAAAAATCATTTAATAGGTTGGGAGATCTCAGATGAAATGCAGGATGTGACAAAAGAATCGAAATGCATAAACCTCACTTAAAGAGACAGAGAATAAAGAAGTACCCTAAATAAATTTGAAAATTAATGGAATCTGAAACCAATCTACAACACACCAAGGAACTGAACAATTGAATTAATGAATGGTGAATGATGGATACCAGGTTTCTCATTATTGAAGTGAAAGGTTACAGATAAATACTGAGAGGGGGCTAGAATCATTTATATGGTAATGGAGTAGAGCAGGAACATTGGTATGAACTTATGCATAGTTTAATGTAGAAGTCGTTACATATAGAAGCATAGTTCTGTGTACTGCAGACAGGTAACTAAACATACATATATTTCATTGCTCTATTAGCTGAGGGGACCTAGACGTTATAGTTGTACTAATCATATCTAGCACCCAGATTTTCATTCATTCATTCATTCATTCATTCATTCTCAAGTTAGTTAAAATACAGTGTAGTCTTGGCTTCAGGAGCAGAATCCAGTGATTCATCATTTACATAGAACACCCAGTTCTCACCCCAACAAGTGCCCCCCTTACTGTCCATCATCCATTTTCCCCACCCCAATCAACCCTCAGTTTGTTCTCTGTATGTAAGAGTCTCTTATGGCTTGCCCAAATTTTAATTTCTAATACTATTCCCCAACAAGAGACCAGAACTCCTCAGAGAAATGGCTGATTCTAGGACCAGGACAGGAAATACATATGATGAATGTGGAACGTCTCATGTGCTAGGAAGTTAGAAAGTGATAAACACATGAACCACAATAATGTGAAAAGGTCAAGAATCAAAGAGTTCAGTTGGTCAAGCAATAACAAAAAGAAGTATTGAATTATGACCAAAATATAATATAAATATATATGAGTCCATACTTATATAAGCCAATAACCAAATTAAAAAAAAAAAAAGGAGGGAAAAGACAAATCTATCATGGAGAAGAATTCCAAATAATTGTTTTGTAGATACTCCATCCTTAAGGAGAGGAAGAATAATCCTCATTCCCTTTTAAGTGTGGGCTCTACACAGTGACTTATTTTCAGAACACAGTATGGAAAAGAGGAGAAAAGAATAACTTTAGGGTGGAGAAATCTGACAAACACTATTTCAGCCAGGTGATCAAGATGAACATGAACAGTGATAAATCATACTGATAGTACATCCCCTTGATATTATGTGATAAAATGGTATGTTAACCCTATGGTCCTAGCAGAAACACATAACTATAGTCTAACCATGAGAAAATAAAATAAACCCCCCCCCAAAACGGTAAATTTTGATTTCATTTAGTAAGTTGCTGTTTTTCATTCCCTTTGGCTACGAGTGGGATTTTTTTTTTTTTTTTTTTTTTTTTCCCATGTAGTGCAACAAAGTCATCAGGTTTTTTTTTTTTTTTTTTTTTAATTTTTTTTAATGTTTTATTTATTTCTAGGAGAGAGAGAGAGAGAGAGAGACAGCGTGAGCAGGGCAGGGTGAGAGAGAGAGGGAGTCACAGACTGAAACAGGCTCCAGGCTCCGAGCTGGCAGTCAGCCCAGAGCCCGACGCGGGGCTCGAACCCACGAACCGCGAGATCATGACCTAAGCGAAAGTCGGACGCTTAACCGACTAAGCCACCCAGGCGCCCCCAAAGTCATCAGGTTTTGACATCTAGGGATCATTCTTGTTTATTTCTTCCTGGCACATGGTGAGACAACTCAGTCTACAGATTCATGTATTTATTTCAGAGGAGTTTCATTCCATAATAAAGTTAATTATGCATATATCGTTTCTGTTTCATTTGTTCTGGTTTATTCAGAGAAACCAGTTATCCCATTTTAAGGGCTTCAGGTTTTGCTTTCCACATGAAACTTCTAATTGTTATTCCTCTGGGTGGGTTTTTAAAGCATTGCCTATAACTTCCATAGGCCTCATTGTTCATGTCTCTGACGTACAGTGATGTATGCTGAGTCTCCACTTCAGTGAACATAAACCAACATGGGAAAAAGTAAAATGTTTTTCTTTTGGTTTCACAATGCATTCAATTCCACTGAAACACAAGAAGCACTTGGATACTTTATGGTTCACCTACCATTACTGACACTGTTTAGTATCTGTAAAGCTGAAACTCAGATATCTCCTTGTACTGTTTCCAAAGTGCTCAGCCTGGCTCCCAAGTCATTTCTCTTAGATAACAGACTGAGCAGTTAAAAAATAACATTCATGGAGTGCCTGGGTGGTTTAGTCAGTTGAGCATCCAACTCTTGATTATGGCTCAGGTCATGATCTCACAAGGTCGTAAGATCGAGCCCCATGTGCGGCTCAATGCATGCTTGGGATTGTCTCTCTCCCACCCTTTCTGCCCCTCCCTGGCTCATGCATGTGTGCACATGCATTCTCTCTCTCTCTCATAAATAAATGTTTATTACATGCATTGGCTCATCTAGGTATAACAATGCCATGAGGCAGTACTTCAAAATAAATAAATAACATTCATTTAAACATACTGGCTTTTGTGCACTTAATGCATTTGTTGTCCACAAAGTGATGCTTTCTTCTTGTTGCTTTCATTTCCATACTCCAAAGTATCATCTGTACAATTTAAGAGGCATAAACAATTAAAGGTGCTCTTTTTCAAAATTCTACATGTCTTTATCTTACAAAAAAAAAGCGAGAGATCATAAAATTATCCCTCAACTTGATCCTAAACTTTCAGAATTTGTGGTTTCCGCTTGTGGTCTTTCCATAATTATACTATGTATGTTGTTTTCTTCTTTGCTTTTGGCTCTTCCCATAAGAAGTTGTGAAGTCATAATCAAAATCTACTGTTTTCATGTATATGTACAAGAATACGAAAGAGAAGTATACCGATGATATATGTATTTATGTTATTTTATATACTCATAGACATATATATCTAAAGATTTCTTAACTCATAATTTTTTAAAAAAAATTTTAATGTTTTATTTATTTCTGAGAGAGAGAGAGAGGAGAGAGAGAGCGTGAGCAGAGGAGGGTCAGAGAGAGAGGGAGACACAGAAGCTGAAACAGGCTCCAGGCTCCGAGCTAGCTGTCAGCACAGAGCCCGACGCGGGGCTCGAACCCACGAACCGTGAGAACATGACCTGAGCCAAGGTCGGATGCTTAGCCGACTGAGCCATCCAAGTGCCCCTCTTAACTCATAATTTTTTTAAGAAACAAAAATTTCCTTTATTCATGACCTCAACAGTATTTCTTTAGATTACAGGAGCTTTGAACTCAAATACATAGGAGAAAACAAGTAAAGACTGCATTATCCTTCAACTCATTAGTAGTAACATGTTGCAAAGTAAAATCGCTTGGAAAAGAGGCAGGAAGGAAAAGGGTATGGGGGAGGAAAGGTAAAGAAAAGGAACTAAGATGATCAAGTGGAATTCTTTTAGTTCTTGAAAGCTAGGAAGTTCTTGCAAGCACAGCTCATTTCTGCAAATTATTTTCCAAATGTGTCCAAAACGGAACCAAAACAGAGACTCCCTTAAGAACCTGAAGAGGTGCAACATTAAAGGCTACGATTATCCAATAGCAGGTTGTCAGCTGCCTCCTCGTACTGTTCTCAAGAGTTAGTGGGATGAAAAGGTCTTCCCGTGATTGGATTGTTTTCATTTTTTTTCCTTCAGCATCTGGGCGGGCACGGTTCAGCACCTTGAGGAAGTCGGAAGTTTTTGCCTGTGCACGTGTGTGCATATAGGCCTTTGAGCACTTAATGCAGTCGTGCACAGAGTCCCGGAATGCGTGGATCAGGCTGACAGTGTTGTCTCGCGCACTGGCATTGGTGCGGCGAGGGAACGGCATGAAGGTAACAGAGCCAATGTTCTTGCCCAGTGCAGCACTGACAAAAGGTCTTTTGGCTCCAGAGGAGGTACCCTGTGGCTAAAGAGGACCTGTGCGAATGTGTAGTTGGCTCTGCGTCCTTCTTTGAACTCCTGCATGAACACTTTTCCAAATCATCGTTATCCTTAAACGCTGAAGACTACAGTGACTTTCTTTTTTAAATGTTTTTTATTTATTTCTGAGAGAGAGAGAGAGAGAGAGAGAGAGAGAGAGAGACAGCGTGAGCAGGGGAGGGTCAGAGAGAAAGAGGGAGACACAGAATCTGAAGCAGGCTCCAGGCTCTGAGCTAACTGTCAGCACAGAGCCCGATGCGGGGCTCAAACCTACAAACCATGAGATCATGACCTGAGCCAAGGTTGGATGCTTAACCAACTGAGCCACTCAGGCACCCTGACTCTGTCTTTTTTACACTCACCATATATGATCTCATCATCCCTGTAATGGATTACTGCCCTGGTCTCTCCTTCCTTGCCCTTTACTTGGAATTGGAAATATTTCTCAAAGACAGAGGCAGAACAATTTCATTTCAACATGCCAGCCTGATACACACTGGAATCCTTGGATTCTGGTAGATTTTCAAGGTTGTATAGCAAAGAGACACTGTATCTTGATTTGGGATTTACCAAGAATCTCCCATGCACCCTCTTTAATAATGTGTCAGCACCCTATGTCTGAAGTTCCTTGTAGAATTTCAAAGAAATACAATCACTTTCGTTTTGTCTCCATTAGGATTTGAAATATGATAGAGGACTCCATGGAATGAAATCTGCAAATGTTACTTCTAATGCTTCTGGTTTGTTACTGGTGGCCGGGTTCTCAAACTTGAGCATGAGTATCTCCTCAGTGATGCGATTGTTCACCTCCAGCAGTATCAGGCTACACTCCCCCCCGGCCCCCATAAGTCTGAACCGGCCTGCCATGTCACACCACCCCTGCCTCACCAACAAGCTCAGTCCCCTCAAGGCCCCAGCTCTAGCGGGACACTTCTGCTCTCACACCCACTTCCACTTTGATGCCCAGATGCACAGCCCCATGGTGCCATCCATTTTCCTGCAGTCCCATACACAGGGCTAACTCATTACCTTCTTGTCTTACACTATTGCTTCGTGTCCAAGATACATTATTAAATGAAAGAAGCAAGTGACAACATAGCATAGATATACTTTAAAGGACACTACAAAAAATTTCCCTAGCATTTTGATAGTTGTTTTTTTCTTGGTGGTAAAATCATTTGTGGTTACTAATATATAATATTGTCTAAAATTTTATGAAAATTTACTAACGTATATATTTCTCTGTTTATAAACATATTTTCCTTTGCAATAACTAAACAAATTCTTGTTCCGATGGAGCTCATGTAACAATGTTTTTGTAGACCAAAATGATAAACAAGTAACTTTATTACATGTCAGAATGCAAGTACTACATGAAAATTACAAAGATCTATCAAGGTTCAAAACAGAGGATTACTGCTGAGAAGATGTTCAACTAAACTTTACAAATCTATACATAATTCACTTGAATCCTGTAGTAAATTTTTAAAGAAAAGAGAAAAAAAATCATTTGTATGATGGGAACCGTTATCACATAGGCTGTTAGGATAAATCGCAACTAGGAATATTAATTGTCTTCCATCGTGAAGACAGGAGAAATACCCACGCTTCTTTCAAAGTTCCATGTATACACTTAATCCTCTGTCACAGTCACCCTCCATCACCTAAAATATGAGGAACTGCCTGCTGTCTGTTCCGGTTTGACAGAGCTTAACTTTGTAAGTAAGGACTGGCAAACATGTTCATAGGCATTCTTGTCTGATCCCTGAGTCACGTGATCTGAAACTGCCCCAGCTGCTTCCTTATGTGCGGTTTTAACCATAGTTCCTAACTCAACTCTCTACCTTCTGCCCAGGTACCAGCTGTGAATCCTGACAGCAATCATGAATGATTCTAACCTAATTTCTACTTTGCTGTAACCTCAATATGCTGTGACAATTGCCACCCACATTCCACCCCAATCCTCTCCTCCGTTCCATCTCTTTTACACACATACACACAAACTCTGTACATGTAATCACATCTAAATCTGTTGCCCGTAGCCAGAATTAGTTTCTGAAAGCCAACGCAAGAATATTTATTCAGAACGGGAGTCCTGTGCTTTCCAAACACTTTGGCACCTTTACTCCACCATCAAAACTTGTGATAAGTAAACATAATTATTCTCCTGTCTCTGAAAAGCTCTTAATGCTCTACCTTGGCTGGTATACCTTGGCTGGTAGAGTCTGGTCTTGGGATGATTTAAATATCATTTATCTCTTACTAGGTATGTACAGTCATTTAAAAAACACTTGAAGGATCTTTTGAACCTCAAAGCCAATAACCTTGTCTCTAATCCATTATTTACAACTCAATAGCCTTCCTGCAGTTCTATTTGAAGCAAAGAGATCTTGGATGATCTGTTATGTTTGCTTGGCTTTTGCTGAAAGTGAACATTGGAAGAAAGAAATGTCAGTTCTTTATTCTGTACATCTACAAGTTTCTCTGTCTTTGCCATCTATGTTTTAGAAATATCTGTCTTTCTCTGTTTGTGTTTTATTTTTAATAAATAAGGATGTTGGGAAATAATCCCAGAGAGTTATTCATGTCATTCTTTGTCCTTTAAGAAGGAGATGGAGTTGTGGGCTACTTGTAGCGTATAATTAAGTTTAAAATGATGCTGTAACTTGAGCATGTCTTATTTTCTCCTCTGGTCTCTATATATGTCTATGCAGATGAGTCATCTTTGCTATTAAGAGTTTGGATCCAAAATTCAAGGTATAGGAACTGGAGATTCAGAAGTTCAGAGCAAATTAAGATGTGGTTTTGTTTAGTAAATAAATATCATGAAAAATAACTATGCTTTACATTTCTTACTTAGAGTAATTGATATTGAATGGCTTGCTCACCTGTTAGCAGATATTAAAATCATATATGTTTTTTAATGTTCCTAAATATTGTTCATTAATAGAATACTGTGCCCATAATAGGCCCCAGATATAAAAATCATATTTGTACCTCATATAAAGTTAGAATTTATACAAAGCTCAGCACATACTTTGTACACTTTTGAGTTCTGTGCAAATGTGAATTTAATATAAAGTTGGGTCATAAATCTAGTTTTTCAGTATTTACAATAAGACTGTGAATTGGTATGTGGCCATTTACACGTGACAATAAGCAAGAAAGTCTGCATGAAAATAATGCATTCCTAGATTTAGTAAAATTTATTCCTGTTTGGTGAAGGGGAAGATAAAGACAATGAATGGATGGAATATAAAGTGAGATATAAAACAGATGAGATTAGATAATTCAAGAAAAATTTAACAATGACTCACTTTACCCTCTTGTGGGGATGAGCACTGGGTGTTATGTGGAAACTAATTTGACAATAAACTATTTGTAAAAAAATAAAAAATAAAAAAAAACCCAGGCAAACGTGATCTCATCTCCAAATTTTCACATTTGTCTTCTATCCAACTTAGACATTTCACTCTTAGTGTTGGAGTACTGACTACTCTTGGAGAAATATCTTTCTTATATTGATTTTCCCTTCAACCCATGCTCCCCTACAAATTATCGTTCCTATATACAGGTAGTTCAAATTCTTCTTCATCTTTCAGGACTTCAGTAGGACTGTAGATATAGTAGCAATAAAGAGTAGTTTTTATTGTCCCCATTTCATGGATGAGGAAACTGAAGCTCAAAGAGTTTATTATTCTAAATTAAAAAGCTGTTAAAAAAGAATATTCAAAATTCAACTGTGAGGGCTATTCTCATTTTCCAATAAGATATCTTTTCCAGAAAGTGAACCATATTATTAAAAAAAGAATTTTCTAGAAAGCTATTGCTATAACAACTTTGAACACTATATTATCTGTCACTATGCTTTTGTTTGTCTTGTTTTTGTTTTTGAGAGAGAGCGAGAGCATGTGCATGTGAACAGGGGAGGGGCAGAATGAGAGAGAATTGTGTTTTCTTACATTATTATTTTTTAAATGTTTATTTTTCGAGAGAGTGCATGTGCGTGCACACAAGTAGGAGAGAGACAGAGAATTCCAAGCAGGCTCCATGCTGTCAGCCCTCCCCCCATCCCCATGTGGGGCTCAATCTCACAACCTTGAGGCTAGGGCCTGAGCCAAAATCAAGAGTCTGAGGCTTAACTGAGCCACCCAGGGGTCCCAGTCACTTTAGATATATTATCCAAATAGCCCTTGGCCACACATTCTACACCGTAAGTTCCCTGATAGTTATTCATTCATTAATTCAAAACTATGGAAATATATATAGGAAAATAGTAATGAACAAAACAAATATGATCCTAGCCTTCATGAAGTTTAAAGTCTTCTAGGGAAAAAGCAAAAACTGTAGTTATATTAGTGGGTATCAAATGCTAAGAAGCATTAAAGTGAATTCTCATGAGTTGTCTACACCAAAAGAAATGAGAATTACTGGTTGGTAAGATTGGTATTTGAATCAGGACAACAGGATATTACACAGGGGAGCTTAAATAAAATGCAAATTATCTATTCACTAAGTGTGATAAGGATCCAAGAGATGGAATACAAAAGCAAGGGGGAAAAGAGCAAGGAGAGAGATTTTCCTTCTTATATGTCATTGTTTATATATTATAAGCTAGGCTTTTGCCTTGTTTCTGGCTTTGTTTTTGTTTTTTATGATGTTCTTGCCTTGTAATCTATATCAGGTAATCAGCGTAATCATATTCTCCTGTACCAAGACCCTTGGTACTCCGAACAGCATGTCAAAATAGTACCCAGGTTCAAAATGACTAATTTTACGAGTCCTTCTAGAGACTGGAATGTTCTTCGCCCAGGAGTGTCAATGCTTCCAGAGTCATTGATAGACATAGATTGCAGTTATCTTCACCCAGTATAACTGCAAGTAGCATTTAAATTCCTTTCTCCTTAACCATCTGCTTGACAAGCACACAATCAATTTTTTATTGACAAAGACCCAACACTAACCTGAGCGGGCTAATTCTTTCTTGATATCTCAGACAGGCTACTTCTTAGCCTGCCATACCTGAGCAGATATTTCTGGTCCCTAGCTTCTAGCCCTTGCTGATATAGCTTTATAACTCTAATCTAACCCTCAGGTCTAACAACAGAGGGCACACTGGTCCCAAGGATCACAGAGATATTAGAGATCAGGCAAAAATTCAACAAGAGTTAGGGATGCCTTGGTAGCTCATTGGTTAAGCAACTGACATCAGCTCAGGTCATGAGCTCACAGTTTGCGGGTCTGAGCCCCGCATTGCACTCTGTGCTGACAGCTCAGAGCCTGGAGCCTGCTTCAGATTCTGTGTCTCCCTCTCTCTCCGCCCCTTCCCCAATCATGCTCCATCTTTCTCTCTCTCTCTCTCAAAAATATTTTTTTTCTTAAAACAATTCAACAAAATTAAAAAAAAAAAAAAGAGGGGATGAGAATGAGACTTCTGCTACCAGGTGTATGTATGGCAGACTAGATATATTGAAAGATCATCCTACCATAAAACAATTCTATTTTAGAAAGAAGACATTTAGCAAAGTATTGTAAAGAACACAAAATGTAGACGGATCTCCAAAAGCCCAACAATTACCCACATTTTGAAAAAGGTAAAATTCACAAAATAAATATGAACTAGAAGTGATAAGATAGAGGGGCGCCTGGGTGGTTCAGTCAGTTAATCGTCCGACTTAGGCTCAGGTCAAGATTTCACAGTTCGTGGGTTCGAGCCCTGTGACAGGCTCTGTGCTGATGGCCAGCTCAGAGGCTGGAGCCTGTTTCAGATTCCGTGTCTCCCTCTCTCTCTGACCCTCCCCTGCTCACACTATCTCTCTCTTTCTCTCTCAGAAATAAATAAAATATTAAAAAAAAGAGAAGTGATCAGATAGCAAGAAGGGAGAACAAGATTATCATGATGGAAAAAGCCAATGAAAGCACTGCTAGTATGATACTAAGCTTTGATGTATTAAAAGGTGGAGAAGCTGAAACTAAGATATACAGATTAATCCAGGCATCTCCAGAAAGAATAAAATAATCATCTCTATCTGAAATATGGTTTAAGTAGACACAAATCCTATTCAGAGAAAAATATTCAAAATTTAGCAACTAAATATTCCCAACAGATTTAAATCAAGTAAATAAGACTCTAAAATCAAAGATCCACAAGATCATAAGGAGGTCAACTTCTATAATAGACAATCAGGAGAAAGTGTAAATGACAAATTTAGATGCAGAGTATACACTTTTACAAAATGAAGATTGGGGTCACAAGGATGAGAAAGCAACAAGTAATTATCAGGAATGACTAGACATAGATCTGACAAAGAAATAAATGGGATTTCTAGAAACTTAGCTGAAATTATATAAAGATACATAAATATATGTTACATATTTCACACAAATATACATTTAGACACTTACAAATACATTTCAACATTTAATTTTTTAAAATAATGTATATCAGAAATATAACCATGTATACAATTTCAATAATTTACTATAATTATATGCATATAGAATTTGTTGTATGTGTATAGAATTTATTATACAATCCCGTCACTTTTAAGAGTATATCCTTAATTTCAAAATATTTGAGGAATATCCAGATTTGTTTCTGTTATTGATTTCTAGTTTTATTCTGTTGTGGTCAGAGAACTTAATTATGTTATTGCAATTACTTGCAGAGAAGGAAGGCTGGCAAAAAAACTCTCAACTTTTGTTTCACTGAAAAAGTTTCATTTCACTTTCATTTTTAAAAAGTATACTATTCTTGGATGACATTTTTCTTTCCATATTTTAGAGATTTCAATCCATTTACTTGTATATTCCACAGTATCTTATGAGAAGTCTGCTGAATTTTTATTTTTGTTACTCTGGATTTGATTTCTTCTCCACATCTGCCTTCCCCCAGATTTATTTTTATCTTTGTTATTGAGCAGTTTGACTAAAATTTCTGTGTTTGTTGTTTTTGTTATTCTTGTAGTGGTGGTGGTAGTGGTATTTGTGTGTTTTTGTATTTATCCTGTCTGATATTCTGTGATGTTTTTGGATTTGTGGTTTGTTGACTTTCATTACTTTTGGAAAACTGTCATCCGTTATCATTTCAAAGATTTATTCTCTCTCATTCTCTTCTTTGTCAGGGTTTCCAGTTATATGTAAGATTAATTAATATTGTTTTAGAGTTCTTTGATATTTTCTTCCTCTTTTCCCCTCTTTCACTCTCTTTTCTCTTTATGTTTAACTGTGGATAATTTCAAATGATCTATACTCATAGTCTTTTATTTTTATCTCTGTTTTGTCCAGTAAGCTGTGGAGCTCCAAAAGAAAATCTTCACTGATATCACTTTTTTTCTTATTTGTAGAATTCACATTGTTTCCATCTTTTCGAAATTCCACATCTCTTCACGCATGTTGTCCAAATTTGCCACTAGATCCTTTTACATAAAATGACAGTTGTTTATGTGTTTTTTTTATCTTTCTTGAGGTGTAATCTACATAAAAAACTGTATAAATTTAAGGTTTCCAATGTGATGTCTTGATATATGTATACTTTGTGAAAACCTTACCACAATCAGGCTAATTAACATATCCATCACCTCACATAGTAGTTACTTTCAATTTCCTATTTGATAGTTCCAAATTCTGGTTCATCTGAGTCTGTTTCTAACTATTGCTCTAGTTCATAACAATGAATGGATTTTCCTGAATTTTCTATATAAATGAATACCAGAACTGCTATCTAGAAGAATAGCATAGACTGAGTTAAATAGTATTTATTACCACAAATGGTTACACTTCTTTCGTCTAGCCACTATTGAGTGATTTGATTACATATAGCCAGTAGCAGAGTGGAGTTTGTTATATTGCTACATTCTGTGTAACACAATATTATATTTTATTTCCCATAGAGATCGGCTATTAATCTGTACTTTGTGAGGCTGCATTACTAGGAGTAATATTTAGCATTCTTGCTCAGATTTAGTAGAGCCTTCCCACTTTTACCACGAAAGAGGTCTTCCTTTGCACTGCTGTCCATGCCTAGAGGCAGCATACTTCTGCTTGTTACTTGGTGCTGGGCTTATGGAGTTGACAAAAGAGATTGCCAGTATTTCTTGTCAAGTCTCCTATTTTAGGCAAGACTTGCATACTCGGCTCATGTGGATGAGTGTTATCATTCCTAGCTGTCTTGAATGCAGCGGCAGCAAATTCTGCCTTGCATCTTGAGATGGTCCTTTATATAGAAGAGGTTTTTATGCCCCTTACCCTTGGCAGATGACTCTTGCTGTTGCCTCTCCTCCAGAAGCAGAAGGGATTTTCCTACACCATTCCCCTCAAATGAGGGGTTTTGCCTGAACCCTATGCCAGAATGCTTGTGTTTCTACCTTTCATTCTGAAAGAACTGGATCTTTGCCTGAGTATTCAGGGTAAGATAATTTGTTGCTCCTTCCCCAGTGGCCAAAGGCGATTTCTTCATATAAGAGAAGGATTCAAAGAAGAATATGAGACTTTGTACTGTTCCGACAGTGGAGCTGGTACCCCTGCAACAAAGATTACTCTCAATCTTGTCCTCTGCCCCACACCCAAACTTTCTGGTATGTAATAAGTGGAGAGCACGTAAAAGACAAAGTAAATGTGGGGCGCCTGGGTGGCTTCGTCGGTTAAGCGTCCGACTTTCGCTTAGGTCATGATCTCGTGGTTTGTGGGTTCGAGCCCTGCGTCGGGCTCTGTGCTGACTGCCTGTTTCAGAGCCTGTGACTCCCTCTCTCTCTGAACCTTCCCTGCTCACGCTGTCTCTCTCTCTCTCTCCTAGAAGTAAATAAAACATTTAAAAAAATTTAAGAAAAAGACTAAGTAAATGCGCATTACTTTGTGGGTAGGGTGGAAGACTCTATATTGTTCTAAACTGATATGTTAGCCCACATTCAACCATTTGGAATTGGTTAAAATTTTAGTTGTTTTACGCTTAAGTACTTCCATGGCAGCTTCCTCTTCCTCCCATGAAATAGTTTATGTTTCTTATCTCTCCTCAGAGAGCCTTGTCATTTTTTGGAAATAAAATTTCTCATCTGCCTTGTGACCTTAGCTCTCTGGTGGTTTCATGAAGAGTTATGATTTTGCAGATTATTTGGCAGTTTTTTATTATGAAAATACAGACAAAATTCTCTTGCAACAATCTATACCCCAAGCAGAAACAGAGATAGTAGTTCACAGTTGATTACATAATATAAAAATTATAACACTGTATTATATAGCTTAAAAGATGTAAATAAAATATATATGATAACAACCACACAAAGGGGGGGGTAAAATATAATTATAATATTGCAAGTCTTTTATATTTTACCACAAAGAGAAACAATATTAACTTCAAGTATACTATAATAAGAATGCATATTTTAATTTTAAAAGCAGCAACATAAAACTTAAAACAAAGATATATGTCTCAATGCCCACCAGAGGAATTAAAATGAAATACTGAAAAATATTTTAAAACCCAAAGTAAAGACAGTAAAGAAAGACAAGAAAAACAGATGACATATAGCAAAATATTTTTAAATGGAAAAAAAAAAGTAACTATGCTGCAATCATATAGATAATTAGACTAAAGGCCCAAAGTTTAAATATTCCATTTCAAAGGCAAATATTATATTCCCTGGTTGGATAACAAATAGCAATATATGTTGCATGTATGAAATTCACTTATAATAAATGTTTTTATTATATAAAAATAATAAATGATGGGAAAAAAGAAAAATTGAAAGCATTCCATTGACTTGAAAGTCAAAACTCAGAAAGTTTAACAGTTTTTACTAATAACAGATAAAGAAAATTTCAAGAGGAGCTATTTCTCAGATAGAATTATTTCCAAATAATAAAAACCAGCACTTCACAAGGAAACAAAAAATAATCACAATTTTCAATGTGCCAAATAACACATAAAGAAAAAAGCTGACAAAAATAAAACAAAATTATAGAAAATCCATTATCATAACTCAAAATTATAGCACTTTTCTCAGTCATTGGTAGTAACACTATGTGTTCACCTAGCTTCCATTTCTAAAACATTAGCCCCCAAATTCCATGATACAAATTTCTTTTAAAGTGAATATGACATGTTCACCATCATAGACCACATGCGGGAGCATAAGACAAGTCTCAATCAATTTCAAATTTTATAATCATACAGGCTATGTTCTCTGACTCAAAGAAATTAAACTAGAAACCAGTACCAAAAATGATATCTAGAATTTCCATAATTATTTGAAAATTAAACAACACACTTTTAAATAACCCACGAGTAAAGCTAAAGAAGTGTTTAGTTGGAGAGCTATGCTTTAAATGCTTATATTAGAAAAGAACAATTACTCCAAATCAATGATCTGAGCTTCTACCTTATAAAACTTTAAGAACAAATTAAATCCAAAGTAAAAGAAATAACATTAAAAAATAAGGGCAGAAATCAGTGTCATAGAAATGGACAAAAAAAGCGACAATCAATGAAGGCAAAGTTAGTTCTTTTAAAATATCAATAACATTGATGCACTTTTAAGAAAAGCAGGTTAAGAATAGCATAATGGAGACACAAATTTCCAGTATCAAGAAAAAAAAAAGAATATTTCTGCAAATCATGTAGACTTTAAGTTATGAAGGAATGTTATTAATAATATTATGCCACTAAATTCAAACATTTAGATAAAGTGGACACAACCTTTTAAAGGCACCAATTACTACACTTACTGAAGTGAAAATTAAAACTTGAATAACCTTTACATATTAAAATAATTAAATCATGAAATAATCTCCAGAAAAGGAAATGACAGACACAGATTGTTTCATGTGAATTGTAGCTAACATGTAATAATTCCAAAACAACAAAATTGCTTAAGAAAATGGGGGCGGGGTTAAGATGGTAGACAAGTAGCGGGACCTTGCGCTTTCCTCATCCCTCAAACAGCTATATTGCGGTCAGATCACTTGGATCACTGAGGAAATTGATCTGAGGACTGGCAGAAGGAACTCTACAGTTGGGAGACCACTTGGCAAGTACAAGGTGTTTGGAAGTGGATTAGGGGAGAGAAAAACAGGTGCCACTGAGGGGAGGGAACCCTTTCCATGGAGAGATAAAGGGAGAGAAAGAGAGGACTTGAGAAAGTGTGACATCAAGTTAGCACAAGAGAAAAACCTCTCTGGACCATGGACTGGGGAGTGAGAAGTACTGAGTGTCCCAATTCTTTTTCGTAAACAGCATCTGGAGCTCAAACTCTGAGGTTTCAGAAGCATGTGACTTTCCCCAGAGTGGAGATGTGGTCCATGCTCCTAGAGAGGAGGGAGCTGCCTCGGTGTGCATATTGCGGCTCAGAGATCTCGGGATTACATTGGAAGAGAACAATCCCCTTCCTAGAATACTTCTGGAAGTTTACTGTCTCCCCACAGACAAAAGACCCTGCAGGTGCCAGCCAAAGGCCTTTCACCACCAGGGTGGAGAGGATCTACTCCAGAGGAGAAGAGTGGGACAGTATGGTGCTGGGTCCTTTAAGACACTGAGCTTTGAATCACAGCCATGCATCAAAGAACAAATGCAGGAGAGCTGTGGTGCAGGACAAGCTGACTGCCCTCACTATTCTGTGAGGGCTGCCTGAACAGTGGTGTTGTGTGAGATCCCGGGTCCAGGGATGAGAGATTGGGGTGGTGCCATTTGCCCCCAACACCATGACTGTGGACATCAGAGAACAACACAGCGGACCTCAGTGGATGGGCTCCTGCTTACACCAAATCCTGCCCCCACCTCATGCCTGGCAACTGCTTATTTACTGGGTCAACACTGGCTGTGAGCCAACACAACAGGCCTCTCTTCCAGAAGTCCAGCACAGCTAGCACCCCCCATGCATCAAGTGCACTGAAAATCTGAGTGCCTCAAACTGACACCTGCAGTTCTTTTTTCTTTTTTTTTTTTCTTTCTTCTTCTTCTCTTTTAAAATCAGGATCATAGTTTCCTGTTTGTTTCATCGTTTTTTGTTTTTTTTTTAATTTCCTTTTCTCTTTTTTTGGTATCCGCCTTCTCTGTTTTTTTTTCTTTTTCTTTTTGTCTTTCTTTGTTCTTTTTCTTTGGAATCAGCCATATGGGGGTTTTTTGATTCTCTGTTTGATTTTTTCTGTTTCCTTTCCTTTTCTATTTTTTGGGGGATCAGGCTCACCCACCCGACTTTTTTCAGGGTTAATTCAACAAACAAATCAAAGCACACCTAGCTAAAGTTCCAAACACTCCACCACTGTAAGCAAAGAGAAGCTCTGCAGAGGACTGACCAGTGAGAACAGCCAAAATGAAACATCACAGTATACACCAGAAAAAGATCCTGAAGTAGCAGGCCCTGGACAGTGTATGACCCATTTTTACTATAGCAGTACTTTCAGGAGTAGGAAACATAACAAGCTTTTAAAACACACAAAAGACAAAAACTTAGCCAAAATGACAAGATGGAGAAATTCTCCGCAAAAGAAAGGTCAAGAAGAAATCACAGCCAGGGGCTTGCCCAAAACAGATATTAGCAATATATCTCAGTAAGAATTTAGAACAACAGTCCTAAGATTATTAGATGGGCTTGAAAAATGGCATAGAAGAAACTAGAGAAATCCTTGCTGCAGAAATCAGACCTAAGAACTACTCAGAATGAAATAAAAAATGCTATAACTGAGATGCAAAACAAACTAGATACAGTGACAGTGACACCTGAAGAAGCAGAGGAGAGAATAGGTGAAATAGAAGATAAAATTATGGAAAATAATGAGGCTGAAAAAAAGAGGGAAAGGAAATTATTAGATCATGAGGGGACACTCAGAAACCTAAGTGATTATTACATGAAGGGAAACAACATCCATATAATAGGAGTTCCAGAAGAAGAGCAGGAAAAGAGGGCAGAAGATTTATTTGAACAAATTATAGCTGAGAATTTCCCTAATCTGAGGAAGGAAACAGGCATTCAAGTACAAGAGGCACAGAGAACTTGCCCCCAAATCAATAAAAACAGGTCAACACCATGACACATCATAGTGAAACTTACAAAATAAAAAGGTAAAGAGAGAATTCTGAAAGCAGGTAAGGACAAAAGGTCCTTAGCCTACAAGGGTGGACACATAAGGTTAGGAGCAGACCTGTCCACTGAAACTCGGCAGGCCAGAAGGCAGTGGCAGGAAATATTCAACTCCACAGGTAACACAATGGTACTAACTTCATGTAATTCAATGATCACTCTCAATGTAAATGCACTAAAAGCTCCAATCAAAAGACATAGAGTATCAGAATGGATTAAAAAAACAAAAAGGTCAATCTATATGTTGCTTACAAGAGACTCATTCTAGACCTAAAGACACCTGCAGATTGAAAGTGAGGGGATGGAGAACCATCTATAATACTAATGGACATCAGAAGAAAGCTGCAGTAGCCATACTTATATCAGACAAACTAGATTTAAAAATAAAAACTGTAACAGGAGATGAAGAAGGGCGTTGTATCATAATTAAGGGGCTTGTCCATCACAAGAACTAACAATAAATACTTATGCCCCAACTCAAAGACCCAAATCAATCAATCAATTAATAACAAACATAAAGAAATTCATTGGTAATAACACCATAACAGTAAAAGACTTTAATGCCTCAGATACAATAATGGACAGATCATCTAAGCAAAAAATCAAAAAGGAAACAACAGCTTGGAATGACACACTGGACTAGATAAACAGATTAACAGATATATTCAGAACATTTTATCTTTATCCTACAGTAGCAGAATACACATTCTTCTCAGCTGCACATGAAACATTCTCCAGAACAGATCACATACTGCGTCATAAACCAGCCCTCAACAGAAACAAAAAGATCAAGATCATACCATGCATATTTTCAGATCACAATGCTGTGAAACCTGAAATCAACCATAAGGAAAACTTTGGAAAACCCTCAAACACATGGAAGTTAAAGAATATCTTACTAAAGAATGAATGGGTTAACCAGAAAATTAAAGAAAAAATTAAAAAAAAAATACATGGAAGCAAATGAAAATGAAGCAGACACAGACCTAAGAGGAAAGTACATTGCAATTCAGGCCTATCTCAAGAATCAAGAAAGGTCCCTTGGGGCATCTGCATGGCTCAGGAGGCTGAGTGTCCAGCTTCGGCTCAGATCATGATCTTGTGGTCTGTGAGATCCAGCCTTGCGTCAGGCTCCATGCTGACAGCTCAGAGCCTGGAGCCTGCTTTGGATTCTTTTTTTTTTTTTTTTAATGTTTTATTTATTTTTGAGAGAGAGAGAGAGACAGCATGAGCAGGGGAGGGTCAGAGAGAGAGACACAGAATCTGAAACAGGCTCCAGGCTCTGAGCTAGCTGTTAGCACAGAGCCCGACACGGGGCTCGAATCCCATGGGCTGTGACATCATGACCTGAGCCGAAGCCGGATGTTTAACAGACTGAGCCACCCAGGCACCCCGAGCCTGCTTTGGATTCTGTGTCTCCCTCTCTCGGCTCCTCCCCTGCTCATGCTCTGTCTCCTCGTTCTCAAAAATAAATAAAAACCTTTAAAAAAAAAAACCAAGAAAGGTCACAAATGCACAACCTAACCTTACACCTAAAGAACTAGAAAAGGATCAGCAAATAAAGACAAAAGCCCAAACAATAAGGGCAATAATAAACATTAGAGCAGAAATAAATCATATAGAAACAAGCAAATAAAAAAGTAGAATAGATCAATGAAGCTGAAAGCTGTTTTATCAAAAGACTTAACAAAATTGATAAACCCCTAGCCAGGCTTATAAAAAAGAAAAGAAAGAGGACCCAAATAGATAAATTATGAATGAAAGCTCACAAACCTCACTACAGAAATACAAACAATTATGACAGAATACTATGAAAAATTATATGCCAACAAACTGGACACTGTAGAAGTAATGGACAAAATCCTAGACCCTCACACACTACCAGAACTGAAACAGAAAGAAACAGAACTTTTGAACAGGACATAACCAGCAAAGAAATTGAACCAGTAATCAAAAATGTCCCAAAAAACAAGAGTCCTGGGCTAGACTGGCTTCCTAGGGGAATTCTACCAAACATTTAAAGAAGAGTTAATATCTATTCTTCTCAAGCTGTTCCCAAAAATACAAATGGAAGGAAAGCTTCCAGACTCATTCTATGAAGCCAGCATTACCTTGATTCCAAAGCCAGACACAGACCCCAGGAAAAAAGAGAATTATAGGTAAATATCTCTGATGAACATGGATGCAAAAATTCTCAACAAGATACTAGCAAATCGATTTCAACAGTACATCAAAAGAATTATTCATGACCAATGGGATTTATTCCTGTGCTGCAGGGCTGGTTTAATATTTGCAAATCAATCAACATGATATAGTACATTAATAAAAAAGGATAAGAACCATATGATTCTCTCAATAGATGCAGAAAAAGCATTTGACAAAATACAGCATCTTTTCTTGATAAAAACCCTCAAGAAAGTAGGGATAGAAGGTGCATATCTCAACATCATAAAGGTCATATATTAAAGGCCCACAGCTAATATCATCCTCAATGGGGAAAAACTGAGAGTTTTCCCCCAAAGGTCAGGAACACAACAGCGATGTTCATTCCCAACACTGTTGCTCAAAAAAGTACTAGAAGTCCCAGCCTCAGCAATCAGACAACAGAAAGAAATAAAAGGCATTCTAACTGGCAAAGAAGTCAAACTCACTCTTCACAAATGACAGGATACTTTACATGGAAAACCTGAAAGACTCTAC
The DNA here is from genome assembly GCF_003009895.1 of Hyaena hyaena. Lineage (NCBI taxonomy): Eukaryota > Metazoa > Chordata > Mammalia > Carnivora > Hyaenidae > Hyaena > Hyaena hyaena. Next base: position 30,676 of record NW_024082056.1, on the reverse strand, counting down.
CAAAAAACTGCTAGAACTGATATGTGAATTCAGAAAAGTTGCAGGATGTAAAATCAATGTAGAGAAATTGAAAGCAGCAGAAAGAGAAATCAAGGATTTAATCCCATTTACAATTGCACTAAGAACCATAAAATACCTAGGAATAAACCTAACCAAACAAATAAAAGATCTGTATGCTGAAAAGCATATAAAGCTTATGAGAGAAATTGAAGAAGACACAAAGAAATTGAAAAACATTCAATGCTCACGGGTTGGAAGGACAAATATTCTTAAATGTCTATACTGCCCAAAGCAATCTACATATTAAATGCAACCCCTATCAAAATAATGCCAGCATTCTTCACAGAGCTAAAATAAAGAGGCAAGGGAAACAAAAGAATAAATGAACTATTGGGACCTCATCAAGATAAAAAGCTTCTGCACAGTGAAGGAAACAATCAACAAAACTAAAAGGCAATTTCAGAATGGGAGAAGATATTTGAAAATGACATATTGGATAAAGGCCTAGTATCCAAAATCTATAAAGAACTTGTCCAACTCAACACAAAAAAAGAAATAATCCAGCGAAGAAATGGGCAGAAGACATGAATAGAAACTTTTCCAAAGAAGACATCCAGATGGCTGACACATGAAAAGATGCTCAAAATCACTCATCATCAGAGAAAAACAGATCAAACCCATGATCAGATACCACTTCATATCTGTCAGAATGGTGAAAATTAACAACGCAGGAAATAACAGATGTTGGTGAGGATGTGGAGAAAGGGGAATACTTTTGCAATATTGGTGGGAATGCAAACTGGTGCAGCTGCTCTGAAAAACAGCATGGAGGTTCTGCAAAAAATTAACAATAAATCTACCCTATGACCCAGCAATTGTACTACTTGGTATATATCCAAAGGATACAAAAAAGGATTCAAAGGGCCACATGAACCCAGTTTTTATAGCAGCAGTATCAACAATAGCCTAATTATTATATACATGTGTATATATGTGTATATACGCACATAATGAAATATCATTTGGCAATCACAAAGAATGAAATATTGCCATTTGTAACAATGTGGATGGAATTAGAGAGTATTATGCTAAGTGAAATAAGTCAGAGAAAAAATATATGATTTCACTCATATGTAGAATTTAAGAAACACAACAGATTAACATAGGGGATGGGAAGAAAAAAATAAGATAAAAACAGAGAGGGAAGCAAACCATAAGAGACTCTTAAATACACAGCACAAACAGGGTTTCTGGAGGGGAGGTGGCTGAGGTGACTTGCTAAATGGGTGACGGGCATTAAGGAGGGCACCTGTTGGGATGAGCACTGGCTGTTATATGTAAGTGATGAATCACTAAGCTCTACTCCTGAAACCAATACCACATTGTATGTTAACTAAATGGAATTTAAACAAATACATTAAAAAATAAATTTAAATTAAAAAGTAAAATTAGCTGATACAGGCATACCTCAGATATACTGTGGACTCAGTTCTTGACCACCACAATAAAGCATGTCAAATGAAAAAAGAAAAAGAAGAAAAAAAAAAGAAAATAGAGGAGAGAACACTTACCAAATCATTTTATGAGGGTAAAGTATTACTGGTAACAAAATCAGAAAAATATGTTACAAGAATAGAAAACTACAGGCCAGTGCCCTGATGAACTAAGACAAAAAGTACTTCACAAAACATTGATAAATTATATCTAGCAATATGTCAAAATGATTATACACCATTACTATGTAAAGTTAATTACAGGAATTCAAGATTGGTTTCACATTTCAAAGTCTATCCATGTAATTTATGACATTAACGGAATGAAAGATAAAAATATATGATCATCTCATGAGAAAGAATGAAATCTGGTCATTTGTGGATAGAACTCAAGGGTGTCATGCTAAGTGAAATAAGTCAGACAGAGAAGGACCGATACCATATGTTTTCACTCATTATGTGGAATAGGAGAAACTTAACAGAGGACCATCAGGGAGGGGAAGGGGAAAAAATAGTTAAGGAGAGGGAGGGAGGCAAACCATGAGACTCTTAAATACTGAGAACAAACTGAGGGCTGATGGGGGTGGGAAAGAGGGGAAAAGGGGTGATGGGTATGAAGGAAGGCACTTGTTGGGATGAGCACTGGGTGTTAAATGGAAACCAACTTGACAATAAACTATAACATAAGAAAAAGGTGAGAAAAAATATATGATCATCTCAATATGTGCAGAAAAATTATTCAACAATATTCAATAGTATCTTACTGAATTCAGTAGAAGCTCTTAGCAAACTATGAATATAATAGAAATTATTTAATCCGAAGTATCAATGGAAAGCCTACAATAAACATAATGATAATGAAATATTGAATGTGCTCCCTTGAAGATCTAAAAAATGATGATGATAAACCCTCTCTAATCATGTCTAATGAACACTGTACTAGATATCTTAGTTGCAGCAATAAGACAATAGAAATAAAGGATCTAATACTGGAAAGGATAAAATAAAACTGTTCTTTTACAGCAGAGGACATGACTATCTATGTAATAACTTCCAAAAGAACTGTAAAAGTCACTGCTATTGGTTAATGTAGCAAGATTCCAAAATATAAGGTCAAAGCAATAACATAAGTTCTACTTGTGTATTATATCAGCAAACAAAATGAAATGAAAATTAAAATATTAAATACTATAAATTATTTAAGAGTAAAAATCAAGCTATATCCAAAACATGTATACTAAAACCTGACTTAAATGATATGTAGAAATGTAGAAGTCTTATAATAGCCAAAACAATCTTGAAAAGAAGTACACATTTTGAGGTCTTGAACTATTTCAATTCAAAGTTACTCTCTAACTGCACTAATCAGGACAGTGTGGCAATGACACAAAGCTAGATAAATAGACCAGTGGATCTGAATAGAACAGATTGTTTCAAAACAATTTTCATCATAACCCCATCAGGATTGCATTTTTTATACAGGATAAAAACTTACTAAAGAGATATGTAAAAATATCTCTCTAAAAAGAAATGTACAAGAATATTCATAAAGGCTTCATTCAAAATAGATTAAAATGACATACAGCCCAAATGTCCTTAAAGAGGAAAATGCAAAAACATATTGTAACATATTCATACCATGGACTACTACTGCACAATACACTGGAAAAAATGTTGACACATAAATGGGGATAAATCATACTGTTATTATGCTAAGAAAAATAGACATAAAGAGTACATACTATATAGTTATTTTATATAAAATTATATATTGCAGGGCAGCTGGGTGACTCGTCCGTTCAGCATCTGACTTTGGCTCAGGTTATGATCTCACAGTTGGTGAGTTCAAGCCCCACATTGGGCTCTGTACTGGCAGCTCGGAGCCTAGAGCCTGCTTTGGATTCTGTGTCTCCCTCTCTCTCTGACCCTCTCCTGCCTTCACTCTCTCTTAAAAATAAATAAACATTAAAACAATTAAAATAAAATTATAGATTGCAAAAAAATAATCTGTGATTTAAAAAAAAACACTAAGAACAGTGATTTCCTCTGGAGAAATATATATCCTCTAGAGCATATATGTCAATCTCTGTTGGGAGCCATTCTGACCCCACTAGTCGAGAAAGCTCCTGGTGAGGTTAAAGGAAGTTTGCATGGTCTCTTGCCAATCAGATGATGACCGATATCCACCCCCACTCAATTATTTCTGCTTGAGCACCGACACCCAAGGTACCTTGTTGATCGGTATCAGGAGTGACTTGTCCCCTTATTCTGGCCCTGGTATGATGACTGCACCTTGTGAAGGAACTTATTGTGGGAACTTCTTCTTTTGATTATGGGAACAGACATCGCGTCTCCAGCAGGTCCTGTTTCTCTCCATACCATCCCTTGAGTTATGAACAGGCTAGTGACCCTTACTCATAAAAGACTGACCTTTACATGTACAATCTGGTTTCTACTGTTGCGTTAGTCCAAGAGGTTCATACAACACAACATGTAAATCAGCTAACCAAAAGTGTCTCTCATGCCCTAGCTATTCAAGAAATCATAAAACTAGACACAAAGGTAAGTACACTCGAAAAGGCGATTCTATGTATTGGAAATGAGCTAAACTCTTTAAAGGTATGGTTGGCCCTCCAGTGCCATAGGGAATATAACTGGAAAATCAAGTCTTGCACGGAGACAAAGAGCCTAACTTAGAGAGAAGGAACAGATAAGGGCAGAACATCAGTTACTCCATATACCTTTGCTAACTGGTGGTGTATAGCAGCCCCTTCCCTAAGGCCTACATTCCACAAATACCTTCCCTCCCACTGGCAGCTGTGATGAGGATGGATAAGAGTATCTACAAACCTATGACTTAATCGTAGTGTTATTAAAATGTGAACACCCTGTTATTTTCTTAGTTACTACCCTCACTATAATTGGGGCAGTTCTGCAAGAATACTTTTGTAAAACCTATTTCTGTACATTTTCCAAAACACCTTATCAAGGAGAACTATCCATTGTAAAAATTCCATTTTCTGATGCCATGTTTACATTTGACCTATAAATAAAGACACCAAAACTGACAGTGCAGAGATGCCTGCCTGGTGACCAGAAAGATTCTTGTGGCTCTCTCACTCCCTCCCTCGCTGATACCATCCATTCTTCAGGGACCCCTGAACCCAGCTGGAGCTGGACTCTGGCAAATCTCATCCAATGTACACTTGAAAGAATGTGTGTCTTCTACTGAATGTTAATTTTATATATTAAATGTATATAAATATTGAATCTAAGCAAACAATTTTTTTTACAATACTATAGATTTACAAATCTGAAATCATCTAACTGTATTCTTGCTTAAGTACATGAATCAATAATGAAAGCCAATTTTCTGACTGTTGGGAAAATAAGTTTATATATATATGAATAGGGAAGGACTAGCACATACCATGCAGTAATGACATTTCAGGTATCAATGTAAACCAACATTTAATTGGCTACATTGAAGCCAAGAGGTAATGGAACAGCTTCTACAGAAGGTAGTGCAAGAATACCACAAGCAGACATTCATAGAATGGGTAGGGAGATTTCACCTGCATCATCCTATGCCCCATACCAGTAACAACACAGTGCCAAAATAAGTCATTTCTGCATGATTTCTCCTGTGCAGGAAAAAATAGAGGAAGAGAAGAAAGAAGACCCAAATAAAATATCAGAAGTGAAAAAGGAGACATTCATATGAATGCCTCAGAATTAAACCTTATCATAAGGAACTATTATAAATAATTCTATATCAACAAATTTGAAAACCTACAAAAGATGACTAAGTTTCTAGAAGCATACAACTTACCACAAGTGAATAAAGAAAAATTAGAAAGCCTGAACAGACCAATAGCACATAGGGAGATTGACTCTGTGATAAAAAGCCTCCTAACAAAGAAAAACACAGCACTAGAGGACGTCACGGGTTAATTCTACTAAATTCTAAATATTCTTTTTATTTTAAGATGTTATTTTTAACATAATCTCTACACACAATGTAAGGCTTGGATTTACAACCTTAAGATCACCAGTCACATGCTCTATAAACTGATCCAGCCAAGAGCCCCTAAATATTAACAAACTTTTCAAAGAAATAGAAGAAGGAAGCCATTCAAACTCATTTACAGAGGCTAGAATCTTAATGATAATAAAGCCAATACAAAGACACAAGAAAAGAATGCCATAGGTCAATATTTCAGATGCACATGCATGCAAATATCCTGAATTAAATATATTTAAACCAAATTCAAATGCACATTAAAAGTATATGCTACAACGACCAAGTATGATTTATCCTTGACATGCAAGTATGACTACATATACAAATCATTAACTCTGACATATTACATTGACAAAATGAAGGATAAAAATGACACGATCATCATAATAGATGCAGGAAAAGCATTTGACAAAATTCAATATCAATTCATGCTAAAAACTGTCAATAAAATAGGTATCAAAGGAACTTACCTGAACTTAACGGAAGCCTTATATGCAAATCCCAGCAGTAACATCATAATCGATGGGGAAAACCTGAAAGCTTTTCCTTTAAGATTTAGAACAAAATAAGATTTCCCACTCTAACCACTTTTACTCAATACAGTACTAGAGGCTCCAGCAAAGCAATTAGACAAGAAAATTAAATAAAAGCCATCTGATTCAGAAAAAAAGAGGTAAAATGATCCATTTGCAGATAACATCATCACATATGCATAAAACTCAAAAGACTCAACAACAACAATAAACTGTTATAACTAAAAAACAAATTCAATAAATTCTCAGAATATATAATCAACATAAAAACCCAGGTCATTTAGAGGGGCATCTGGGTGGCTCAGTCAGTTAAGCAACCAACTCTTGGTCTCGGCTCAGGTCATGATCTCATGGTTCATGGGATCAAGTCCCACATTAGGCTCTGTGCTGACAGTTCAGAGCCTGCTTGGGATTCTCTCCCTTGATCTCTGTCCCTCCCCAACTCATGCTCTCTCTCTCTTTCTATCTCTCTCAAAATAAATAAACAAAAATTTAAAAAATCCATGGTGTTTACGTACAGAATGAACTATCCAAAAAGTAAATTCAAAAACAATTCCATTTAGAAGAACAACAACAACAGTCAAATACTTAGTGATAAACTTAATCAAATAGGTGAAATAACTGTATATTGGAAATTATAGAAAATTGCCATAGAAAATTAAAGAAGGCAGAGACTGGGTGGCTCAGTCAGTTGAAGCTACAATTCTGGATTTCAGCTCAGGTCATGATCTCATGGTCATGAGATCAAGCCCCATGTGGGCTTTGTGCTGAGCATGGAGACTGCTTGGAATTCTCTCTCTCCCTCTCTCAGCTCCTCCCTTACTTACATTCTCTCTCTCAAAACAAACATTTAAAAAAATAAAACCCAAAGAAATGTAAAGACATATGATGTTCATGGGTTGGAAGAGGTAATGCTGTTAAAATGTCCATACTACCCAAAGTGATCTACATATTGAATGCAATCCCTACCAAAATCTCAATGACACTCTTTACGGAAATAGAAAAAAAAATCTTATAATCATGTGGAAACACAAAAGACCCCAAAGCCAGAGCAAAGCAATGTTGGAAAGGAAAAATAGAACTGGAGGTATCATATTTCTTGATTTCAAATATATTATAAAGCTATACTAATCAAAATAATATGGTACTGACCTAGAAATAGACACACAGAAAAATAGAACAAAAATGAGTCACCAGAAACATACCCTTGAATATATGGTTAACTAATATTTGACAAGGGATCCAAGAATATTTAATAGGGAAAGGATAGTCTCTTCAATAAATGATTCTAGGAAAACTGGATAACCAAATGCAGAAAAATGAAATTGTACCCTTCGATTGTACCATTGAAAAGATTAACTTGATATAGATTAAAGACTTAAAAATAAAACCTGAAAAAATAAAACTTCTGGAAGAAAACAGGACAAATCTTCTTGACGTTGGTTTTGGCAAAGAGTTTTTGGACCTGACACCAAAAGCACAAGCACTATAAACAACAAATTAATAAATGGGGACAAATCAAACTAAAGGGCTTATGCACAACAAAATGAATAATCGACAAAATGAAAAGGGAACCAATGAAATGGGAGAAAAGATTTACAAATCATATACTTGATAAGGTCTTAATACCCAAAATATATAAACAACCCATAAACTCAACAGCAAAAAAATAAACAATCCAGTTAAAAAAAAAAGCAGAGGAAGGGCACCTGGGTGGCTCAGTCACGTCAGTCTGATTTTGGCTCAGGTCATGTTCTCACAGTTCATGAGTTCGAGCCCCACCTCTGGCTCTGTGCTAACAGCTTGGAGCGTGGAGCCTGCTTTAGATTCTGTGTCTCCCTCTCTCTCTGCCCCTCCCCTACTTGTGCTCTCTCTCTCTCTTTCAAAAATTAACAAATATTTTAAAAAAAGAAAAAAGAGCAGAGGACATCAGGAGACATTTTTCTGAAGATGCCATAGAGATGGCCATCAGGTACATGAAAAGTTTGTTGCATCACTAATCATCAGAAAAATGCAAATGAAAACCACACTGAGATATCACATTACACTATTTAGAATGGCAATCAGCAAAAAGACAAAAAAATTAGCAAGGATGTGGAAAAAAGGAACTCTTGTATACTGCTTGTTAGTAAGTTGGTTACTTACTTTAGAAGTAATGAATGTTAGAAGAATGTTAGAAAACATTATGAAGGTTTCTCAAAAAATTGAAAAGAGAAATACCGTATGATTCAGGAATCCCACTTCTGGGTATATATCTCCGAAAGAAATGAGAACAGGATAGACATTTACAGACTTATGCTCATTGCAGCATTATTGACAGTAGGCAAGATATGGAAACAACCTCAATATCCACCAACGTATGGATACATAAAAATGTATGAGTACTTAGACATATACATACAATGGAATATTATTCAGCCTTTAAAAAGGGAAATCTTCTCACTTGTGAAAACACAGACAAATTTGAAGGACATTAAACTAAGTAAAATGAGCCAGATGCAGAAACAAAAATACTGCATTATCTCACTTCTGTGCAATCTACAACAGTGAAAACTCATGTTAAGTACAGAGCAGAATGGTGGTTGCTGGAAATGGAGAAAGGGGAGATGGGGAGATGTTGGTCAGAAAGTACAGAGTTTCAGTTATGTAAGAGACATAAGTTCTGGAGATCTAATGTATAGTTAACAATACTGTACTGTGGTAGTGCCTGGGTGGCTCAGTCAGTTAAGCGGTAAACTCCTGATTTCAGCTCAGGTCATGATCTCATGGTCATGGGTTCGAGCCCTTCGTTGGACTTTGCGCTCACAGTGTGGAGCCTGCTTCGGATCTCCTGTCTCCCGCTTTCGGCACCTATCCTGCTCATGCTCTCTCTGCCTCTGTCTCCCACTTTCTCTCTCTCCCTCAAAAACAAATAAATGCTAAAAAGAATTTTAGAAAAACAATACTGTATTGTGCAAGTAAAATTTGCTGAGTAGATCTTAAGTGTTCTCAACACACACACACAGAAAATGGTAACTATAAGATATAATGGTCTTGTTAACTGGCTTGATTGTGCTAATCATTTCACAATGTGCATTTATATCAACAACATTATTATTGTATACCTTTAATATATTTATAAGTTTTGTTCCTTTTACTTCAATATAGCTAGGAAAAAGAAGAAAATACTTAGATTTACAAATTGGTAGGGCATTCCAAATTAAAGAGGAGTTATTTTCTACACTTTTTAAAAACTAGAATGAGAACATTCAATTGCAGTATAGATATGTGTACAAAGTATGGAGTAAACTTTTCTCAAAAATTGTTCCGGAAATGTCAAGGAAAAATACGCATATACCCTATGACCTCTTAAACCTTCCTCTGTGAATCGATCTTGGAGAAATAAAAGTGCTTTTCTGAAAGTCTATGTGCTCAAGAAATTTTATTTCAGCTTTGTTTTATTGTAAACATATTAGGGGGAGTGGGGGCTTGAACAAATGTCCACCAAAAGAGGTATCATGAGCACGTTTATAGCACCTCTGTGATATGGAATATTATGCAAATATTAACAATGGGTTGTTCTATATTTGTCTAAAACAAAGTGCAAACCCTATATATAGCATGATCCTTGGAGTAGAAGGTATTTGTGCCAGCTTATATCCCCTTAGCAACTTACCATTAAAGTTAATAATGATAGTATACTAATGTAGGCATCTGCAACTCTCCACCTGAGGGCTTCTGCCTCATCTTCAGGTGGGATAAGTCAGGACTGCCTAAGTGCCTGAAAGATCAGCCTTAACTAATGATGGATAATTGGAGGATAACCTTCACCTCTTTCTTGGCCCCTAGGGTGAGATAACTCTGAGATGGGCTCTACACTGCGTCCACTAGTTCGCCTGCAGGTTTCAGTGTAGTTTATTATGGTTGTAACGTGCTAAAATAACACATCTTTATTTGCCTCCTTTTTTCCTGGACTCACATCCTCCCTACCAGTGCTTGCTGGGGCCCCTCTGAAAGCAAAAAACAAAACAAAACAAAACAAAACTATGTTCTTGTCATTGGATCATGGTCTGCTTCTGAGAGAACACAACCGAAAATAATTCGTGTTTTGTGCAAACCACTGCAATAAATCCCCAACCCCATATGTGGCTTTGAGAAGAGGAGGGTAGAGAATGATACTTGTTTAATTCAAGGGGGTAGATATAAATTAGAGCGGTGTGTCAGGAGTCCCAAAGAGCACCCCCAGATGGGAAGAGTTGCTAGGAGGACCCTGAGGACTTGGCATACGATATTACTTATGCTTATGTTTCATCACAGTAAGAGAATATAAAGCAAAATCAGCAAAAGAAGAAAAAGTCCCAGGGAGGCCAAATCCAGAGCAAACCAGGCACAAGTCCTGTCCTGGCGGTATCACATGGAACATGCTTAATTTCCCTAGCAGTGAGGTGTGAAAACACATAGGAAATGTTGTCTGCCAATAACAGATCTAGTAATTTATTGGGGGCTGACTACATGAAGCCCCCTCTGCCTAGCACATACCAAAATTGCACACTCACATAAGGAAAGCAGGTGCTCAGCACAGTCCGTGTTTTCATACAAAAAGTGTAGGCACAGTAAGCCACTCTTATCAGTTAGAACACTGGGAACCTTCTCCAAATCCAAATCCCAGTTCTAAGATGAAGGCTCAGGGCCAACCATGTAAACAGGCCTTTTATCTTTTTAATTTCTGTCTTTAATTTAAATCCGACTTACTTAAAATATAGTGTAATAATGGTTTTAGGAGTAGAATTTAGTGATTCGTCCCTTACATACAACACCTGGTGCTCATCCCAACAAGCGCCCTCCTTAATGCCCATCACCCATTTAGCCCATTCCCCTGACCCACCACCCTTCTAGCAAACCTCAATTTGTTCTCGATATTTAAGAGTCTCTTATGGTTTGCCTCCCTCTCTGTTTTTCCTTCCGTTCTCCAATGTTCATCTGTTGTGTTTCTTAAATTCCACATAGGAGTGAAATTATTTGATATATGTCTTTTTCTGCCTGACTTATTTCGCTTAGCATGATACATCCCAGTTCCATCCACGTTGTTGCAAATGGCAAGATTTCATTCTATTTTATCACCGAATAATATTCCATTATATATACACACCACATCTTCTTTAATCATTCCTCAGTTGATGGACATTTGGGCTCTTTCCATAATTTGACTATGTTGATAGTAGTGCTATAAACATTCAGGTGCATGTGACCCTTCGAATCAGCATTTTTGTGTGCTTTGGCTAAATACCTGGGAGTGCAATTGATGGGTCATAGAATAGTCCTATTTTTAATTTTTTTGAGGAACCTCCTACTGTTTTCCAGAGTGGCTGCACCAGTTTGAATTCTCACCAACAGTGCAAAAGTGTTCCCCTTTCTCCATGCCCTCGCCAACATCTATTCTTTCCTGTGTTGTTAATTCTCACCATTCTGACAGGTGTGAAGTAGTATCTCATTGTGGTTTTGATTTTTATTTCTCTGATGATAATTGATTTTGAGCATCTTTTCACATGTCTGTTAGCCATCTGGACGTTTTCTTTGAAAAAGTGTCTAATGTCTTCTGCCCATTTCTTGGGATCACTTGTTTTTTGGGTGTTGAGCTTGCTAAATTCTTTAGATTGTAGTTGCTAACCTTTTATCCAGTATGTCATTTGCAAATATCTTCTCCCATTCTGAAACTGCCTTTAGTTTTGTTCATTGTTGCCCTCACGGTGCAGAAGCTTTTTATCTTGATCAAGTCCCAATGGTTCATTTTTGCTTTTGTTTCCCTTGTCTCCAAAGACATATCTGGTAAGAAGTTGCTGTGGCTGAGCTCAAAGATGTTATTGCCCGTTTTCTCCTATGGGACTTTGATGGTTTCCTGTCTTCCCTTTAGGTCTTTCATCCATTTTGAGTTGGTGTAAGAAAGTGGTCCAGGTTCATTCTTCTGCATGTTGCTGTCCAGTTTTGCCAGCACCGTTTGCTGAAGAGACTATCATTTTTCTATTGGATACTCTTCTCTGCTTTGTCAAAGATTAGTTGGCAATACATTTGTGGGTCCATTTCTGGGTTCTCTGCACTGTTCTATTGACGTATGTGTCTGTTTTTGTGTCAGTAGCATACTGTCGTGATGTATATACAACTTTGTATACACAGCTTGAAATCCGGAATTGTGATGCCTTCAGCTTTGGGTTGGTTTTTTTTTTTTTTTTGACATTACTTTGGCTATTTGGGGTCTTTTGTGGTTGCAAACAAATTTTAAAATTGTTTGTTCTAGCTTTATGAAAAATTAAACAGGACTTTTAAAGGATAAAAGTCAAGCCTGTTATATTAACTTTCCACACAGAGTTTGATTAAGACTTAATTTATGCATTTTAAAAATTATTCTACTTGTCACAGTGAGTTCATGTGGCTTTTAAAATTAAAATATTAATAACATAAATAGGAAATTCAATTCAATAATGATAACATAAAACATATAGTCACTTTAACACCCTCTCAAAATCCATTAAAATAATAGACTATTACAACTCCAACATTAGTGCTAAGAAGGAAAGCAAGTCTCTAGCAGACAATAAAGAGAGAAGAAATTTTAAAAGGTACAAAAAAATTAGGAACAGATTAACAGCAAAACTAAAAAACGCTGAAGAATCTTATATCTCATAAAGAGAGGAGGACCCACAAACAATTATTGCTGCTAGCAGAACCTGTACATAATTGTACAAAAAATCACAACAGGTACTTTTCCCATGTAATTAAAGAACAGTGAAAACATTTGATTCTTTGTCTCTTACAGCAGCTGTTATCAGTGTTTTGACCCCAGGATAAAAATAGGAGTAGCACACTCTAAAACATGACTATTTACACAGGAAGACAAGTAGCACTTTAATTTCCTGTCAGCCACCACAAAAGACATGGATTCTCTAAATTCAGAAGACCAGGAAACTAAACTCTAAAGAAACCCTGGTAACTAAAATATGCACCTCAGCAACTACCCAAACTAAGGGTATCCTCTTAAGTCTAACCTGTATTCAAGACCAAAGAAAAAGGGAATCATTTATATCTAAGTAAAGTAGTCATATATATATATATATATTTAATGGGAACTCTACCCTCAGTGTGGTAGATCTCAGGACACCATAAGATCAAGAGTTGCATGCTCTATGGACTGAGCTAGCCAGGTGCCCAGAGTCTCATCAATCTTAATCATTATGTACAAATTATATACAAACCATTATATACAAATATGCATATATGGTCAGCAACAACCAACAGTTGAAGAAACACAACATCAAAATTCTGCAAATTGAACAGAGTAGGGAAACTTAATATAATAGTTTCTCTTTTCCTTTTAATTAATACTAATATTGAAATTAAAACCTTATTATTGGCTATATGTTTTATAATGCTTTATTTTCTCAAATCTCTGAAGCAGTCATTTTTAATTTCTATTAATTTTCTATAAATTTTATTGAAATAAAAATCTCAATATTTTGGCTGAATGGCAGAATGACCCAAGCTGAAGATGAAATTAATAACTGTAAGATTAAATTGAGATATTTTCCAGGAATGTAGTGTAAGAGTATAAAAAGATGAGAAGGAAACCTGTGAGATACATAAATTGTGTATGATAATTCCAATATCCTTTCAATGGAGATCAAAATGGACGTTGAAGAGGAGGGAAATATATAGTGCAAAATACATCTGAATAAAAGAATGACTAAGTGTCAACATGAGAAGTCTAGAAAGAAAAAGTTTTTTTTTAAGTTTCAAAATCTGAAACATTTGGATGGAACTTTCAAATAATTAAAGAAAACCTTTTTTAAAATTCCAGAATGAAAGTATAAAAGCCATCTCTTAAACAAAACAAGAATCAGATGAGACATTAGGATAATATACCCACGGTTCTATGGGAAGGTTATTTTGATCCTATCTATGCCATACCCCAACGTACAAGGAATTTTCTCAATCAATGACAGAACAAGTAGAAGATACATAATTAAGGCTATAAAATATTTGAAAAACAAAATTAAAAATCTTGAACCTATGTGCATGTGTAGATTATTGAGTTTAATAGCAGCAGAATAGGCATTCTTTATAAGATGTTCATGAGACATTTATGAATTGGATATAAATGAAGCAATATATAAAGAAGAGATTTTGTAATGTTGAATGTTCATACCAGAAAAAGGAAAAGGCTGAAAATTAATTATGCATATAAATTAATGCATACCAGTATGTTTCAAAAGGAAAAATAAAATGAATTTAGAGAAAGTAAAAATAAAAGTAAGAAGTACAGGAGCCGAAATTAATCAAAATAAAAACCAGATATCACATTGATATATTCAGAAAAAGTGAGTTCTTCAAAAAGATCAATAAAAATTTATCCTCTGTCAATGCTGAGTAGGAAAATTATAAAATGATGGAGGGCACAAATAATGAATATTAAGAATTAAAAAGATTAAAAAAAAGAATTAAAAAGATTAAAAATTAACAAAATTAAAGATGGTGTTAGATATTAATAGTTAAAATTTTTTTTTACATTTATTTATTTTTGAGGGACAGAGTAAGACAGAGCGCGAGTGGAAAAGGGGCAGAGAGAGTAGGAGACACAGAATCTGAAGCAGGCTTCAGGCTCTGAGCAAGTGTTCAGAACAGAGCCTGACACAGGGCTTGAACCCATGAACCGTGAAATCATGACCTGAGCCAAAGTGGGAATGAGCCACGCAGGCGCCCCCACAGATATTAATACTTTAAAAAATAATATTAACATATTTGGAAAGTTAAATGAAATACATATATATATATATATATTTCATATATAGCAACAAAATTGACTCACAAAATTTTAAAATCTGAATATATTAGTACTTTGAAAATAAAAAAATGAAATTATATTAATAATAATCTTCCCACTAAGAAAACATACCAAATGTTCACAAAGGAACAATTATAATATTAGAGGAATTCTTCCAGAGTGTAGAAGAGAATATAAGCCTCACATTTTTTTATTAAGATAAATAATCTTGATCAAAAATCTACCAATGGCATTGTAATAAAGGAAAATTTAAAGGTCATTCTTTTAAGCTCAAAAGTCCTAAACAAAATGCAAACCCAAAACAGTAACTTTTAAAAAGTATACTGCCTCATAATGATATTGACTGTATCTCAGAAATATAAGGTTGGTCTACTATTGGATAATCAGGTAGTATAGTATTTACATCAGGCAGTTAAAGGAGAAAATCACATGATAATTTTAGAATATGCAGAAAAGTCAACTGATAAAATCTAACATGAGTTCCTGTTAAAGCTTAGTAAACTCGGAATAAAAGGAGCCACTCTTATTCTGATCAAAAGTATGTATAATCCCCACAACAATGAAAACTACAACCCATGTCAAACATAATGATGAAAGTTTGATGATCTCTCTGATATTCAACATTATACTGGAAGTAATAACAACATTAAGGCAGAAAAGAAAAATAAAATAAGAACAAGGGTGAGAAGACCATTCAGTGAAAGAAAGAATACTCCTTTCAATAAGTAATGCTGGTAAAACTGGATGTCCACATGCAAAAGAATGAAGTTGGAACCATAACTTACATGCTGTACAAATATTAACACAAAATAGATCAAGGGCCTAACTGTAAGAACTAAAATTATAAAACTCTTAGATGAAAACATGGCTAGATTCTCTGCTTGGAATCTCAGATGGCTAAAATCAAAATACTGGCCACGGGTTCATTTCTCATCTGGAGCTCAGGTTTCACTGCAAAGTTCACTTATTGTTGAAAGAGTTCACTTCCTTGCGGTTGTAGAACTGATGTGCTACATGAACTGTATTTTGATGACATGGGAATCCCTTATTATTCAAGATAAATATAATGTGTTCAATCCTTCCTATGGCTTGGATCTCTTTTATTTATTCTTATAATGCATTGAATCCTTCCCATGACTTGGACTCTCTTATTTCTTCGTATGCATTCCTTTTTCACTTTTAAGGGCTTGTGTGATTACATTTGGACCACCTGGATACTTCAAGATAATCTCTGAGTGGCGCCTGGATGACTCAGTTGGTTAGGTGTCTGACTTCAGCTCAAGTCATGATCTCACGGTTTGTGGATTTGAGCCCTGCGTCAGGCTCTGGAGCCTGCTCCGGAGTCTGTGCTCCCCTCTCTCTCTGTCCTTCCCCTGCTCACACTCTGTCTCTCTCTCTCTCAAAAATAAAAAAAACATAAAAAAAAATAATCTCATCATCCTAGTGATTAGGATGTGGACTTTGGCAGGAAAAGGGGCATATTTCTGCCTATCACAATTGCATATGCAAAAAAAGTAAAAAAGAATCAATTGATAAACATTTTAGTATTAATAAAACAATTAGTTAACAGATAAGGCAGTTCAGGAGAACTACTGGCTAAAACATTAACTCTAAATAATCAATGCCAGTCACCAAAAAAATTAAAACATACCGTTTGTAATAATGTCAAAATATGAAATAAGAATAAATAGGGACGCCTGTGTGGCTTAGTCGGTTAAGCTTCCGACTTTCTCTTAGGTCTTGATCTCTCGGTTCTTGGGTTCGAGCCCCGCGTCGGGCTCTGTGTTGACTGCCAGCTCAGAGCCTGGAGCCTGTTTCAGAGTCTGTGACTCCCTCTCTCTCTGACCCTCCCTTGATCACGCTCTCTCTCTCTCCTAGAAATAAATAAAACATTTTTAAAAAATTTAAAAAAAATAAATAAGAATATACCTAAGCATCATAAGGCATTTTTGAGTACAATTACAAAATTTAAAAGGTGGAATTAAAGATTCCCTGAATTGTACAGATGTACATTTTAAATATGTCAATTAAAACATCAATTTTAGATTTAATATAACTGCAATGAGAACCTCACAAATTGTACTGTGTGACTTCACAACTGATTTTATATCTTGTATGGGAATAGAAAGGGTCAAGACTAGTTATGTACCTCCAGAAAGAAAATAAAAGGGTTGAATAAGTTGCTTTAACAGTTTAAATATATATATATATTTTTTATAAAGTTAAACAATTTTTTTTAAAAACCATGATATTTGGACAGAGATGGGCTAATACACCATCTAGGCAGAATAAAAATCCTAAAAACTGCATAACCTGTATACAGACAATTGATATATGAAAGAGGTAACCCTGCAGAAGAGTGAAAAGGATGGACTTTATAAGAAATTCATATGGAGACAATTCATGAATCATGTGAAACAGGACTATCACTTCATACAATCTGAAAAAATCAATTCCAGGTTGAAATTTTTAAAAATGTCAGAATAAAAATCCAAAATGCTACCATCCATAAAAGCAAGAGAAAAAAAAAAGGACAAAACCATCAAAATCAAATGTTTTGGAATCTGGAAATTGACCAAGGTTTGTAACAACCTGGAAAATGCTTCCCCTCCCCACAATAAAAGCTTATTGTCTGTAAGAACTGCAAATTTTATGGCATTCTAATTTCCCCATTCCAATCCCTGGCCTCCCTACTGAATGTTAGCCAGGAAAATAACTGTCCACTTTCTCAGTATCAAAAGAAACAGAGCAAACCTCATTCAAAAATCATTGTAATTAATTATTGGATCTGACCTTTTTGGTGTATTCCTGGAAAACTGGCTTAAATGTTTGTCTTTATGTTAGTGACTTGACTGTAACTGGTCTAGTGTTAAAGCCACGTGCAGGGTAGGGGACAGCTTGCCCTGAAAACATTAAGAGGCTAACTAAGATAGTCTTAGGCTCCCTCCATCTAAGATAATAAATGATACCTAACAGGTGAGATAAACAATAGACTAACCAAGAAGTTTGAAAGGTCTTAGGGAAGTAATTATGCCTCATCTCCCTGAAATTCGTCTGTGGAAGCCCTAACAGTCACTACCTTAGAATATGACCCTCTCTGAAGATAGGGAGAGAAACAAGGAGAGAGACAAAGGCCATGAGAGGACACAACACAAAAAGAATCCATCTTCAATCCAAGGAGAGAGACTTTACAGGAAATCAAACCTTCCAACACCTTGATCTAGGGCTCTGTAGCGTCCAGAACTGTGAGAAAATAAATTCCTGTGGCTTAAATCACATAGTCTATGGTATTTTATTATGGTAGCCCTAGAAATTAACAGAGGAGGAGGCTGGGGAATGAGATTTCCCTAAAGTTTTGAAAAGCTCCAAAATATTCCTGGTATCATAACCAAATTTAGAAGATCTCTCCTTTTCCAATGTCTTCTATTTTATAACATTTTTAAATGTTTATTTATTCTGAGAGTGAGCAAGCACAAATGCGGGAGGAACAGAGAGAGAGGGAAAGAAAGAATCTCAAGCAGGTCCCATGCAATGAATGCAGAGCCCAACTTGGGGCTCAATCTCATAAACCATGAGATCATGACCTGAGTCGAAATCAAGAGTTGGATACTCAACCAACTGAGCCACCATGTGTCCCTATTTTATGGTAGCATTTATATGAAAATTCTAGAATAGCCAAATCCATAGAGATTGAAAAGTCAAATAGTGATTGTCAGGAGAACTGATTGGCACTAACTTCTAGTGAGTATGGGTTCTTTATGGGGTAATGGAAATGTTCTGGAATTAGATACTGATAAGGGCCACACAACATAATGAATACACTAAAAACTGATGAAGTGTACACTTTCAAATGTTGAATTATACGTTACATGAATTATACATCAGTTTTTACAAATGCGATAAAAGTAAGCTCAAGATAGAAAAATGGCCAACACATAAAATGGAAAACTACTTAAAAGATAAATAAGACAATATGTTTGTTTTCAAGTTGATTCTTAACTATAGAGAACAAACATGATTACCAGAGGAGAGGTAGATAGGGGTATGGGTGAAATAGGTGATGGGAATTAAAGAGTACACTTATAAGGATGTGTACAGAATTGTTGAATAACTATATAGTACAACTAAAACTAATATAACACTGTATGTTAACTATACTGAAATAAATTTTTTAAAACTTTAGAACAGACTTAAAAATGAGCATGTGAGGACATAGGAAGAAGGTGATCATCAGCAAGCCATGGAAAGAGGTCTCAGGAGACAACAAACCTGCTGACACTTTGACCATGGACTTGTAGCTTCCAGAAATGTGATAAAATAAATTTTTATTGTCTAAGCCAAAAAAAAGGGGGGAGGAGGGGATGTTTACAACATACATAGCTAATTAAGGTTATATATGTTATATGAACAAACACAAACTACAATGAAACATTGATTACAAATATTGAATACAAATTTTGTTAGACTTTACAAGAGGAAAAACATTGACCAGTAAATATATGAAAATATCAGTAAATATATGAAAATATATGAAAATAACTAAGAACATGCATTCATTAGTAATCAGACAAATTTC
This sequence comes from Hyaena hyaena, assembly GCF_003009895.1. Classification (NCBI taxonomy): domain Eukaryota; kingdom Metazoa; phylum Chordata; class Mammalia; order Carnivora; family Hyaenidae; genus Hyaena; species Hyaena hyaena. The sequence goes on along the minus strand of NW_024082056.1, from coordinate 11,238 downwards.
AATTAAAGTCTCGATGAGATATTACTGCATACACACCAGACAGGCAATTACTAGAACCTCTGATGACACCAGTTGTTAGTAAAATTGTGAAGCAATGGAGAATCTCATTCATGACTAGTCAAGTTTAAGTTGCTCAACTATATTGGAAATTATTTTATCAGCATAGCATACTAAAATCTAAAAACTACTTGACTTGCAGTATAGCAGCGTGCTAAGTATACAGAGCAAAATGACTCCTATGTAAGTTCACCAGGCAGTATATTCTACTTGTAATCATTCTCAATTGGAAGAAAAATTACAAATATCTGTCAATAGTAGAATGAACAAATTAGGAGATACCCATACAACTGAATAGTACACAGTAATATAAATGAAATAATGACAGCTGCACATGATGTTTACTTTTCACAAACATAATTCTCACAAACATAATGCAAGAATTAAAATGGTAATAATACAGTAGTATGACCTAATTTGCATCAAACTCAAAATTGAGTAAAAAATATATTTATAAGCTGTTACAAGTGATAAAATTATAAAGAAAAGCAAAGTGATAATTATTATAAATGTCAAAATGTTTAATGTGGGGGAAAGGATAGATATATAAGGGAATTCTAAGAGGCTGAGAATAATGTACTTTTCTCACCTTGGAGATGGTTAAATAGATCAGACACACTTTACTATTATTTCTTACATTGTGTTTTATGCACTATTATCTAGGAAAACTAGATACACACACATTTACATTAAGAAGACTTTCTCCACTAACCACTTTCCTCTCATGGTTCCAATATACAACACTGGAATATGTCTTTTTTTTTTTTTTTTTTTGGTTAATCTAACAGTGTTTCCTCATGTAAATAAAGAATATACATTTTATTTTCTTATTTTTGCAAAAGATAGTATATTGCATATACTACTCTGCCCATTGATTATTTCTCTAACATTACCTCATGGAGCTAATTCTATAAAAGTACTTAGAGTACTTTCGTCACATTTTATAGCTGCATAGTATTGCCCTCTGTGGGTGTATCATAGCTTATTATTTTTAAAACTTTTTTTTAATATATTTTTTTTATTTATTTCTAGGAGAGAGAGAGAGAGAGAGCGTGAGCAGGGGAGGGTCAGAGAGAGAGAGGGAGTCACAGACTGAAACAGGCTCCAGGCTCCGAGCTGGCAGTCAGCACAGAGCCCGATGCGGGGCTCGAACCCACGATCCGCGAGATCTTGACCTAAGCGAAAGTCGGACGCTTAACCGACTAAGCCACCCAGGCGCCCCTATTTTTAATGTTTACTTCTATTTTTGAGAGAGAGAGAGCATGGGAGAGTGGGAAAGGACCGGAGAGAGAGGGAGACAGAAGATCTGAAGCGAGCTCTGCATTGACAGCAGCAAGCCCAACATGGGGCTAGAACTCGGGAAGTGTGAGATCAAGACCTGAGCCAAAGTCAGAAGCTTAACCGACTAAGCCACCCAGGCACCCCAATTTGTCTACTTTTTATATTAATGAATGTTTGGGATGTTTCCAAATTTTCTACTGAAAACAGTGTGGTGGTCAATAACTTTGTATCCATGAAATATATGGATAAACTATAGATCATAGATTTTATATATTTGCATTTTTATAGACATTGTCAGGTAGCTGTCTATTGCAACATATGAATGCCAATGTTTCTCCCAAACATCACCAAACAGTGTATGTCAAACAGTGTATTTCACTGTTAACATTTAAAAATCTTTGTGTGAACTAAAAACATAATGAAGATTATATTTGCATTCCTGTTATGCATGAAGTTGAGAATCTATTCACTTGCTTCAGGTTCAACTATATTTCTATTACTGTGGAATATTTCTTCATGCCCTTTTCTCATTTATATATTGAATTGTTGGTCTATTTTTTACTTTAATGTGGAAAGAACACTTATCTATGAGATCTATTAAGAATTTTGATGTGTATACAATTGTTGATTATGGATACAAGCTTGTATAGCAGATCTCTTGAGCTTATTCATCTTGCTTGACTATGCCTGATTGTTAGGAACTTCCCATCTTTCCCTCTAGCCACTGGCATCCACCATTCTAATCATTGGTGCTATGCATTTGACTAATTTAGAGACCTCCTATAAATAGCATCTTATAAAATTTGTCTTTCTGTGACTGGTTATTCAAAGTTGATCATGTTGTGGCAAGTCTCAGAATTTCCTTCGTTTTTAAGGCTGACGTGTATTCAAGTGTATGCACATGGTTTTTTTATTCCATTTATCTGTCAATGGATATTTATGTTACTTCCACATTTTGGCTATTGGGAATAAAGGCATACCTCAAAAATATTGCAGGTTCAGCCCCAGACCATGGCAAAAAAGTGAATATCACAATAAAGAAAGCCAAGTTAATTTTTTTTATTTCTTATTGCATATAAAAATTGTTTACACTATACTGTAGATCTGTTTAGTGTGTAATAGCATTATGTCTAAAAATGTGCATACGTTAATCAAATACTTTATTACTAAAAAATGCTAACCGTTATCTGAGCTTTCAGTGAGATGTAATAACTGATCACAGATCACCATGAAGAATATAATAATAATAATAAAGTTAGAAATATTGTGATAATTACCAATATGTCACAGACACGTGAAGTGAGCAAATACTATTGGAAAAATGTCACCACTAGACTTGTTGTGCACAGGGTTGCCAGAAGGCTTCATTTTACAAAAAACACAATATCTGCTAAATACAATAAAGGGACGTACAACAAAATGAGGCATACCTGTAGTGCTGTAATAAACATAGGAATAATATCTCCTCAAGATGATGATTTCAAACCTTTTGCCTAAATATCCAGAAGTGGAATTGCTGGATCATATGGTAGTTCTATTTTTCATTTTTTGAAGAACCTGTACACTGTTTTCCATAATGGCTACACCATTTTGCACTATCAACAGAATGCAAGGAATCGGATTTCTCCACATCATCACCAACACTTGTTTCCTGTTTTGATAGCTGTCATCTTTGAAAGGTGAGAGGTGATACCTCATCTTGGTTTCCATTTTACATTTCTGTGATGATTAGTGATGTGGAGCATTTTTTCACATACCTATTGTCCATTTGTGTGTCTTCTTCACACAAATGTCTATTCAAGCCATTGTGCCATTTTAAAATCAGGTTAAGGTTTTTTTTTAACTATTGAGTTTTAGGAGTCCCTATCATATTTTGCATACTCAGCTCTTATCAGATATATGGCTGAAAATATTTCTTCTATCCATATTTTGACTTTTAATTCTATCAATTGTTTCCACTGCTGTGTAAAAGGTTTTCATTTTTACTTTAATCCCACTTATTTTTGTTTTTCTTGCTTATGCTTTTGGTGTCATATCCATCAAATCATTGCTAATCTACACGATATGTAGATTTCCCCCTATATTTTCTTCTGGAGTCTTACAGTTTTGGGCATTTTATTTAGGCCTTTAATCCAATCTGAGTTGATATGTGTGTATGGTGAAATGTAAGTGTCCAGTTTCATTCTTTTGCATGTGGATATCCACTTTATACAACACCATTCGTTGAAGAGACAATCCTTTCCCATTGTGTATTCTTGGCACCCGTGTCAGCAATCAGCTAATTATATATACATGGACTTACTTCTGAGCACTGCGTTCTATTCCATTGGTCAATTATGTCTGTCTTTATGCAGCATCATATTATTTTGAGTATCATAGCTTTGAATATAGTTGGAATCAGAAAATGTGATACCTTGAGCTTTGTTCTTTTGTCTCAAAACTGATTTGGCAATTTGTGGTCCTTTGTGGCTCAAAAATGAATTTTGGAATTAGTATTTCTATTTCTGTGAAAAAAAAATGACATTGGAATCTTGATAGGGCTGCACTGAATCTGTGTATCACTTTAGATAGTATGAACATTTGACCAATATTGTGTCTTCCCCCCCACCCCCCCATGAACATGGAGTGTCTTTCCATTTGTGTCTTGTTAAATTTCTTTCATCAATGTTTTGTCATTTTCAATGCACAAGTCTCTCATCTCCTTAAGTTTATTTCTTTGTATTTTATTCTTTTAGTGATACTGTAAATAGGATGATTCTCCTAATTTCTTTTTCATTTTGTTACTAGTATACAGAAACAAAACTGATTTGTGTATGTTAGTTGGTATCTTACAACTTTATTGAATTCCTTTATTAGTTGTTTTTTAACTCTTTAGAGTTTTCTATATAAAAGAGTATGTTAACTGCAAACTTGGACACTTATATTTCCTTTAAATTTTGAGGCCTTTTATTTCTCTGGCTAAGAATTCTAGTGCTATGTTAAATGAAGAGCAAGGGTAGGTATCCTTAATTTGTTCCTGATCTTAGAATAAAAGCTTTCAATTTTTACCCTCTTGAGTTACAGGTCAATATATATAGCCTTTATTGTGTTGAGGTAATTTCCTTCTAATCCTAGTTCATTGAGGATTTTTATAATAAAGTGGTGTTGAATTTTGTCCAACACTTTCTCTGCATCTGTTGAGATGATCATGTGATTTTTATCCTGTATTCTGTTAACGTTGTGTGTCACATTAATTGAATTTCATGATGTTGAACCATCTTTGGGTCCCAGAAATAAATCTTAATTGGTAATGACGTATACTCCTTTTAATGTGTTACGGGACTTAGGTTGCTAGTGGTTTTTTTTGAGGAGTTTTTCATTTATAAGCATCAAGGACACTGGCTTTTGGTTTTATTCCTTTTTTAAAATCATTTTTTAATGGCCCTTAGTTTTATTTTCCTATAGTGACTTTGTCTGTCTTTAGCATCTAGGTAGTGCTGGACTTACAAAATGAGTTTGGAAGTATTCTACCTTTCCTTCAAAAATTTTTAGAAGATTTTGCCAAAGATTGGTATTACTTTTTCTTCAAATGTTTGGTACAAATTCAACAGTGAAGCCATCTGATCCTGTGATGTTATTTGTTGGTAGGTGTTTGATTACAGATTCAATCTCAATACTCATTATAGGTCTGTTCAGACATTCCTCATGTTTTATTTCTTCATGGTTTAGTCTTGAAGGTTTTCAAGAGTTAATCCATTTCCTCTAGGCTATTTAATTTGTTGGTGTATAATTATTCAAAGTAGTCTCCCACAAACCTTTGTATCGATATGGCACCAGTTGTAAATCTATTCTTTCATTTTGATTTTATTTAAGTCTTCTCTATTTTTTTTCTTAGGGGACCCAGGTGTTTTTCAATTGCTCAAATATTTTCAAGGAAAAAACAATAACCTCTGAGTTTCACTGATTTTCTTCTATTATTTTTTTCCATTGTCTATTTTGTTTATTTCTGTTCTAATCTTTGTTATTTCATCCCTTCTGATTCCTTTGGGCTTAGCTTTTCTTTTTCAAGGTCCTTACTGAGCAAACTTAGGTTGTTTATTGAGATCTTTCTTCTATTTTAATGTAGTTTTTTATAACTATCAACTTCACTCTTAGAACTGCTTTATCTGCATCTCACATGTTTTGGTATGTTGTGTTTTATTTTTATTTGTTTTGAGGTATTTTATAACGTCTTCCTTGACTCCTTTTTGAGCTGTTGTGTTATAACACAATAGTTGCTTGAGACTGTGATGTTTAATTGCCACATATTTGTAACTTTCTCAGTTTTCACTCTACCAGTTGGTAATTTCATTACATTATGGTTAGAAATGGTAGTTGGTATGATTTCAGTCTTTTAAAATACGGTCTATAGTGTTATTGACATCTTCTATCTTCTTATTTAACTTCATTTTTTTAATGTTTATTTTTTTGAGAGAGAAAGACAGAGCATGAGCAAGGGAGGGGGAGAGAGATAGAGAGACATAGAATCCAAAGCAGGTTCCAGGCTCCAGGCCATTAGCATAGAGCCCACTGTATGACTCAGACCCATGACTACAAGATCATAACCTGAGCTGGACACTTAACTGACTGAGCCTCCCACGTGCCCCTCTTTATTGAACGTCTGTCTGGATGTTCTGTTTTATTGATAGTGAAGTATTGATGTCACTTACTATTATCCTATAACTATTTCTCCTTTCAGTTCTGTCAGTGTTTGCTCCAATACTGGGGACAAATATATTTCTTATATCTTCCTAGTGGATTGACCTTTTATCATTTTGTTTCATGTGACATTTTTGACTATTTAGTCTCATAAATTTACAGTCACCCTGTTCTCTTTTGGTTACCACTTGCCTGGAATATTATCTTTTTTCATCCATACACTTTCAGCCTATTGTGTCCTTACATCTAAGTGATTTTGTTGTACATAGCATATAGCTGGGTCTTGTATTTTAATCTTTTAAAATATAGAGCCAATTCCAAAGAATAAGAAAAAAGAAAATACTCAGCCATTCTGTGTCTTTAAATTGGATAATTAACTCATTTTACATTTAAATGAATTATTCTTTTGACATTTTATTAGTTGTTTTCTATTAGTTTATTAATTCTTTTGTCTATCCTCTTGTTTTGTGTTTTCTGGATTTTTTAAAATTGATCATTCCTTTCTCTTTCCCATGTGTATAGTTTCTATAGGTATTTTTGTGGTTACCTTGGGGCTTATATAAAATCTTTTATAGTTATAACAGTCTATTTTAAGCTGATAATGAGTTCAATTTCATACAAATACTCTACACTTTAACTTCTCCCCTTTCTGCAGTCTATGTTATTGTTGTCACAATTTACACCTTTATATCTATTCATTTTATGTATCTTTAAAGATATTTTTGGTTGTAGCTGTTGTAACAAATATTTTTGTCTTTTAACGTTTGTGCTAGAATTAAAAGTGATGTACCTACCACCTAAGTAAATATCTTTATGAGAAACATTTTAATTCTGTGTCAGGAAAATCACATAATTCCAATTCATTAAGATAACTTTCTGGAGGTTTATCTTTTTCTTTTGTTTGGGACATCTTTATCGGATTCTTCATTTTCCTATGCTGTCTTGTTATCTGTGTATTAGAGAAAACAGGCATTTCTCTCATCTTCATAGACTTGTCTAATACAGGAAAAGACACACTAATTGGCTTGACTAGAGTTTCTGGGGTCCTCTACCAACTCTTTATATCTCCAGGGAAAAACATATATCTATGGTTTTTGTTCACACCCTCTCTTCTACCAAGGATGTGGCATAGGTATGATTACCTACCAGCCCAAGGCACAATCTCCATTCTTCCCAGGTGGCTATACTATGCTAGATGCATCAAAGCTTCAAGACCAACAAGACAAATGCTAGATCTTTAGGCAGCCCTGGAGAAATTGGGACACTGGATGCACAGATCAACATTTACCTTTTCAATGGGGAGCTAAAACCTCAAATTTTGAATTCAGCAACTCTGTGCTGATCAGGTAGAGAGTCAATGAGATCAACACACAAGCTGACACTTCCATTCTCCCCCTGAGTGAACAGACTATGCTAGACCAATCAGAGATTCAAAACTTATGAGACTGATGCTAGTTCTTAGGGCAGTCTTGGAGAAGCCAGGTTGTTGGACTTAGGGATCTACTCTTTCCTTCCCAAGGACCAAGCTGAGAGCTGAGATTTTTTTTTTTTGTCTGCCTAATTTATGCAAAACAGGAGACAAAATCAATGGAATCTACCAAACAAATGTATCACTTTTATTCTCACACTGGTGATTAGACTGTGCTAGCCTTTTTAGAACTCCAAGACTGGCAAAACAGAAACAATCATCTGAGAAACCTCTCAGAAAAGATGGAATATAAGATGCATGCATCAACCCCTTCCCTCACATTTATGAAGCTTGGACAAGTATAAGGATGATGGTTGATTACTCATAAAAAACAGAGAAACCAGAATAAAATGGGCTGGCATATTTAAAGTGCTAGAAGGCAAAAAGAAAATCATTTTAAAAATTTTCAACCTAACTAAAACTCTATCAAAAAATATAGTTCAAAATGAAAGCAAATAGTCATTAAAAATAAAAGGCTGAAAGAATTAATCTCTAGAAGAATTACACTAAAAGAAATGTTAAAGGAGAATAGAGAGCACAAGACCCAAGTAAATTTGTGGTTAAATATTAAACAATTTTTATTATCTTTATTTTATGCACGTACCTCTATTTCTTTCCAAGTTTTGGGTTGTTGGAAAGAAAAATGGGAACAAGAACACAAAAGGTAGGAGAACTATGGTATCATTATATAGTTATATTGTTCACAAGATAGTATAAAATAATTTGAAGGCAAAGGATGAGATGTTAAAGGCTCATATTACAATCTTTAGAATAACACCTGAAAAATATCATGTAAAGCAATAGCTGAAACCTTAGGAATTAAATAAAAAAAACTATGTATGGGGGTGATGGGCATGGAGGAGGGCACTTGTGGGGATGAGCACTGGGTGTTATATGGAAACCAACTTGACAATAAACTATTAAAAAAAACTATGTATATTTAAAATGCTTGATAAATCCAAAAATGATAGACAAAGGTGAAAATAACAGACAACATATGCTGAAAACATAAAATAACCACCAACAGGGTTCATTTAAACATGAGTATATCAATAACTTCATTAAATATAAATTGAGTACTCATTCTAATTTAGAAATGGAAAGTTTGGTCAAAAAGCAATAAGCATACATTAAGATTAAAAACACAGATGGAAAGATCCAGAAAATACTAATAATAAGAAAGCTGGAAGAGCTACATTACAATCAGGCAAAGTACACTTTAAGATAAGGTACAAAATCAAATGTAAAGAAAATTTTATAATGACAAAAGGGAGAATTAATCAAAAAGAGAAAACAGGATGGCTCAATTGGTTAAGTAGCTGGCCCATGGTTTCCTCTCAGGTCATGATCTCATGGTTTGGGGATTCAAGCCCTATGTCAGGCTGCACACTGACAGCGTGGAGCCTCTCTCTCTCTCCCTTTTTCTCTATCCCTCCCCCACTTTCGCTGTTTCTCTCTCTCTTTCAAATTGAATAAAACTTTTAAAAATATTTAATAAATAAAAATAAAAAAGAAGAGAAAACCATCCTGAATCTGTATACAGATTTTTTTAAAATTGAAAATGTATAAAGCAAAAACTGAAGAACTAAAGGGAGAAACAAGCAAATCCACAACAAGGTTAAACATTTTAAACCTCACAACTTGTTAATTTATAGAATGAGCAGTACAAAAAGAGTAGGTATATGGAAGATTAGAAAAGCTCTGAAAATTGACATTAGCTAATTAATAGGTATGAAGCACTATAAAACACCTGCTGAACATGGTTATTTTCAGGGGCATATAGAAAGTTAAAGAAAACAGACAATATGCTAGACCATAAAACAAATTTCAAAACTATCAAAAAATTTAAATCATATCACATAAATTGACCAAAATTGGGGCACCTGAGTGGCTCAGTCGTTTAAGCGTCTGACTTCAGCTTAGGTCATGATCTCAGGGTTTGTGGGTTCGAGCCCCACATCAGGCTCTCTGCTGACAGCTCTGAGCCAGGAGCCTGCTTTGGATTCTGGGTCTTCCTCTCTCCCTCTCTCTCCGCCCTTCCTCAGTTTACACTCTCTCTCCCTCAAAAATTGAATAAACATTTAAAAAATTAATAAATAAATAAATTGATCAAAATTAGATGAAATGTGAAATCAATAGAAATAAGATACCTAAAAATAACCAAATATTTGGCAAGTATGACATTTATGAATATTACATGAATCATAATAGTAAATCAAACAAGCTTAGGGAAAAAAATCACACTGAATGATAATGAAAACATAACGTAATAAGACTTATTGGATGCAGGCCCAGATAATTTTAAACAGGAGCAGATAGTTTTACTAGTGGATACCATCAAACATCAAAACACCAATCTTGTACAAACATTTTTAGAAAATAGAAAAAAGAGAACATGTCACAATTGACTGTATGAGAAAATATAATCTTTATATAAAAGCCTGAGAAAAACATTACAAGAAAATAAACTTAGAGTTGAAAATTACTCAGAAACACAGAATCAAAATTCCTTGCAAAATCATTATAGAACTAAATCCGACAATAATGACAAAGGAAAATAGATTATAACAAAGTAGAGTTTATATCATGAATGTGAGGTTGGTTTAAAATTCTAAAATCCATTCAAATTACTCTAAATTCATTTTAAAAGTAAGAAGTAAAAATAATGAATCTCAATAGAAATAGAATTTTTTTAAAAAATTCAACACTGAGTCCTAGTATTTTCAGCATATTATAAATAGAAGGCACCCCCAGACTGCTAAAATGCTTCCAGCAAAGACCTAATGCTAACCTGACACTATTGTAATATCCAACAGCCCTTAAAACCAGAAAAATATCTAAGGATGTTTGCTCTCATTATTTTGAATCAACATTATATTCAAAGTCCTAACCAATGCAATAAGACAAGAAAAATAAATAGAAGGCAAAAATATTACATAATAAATAAAACTATTTTTATTTGCAGATAACATGATTATGTGCTTTAAAAACTATATTTGGATCTATTAATAAAAATTAGAACTGTAAGTATATTTAAGGTAACTTGATATAAGTTAAAATACAAAAAGCAATTGTTTTCATATATACTCTCAATAAAATATTGGAATTTTAATTTCCAAATATCATTAAAATGGCATGAAAGTATTCAATAGGAATAGATTTTATGAAAGTTGCCTAAGACCTCACTACTGTAGAACTGTAGAACATAGATAAAGAATATTAAAGAATGATTAAATAAATGGAAAAATAAGTTGTGCTCATGAGTTGAAAGAATCAATATTGATTGTTAAGATACTGAAGAAACTGACAAGGTGGTTCTACAATTTATATAATATAACTTCTTGAACACTGCTTTTCAAAAAGGAGAGTGATGCTGTGAGACATTTACTACCAAATATCAAAACTTAAAAAAATGCAGGGTGTCTGGGTGGCTCAGTTGGTTAAACATCAACTCTTGATCTCAGCTCAGGCCATGATCTCATAGTTTGTGAGTTCAAGCGCCGCACTGGACTGCACGCTGATGGCACAGAGCATGCTTGGGACTCTGTCTCTCCCTCTCTCTCTGCACCCCATCCCCATAGCTCATGCTCTCTTCCTCTCTTTTAAAATAAACAAATAGGAGAGGGCAAGATGGCGGAGAAGTAAGGAGCTCCGTACTTGCACTCGCGCCCATACATCACACAGAAAAGATCTGAAGACATTGGAAACCTTACAAAACCTGAGAGATTGGGAGAAAAAAGACGCAGAATCCACTG